>NC_135086.1:3806874-4143124 GCF_051107435.1 Chaetodon auriga
CAGAAAAACCTGTGCTGTTAGACACAAAATGGCTTCCTCTACAGATGAGCGACATGTTAACCTTTCATCATCTCACTGAACGTGTTGTGTTTCTGGGTGTCGACACACACACTGGTTCAGTGTGAAGGAAAGCGATCGCTGCTGCAGCTGTAATAAGCTTTGGTCACAGCACTTTGTGTTTGCAGTATTGTAAATTCTTTTTGGTTCTGCGTCCCGTGCTGTCGCCTGCAGCGGCCTCATCATCATTCAGTGATGCTGGCGTGATGCATTATTACCCCACAGCGTATTTCCCCTTGTTCTTCTCTTGTTGCTGTGATAGTCGCTGCTTTCAGTTTGTTTCATGCCCGTTGGACTGTGTGTTGTGCATAATTTGTTTCACTAAGCAGCGTTCAGAAATCGTCTTTTCACTGCTGAGTTCCCTTCTACCCTCTGTAATTAAACAGCTCGATTTTCTTCAGGCTGAAAGCTAGCGCTGGCTTTCATTTTCGTCTCCACGCTCCAAAGGAATATCAGAGGCTTCAGAGCATCCGTAGCAGTTTGAAAAAGATGAGCCTTTTTCTCACCTCTCAGTACAATAGGCTGTCAAACAGCCCTGAGCTGAGGGCTGAAGTAACAGCTGAGCGGTGCGTCCGTGACAAAGCGGCGTCCGTGGGAGTGAGGCCAGCTGGATGGTCCTGCCGCGCCGCAGCGTCGTCCCAATGACAAATCATCTATCATCCTCCATCTCCAGCTGAGGGCCCGCGAGTGGAAGACAGGGTCAGGCCCGCGCACAAAGACGGGCTTAGCCAAGACCCATCAAAAGCTGACAGTACCCACCACGCCGTGCATGCCAAAGGACTGCCCGGTTTAGCATCAAGGGTAGCTCTTCTCCTTTGCTGGTAACCTCTACCTTTTTAAGAAGAAACACTGATTGGATTCCTCCCCTAAAGAGGAGGTCGACGACTCCTCGATTGCACTCAAACAGGTGTTATAGAAAGCTGCATATCAAATGTCTTTAAACTCACCGAGGGACGTTGGTTTACTGGACGCTGCTTCTATTTTGCAGGGACGTTACATCAAGGACAGTGTTGACAGAACTTGTCCACAGAAGGCAGTAGAATCCACTCCAGTTAATATATTCCCACAAGTGTTTTGAAAATGCAAACGTTGTCTCCATCGTCACGACCGCCTCACATTCATATTCAAGTCACATCACTAGATAAGTATTTGACTCAAGGGACAAGTTAGTTTAAATGACGCCTATTAAGACACAGACTTTCAGTAGAGGAGCATTTTCTAGCTCCACGCTCTGAACTGAACTCAAGCAGAATGGTTAATTCTGCCAAAGAAGGAAGCGTTTTGTTCATCATCAGCATCCAGAGTGGACACAGCTGACCTGCCACACAGTGATGATGCTGTGATCCAGATAACATGTTGTGTGTTGACTTAGTTTGATGAGCTCCGTGCTGCAGAGAATTAAAAGGTGTCTGTTCACTTCATCTACACGCAGTGTGTACAGATCCAGATATATTAGAAAGGAGTTGAATTCAGAGGTACAGTCTGGTATTTCTGGGATTTTGCACTGGATTGATTACGGTGAACAAAAGGTTTCTGCTCCTGAATGCTGCAGAAGATTAAAACAGACACCAGATGCTCCAGTGAAGCCGGCCCCCCACCATGTTGTTGAAGAGAATAAATGCTTTGACAGCTGGTCTGTTGGTCGTGACGGCCATGGCTGCAGGAACTCCATAACTGTCCACTTGTGGCATTTCGGCATGTTTGGAATTTCACTGGCTATTCAAAGTGTCAATCATCTGCAGAATCAGTTGCGATAGGCTCGATCCAGAAGTAGAGAAGAAGGCCCTTATGTTCAACTCAGACTGCTATTGGCTGCTCTGGTTGCCGCCCTGCATATAGCAGATCGTGATTGGTCAGCTGAGACTCCACAGAAAAAGTGGAGACAAGATGGCGCCAATCTGTAAATGTTTCCAGAAGTAGAGACGAGGAAACACGGATGAAAAGTACATCATCTGCTGATCTGAAAGGAGAAAACGTGTTTCTGTGGATTATTCTCATGTTTTGGACAAATATCTTCAGTGCAGTGGATCTTATGGACCTTTTTGGATGTTTCAGACCATGTTTGTCGGAGTGTTATTGATCTGTGGATCAATGAGAGACGTCAGCGGTGAGTTTCCTCAATGTGTGAATTTTAAAAATGGTTGTTTGTCTGCTGTTGGTGTTTATTGAGCCTCCTGCTTGATTATATCTTGAAATAGTTTGATTGAACAATTCACGAGAAACTGAGCTTTCTAACTGTGTTTAATATGTTAATATAATATCCTGGTGGCCAGTAGGTGGCAGTAAAGTCTACATCAGCGATACATCAAACTCCAGAGAAGAACATCCTGAGCACAGTGAGCTTATTGTCCTTCGGCAGCTGTAACTTAAAAACATGAACAACAGCGACATGTTTCTGGTCACGTCTTAGCAGCGCTAACCAAACATAACCAGAAGTGCAACGTAGTTGTTGCACATTAAAAAGGCTTTTTAAAGAAAATCAACATTTTAGTGACCTGAAGCACCTTTTGCATGTAAAGAAGAGGCCAAACGCACGTGGTCAGACCTCAGTTTAATGACACATCAGGGTTAGCTGAGGGCAGAGAGGAAGAAGAGACCGGGCAGGATCTCTGGAGATGACGATGAGGCACAGCTGGGAACAGGACCGGAGAATTAGATTTAGCTTCAGCTGATGTCAGTGGAGACACACACAGTCCTACAGTACAGAAGATTAAAAAAAAACACTACTGTCAGTGTCAACATTGCATAACAGTCAATTAACACCATTATGTTTTAGCCCCAGATGAAATCACTGTGGGTGACAGCAGCAGAGGTGCCATCTCATCCCACATAAATTAACCCCTGAGGGAAGAGAAAAGGTTTCATTAGAGCTCCATTTAAGACATCCAATGGTTGTTTTTTTTTTTTTTTTTTTCTCAAACCAGTGTTCTCTCCGCTCTCACAAAGAGCAGTTAACGGTCAAAATCAATTACTTTAATGAAGCCTCACGTTACTGTGATGGAGTGTAAAAGAAAGACACGAAGACGTCAGACTGTATTTATGTGTTGACGACTGTCACTGCGCAGCAATAACGCCTGAAAAAGATGCATGAAAAAAAGAAACAGGCCCAAATTAAAGGGCAGTATGCATAAAACAAGAGTTCATCTAAACCCAGATGAATCAATATTTTTAGATTCATGTTTGATCAAGAGGCTCTGTGTGATGTAAACGGGGGTCACGATACTAAATATGATATTTAGCAGACAGGAGCTATTTGTTTTGGTTCTATGGCACATTTGATTAAAAGCACAAAAGTATTAACGTGCTTTAGAGGAATCCAGCAGGTGATTTATGTTTAGCACTTAGTGTTGTGCTTTATTGTGGCGGTGGTCTCGACCTGAGTGCGTTGACACCAACAGTGTGTGCACTGACATGATGGTGGAAGATATAAGGTCTCCAAACACACACGTTCCATGTAGAGTTTGGGAAAAATAACACATTGCGTCTGTCCAGCCTGCACAGTGTGGATGTGAAAATGCTGCTGAGGTGCAGATCCAGAACGTCTTAAACTGTAATCACAAGAATCATGAAAATGGTTTGTTGACTTCCTCCTTCGACCTGGATTCATCTATAGTCTCTGAAAGGATGTGCAACGAGTCGTGACGGCTGCACCGTTGAGTAGTTCAGTGCTTAACGGTGAATTACATCAGATCATCATCTGTGCAGATTGAATCTCACAGACAGAACAAAGCTGCTGATCAGACCAACACTGACTGTAACTGTGTGCTATCACAGCCTGATCTGATAGATCCTCTTTCTCTGTGCCATAGAGCTCCATTAAAACACATCTGTGATCACACTGTAGTTTGATCCCACGTGGACTTTGTGTGTGTGTGTGTGTGTGTGTGTGTGTGTGTGTGTGTGTGTGTGTATGTGTGTATGTGTTTGAATTATTCCAGAGCTAAAAATAGTCCATAAACTGTATTTCCTCCTGTTTGAGTAACATTTTAGAGGATAGCTGTTGTGTATGTAAGTGCTTTCCCCTCCGGGCTGAGAGTTAATGGAAGCTGACGGCTGTTAATGAAGCGCACACAGGTACATTTAACAAAATGCAGCGTCAGCGCTCAGCATTAAATCTTCATGCTGCTCTCACATTTTCTGGCCAATTAGAAGAACTCCAGCAAGAGTCCAATTTCATCCCAAACTCGCCGCTCGGCCTGCAGTCGACCGACCTGTGACTCCTGTTGTATCTGCACCCTGAGCGGCACAGACCAGGGGTCTAATTCAGCCAGCTAATCAAATGGGTTTGTGTTGCTCATTAGAAGCCCTCATCTGCCATGCGGTGTGCAGCTGCTAACCTTTGAGACCGGCCCTGCGGGAGGGGCGCGCTCTCATTTGTATACAATGCATGTCAATGATAGTGTTAAAGGGCAACCAAACAGCTCTTGGTGGCGGTGAGTGGAGGGGGTTAGAAACAAGAGGTGACATTATCCATAAGTGTTTTCCCTCCCTGTGCAAATGAGCCTCTAAATGTACTTGTCTCAGACATCCAAGTTCTGTCAAATGCAGGTTAAGCACTGCAACTTCCTGTTCAGCTCTCTGTAGGCACCAAATGAGCAGATAAAAGACTTTATTGGTGCCATTAATCTCTTAAACTGTACCCAAAGGTTAATTTAAAGATACACTGGGCAAACATGTTCGTATAGAATACACACTGTCTTCAATCAGAGTGTAAACTTTAGGAGGAGCAAAGCGGATGAATTGGTAAAGAATGTCATTAATTTAGCAGGTATAAACCAACCAAAGTGATGGACACATTGAGATTTTGACCTGATGACTCAATCCCCAAAGTTACAGCAATTGATCCACAAATGTCTGCAGCAAATTTCATGACAGCTCATCGACCTCAATGTGTAACAAAAAGAAAGCTCAGAGGATCGTTCAAATCCTCCTCTGGGAACCATGAATGTCTGGATTTGGGTCAGTCCGTCCAGTAGACGTGAACGTCTGTCACTCAGTAAGTAAAAACTTCACCTGCTACTGTTTCATTACACTTCATTATACCGTTGAACTGTGGAGAAAATATGAACTGTTCACATCTGGAAAAAGAAAAAAAGAGCACTGAACATCATGCAGGCAGCCAGTGGTTGTGAGGCGTTAACAGACCGTCAGCAGCGACCTTCGCTTTGGTCATTGGAGTAACACCGACCTCATCCTGGCAGTGAAGCTGCTACTCTCAACAACACTACCTGAAATTAACATGAGGCTTACCAGTGGCTAGCAAGCCAGCTAAGAGCTAACAGAGGACATACTCTAGCCACCTCCAGCCACACGCCAAGTTAAAAGTTCACCACGAGACGACGGATCACATGACCTCAGTTTGATCATCTGTCCACATCCACAAGAGCCTGCAGCCCAAAACTGGTGACTGCATGAAGCGTAGATGACTGCATCTGCCTGTACAGACACCAAACAGAGCATCACCTGGACCACACGTGTGTCTGTCCACCTGGTTTTCTCTGTCCAGGCTGGAGTTTGAAGACAACAATTGCTATGGCGGTGTTCTTTCCAATTTTGTGGACTGTAAATTGAAATCTGTTGTTCTCTTTATTATTTTTGCATTTCCACAAGGACTAAGAAATAAAAAAACATAAATCCATTTCCCAGCAGAAATTTCAATCAGCTTACATCCTGAACGCTGGGAGGGGTAAAATGGCCCCCGGCTGGACCACTCAAAAACCCTAAAGGGCACACATCGCACAGATAAAACTGATAACCTCTTCCCTCCGTGTTGTTACCAGAAAAAATACTCACATTATTATAACACTGAACTCAATTATGCATTACTTTCCAACAGTGGTTAGTTATGAACCGGCTAAAACATGCAAAAGAAGAGTATGGCCACGGACGGAGAGGGCGCCATGAACCAGCCTTTGTCAGATCACATCAGCTCTGTCCTCCATCAACTCTCTCCTGCAGAATTGGACTGTCTGTCTGACTGCTGAGCGGATGGCAGAGGTTTGTCTGCGAGGCTGTGTGGTGACATTAAAGTTGCTCAGTGTCAGGGAGTGACAGCACCTTATAGGAGCCGTTTAGCATAGTGATTAGCCGGCGTCAGCGTGTGGCAGCGGCTCGCCGTAAGCCACCCACTCCTGGAGAATAATGGTGAACTCCTGATATGAGCAGCACGCTGTCCGCGGTCCACTCCAATCTCTCCCCCTCGGGGCGGCCATACTCCGTGATAGATTCTCAGGTCTCCTCTGCAGTCTCATTACGAATCGCTTCCATGAATAGAGATGTGACACATCTGAGAAACAGTGGCCGTGCATTATGGCTGATTCACAGGACCTGGGGTTTAAATCAACCTGAAGGAAGCGGGAAACAGGGACATAACTCAGCCACAATGTCTCCTTCAGCCTACATATGTGACATCCATCGGGAGGTCAGCAAGAAAGCGTCGAGGATAAAAGAGAAACTAAAGCATATGGAGCACAGAATGGAAATGTCTCCGTTATACGAGGCCTAAATCTGAATTCCTTATTTATTCTGGCTATCATACAGTTTGAGAGGTGGTGAGCTGAAGCAGGTTTTCAAACGGCCTCTCTAGAGGCACCGGCAAAACTTGATCCAGCTCCTCTGCAGCTGATATTGAGAACTAACTAACTAACTAAATCAAATTAGTGACCCTGTCATGAAACATGTTTTCATACTTGGTCTGTGTGTTGTCATCACCTGGAGCTGAGTTTTGGGACAGTTCCAGGTGTTCCCTTTAGATCTATCAACTGGGATTGCTGAAGCAGGTGTCTTTGCATTGGTTATTCAATTAGTTTTTTCATTTGATAACAGGGCATCACCACCAAAAACACAAAAAATGCAAAAGAATGAAAGATGTTTTATTGCATTTCTGCCAGCTTAATCCGAAACACTGGACCTTTAAGATCAAACATGTCTTACCTGTTTAGAATTGCTGAAGAAGTCCGAGGCACTGAGGAGGGTGGTGAATTCAAAATCCTTCACTATCTCATAATACCAGTAAAACCATGTCCACGCCTTTCAGCCATAAAGACCTTCGTCAGGCCCTCCACAACGATAGAAAGCTGCCATAAGATTCGGATCAATGAGGCAAAAATGCTACGTGAATAAAGACCTGAATTGTCACCCAGGTTGATGTCTTGTTTGCCTGCTGCACATTTTGAAGAAGGCACTGCTTCCTTATCTTCCCCTCCTCCTCTGGTCCTCTGCTGCAGCCTCCGTCCTGCCGGGGGGCTTCAGGGCTTTAGTTGGCATTAGAGGTGGCTAACGTTGGAGGTTGGAGGCTGGCTCTGACTTACCCTCATCTGTTGTGCTCTTTTAGTGTCACAGAGATTCAGCCGGAAGGTCGGGAGCTGCTCTCTGAGTCCGCCGGCCGCTCTGGCCGTCAGGGCCGATCTCTCCCAGTAGGGCTGCTGAGAGGCGACAGAATCAAAACAGTTCGACTGCGCCGGGCTGTTATGACACCCGTGTTGGTGAAAGTTGCCTCGGCACCCACTGGGTGTATGCAGCCACTTTCTGTAGCCTGGATATTGTGTGTTGATGTCCTGGATTACATAAACATGTTTGTCAAACAATAAGACAAGGTCACGGCAGGATTTCAAGCAGTGATGATTGAACGACCGGTTTGTGTCACTGAGGACGAGACTGAGTGAAGCTGAAAACACATCGGACCAAAAACAAGCCCACAGGTCAGCCACATTCACAGGAGCAACATCAAACTGACCGACTGTTTAAGAGCTGTAAGATCGGATCTGGAAGGAGATCGTGACGGTTGTGGGGAAGCTGCGAGGATGCACGTGGACCTGCCTTCAGTCTACCAATCAGTCTGTTTCCAGAGTCTTCCTGTTCACCTGTTTGTGAATGTGGATCTAAAACAGAAATAATCCAAAAGCCAAAGCAAAGATCTTTCACTGCATCGACAGTAAAACTTTGAAAAGCTCCACAGTGAAGATCGTTCTTATTTGTTCGACATCGATATGTCACACACTCAATTAGCCCAAAAGACCCTGAAATAATAAAACATTTACCTTCAAACTATAACAAAGACGGACTCTCGTCACCACCTTTGCTCTGACAAACAACCTTCACAGTCCACAGACTTCCTGGTTCAGCTTTGAGCAGCTTCACACTGTTTTCATGCCATGAGAGATTACTCATGACATTTCAGGTGCGCTCACTTTCCAGCTGAACTTCACATCCAGTCATTTGGATCATTTAGCTAATCTGTTTACGCTCTGTTTGATAGTCTGAACACTCGTTTCTTTTGCTGTCGGACGTCGTTATAGTGGCGTCACCACGTTTCCAGATCTCAGCAGTTACTTTGGTGAGAACAAAGACTTTATTCTTAAGACTTTATTAACCGATTATGTAAATGCTAAGAAAGTAAGAACCAAGAATTACCTTTTAACACACCAACCTTTAGGAAGCATTAATGTTCGGCGCCACTGGCTGTTAAACAGTGCTTGAAAACCAAATTTCATGAGTGTTTAAACTCATCACACACTTCACATCCTCAAAGCCAAGTTGTCTGTTTCTAATTACCTGAACAAGCCTGCGCCTTGGGGGATTACAGCTTTGAAATTTGTCTTAAAAGCGGGGACATTTGGTCCCGCTGAACAGCGACAGGGAGGCAGGAGGCTGAATACTGATAACTTACACCGCCGTCGTCTTTGAAGAGGCAGAGTGTGACAGTTTCGGGGCGTTCGGTGGTTCAGGAAACGTCTCCTCTGAAATCAGCAGAGATGAATTGTCTCTTTGTTGCGGGTCGCTGTGAGAAACTGAGGACGTTCATTCAGCTGAAAGAGGCTAAAAGGTAGATAGGGAACACCCACGTGGACTCAGACACAATAGTTAATAAAACTTCCATGAGCTGACTGTGAATAGCAATAAATGTCAGCAGCACAAAGGCTGGACACAACGTCCTGCTGCCCTCTGCTTACTGTCTCCTGTTGAGACAGACGCTTGCTGCAGAGAGGACGGACGTGTCTTTTAGGTATATTTCCTCACTTTTTTCTGTTTTTAGCAAATTTCACTGAAAAGAAGCAGATGTTGTTAAAGGAGAGGGTCATTTTAACCTGTTGTTCACCTGCATTTTTATGTTATGAGGACTCACCTGCCTCTAACACACCTGAAGCTTCTGCTGTTAGAGAAATTCATAAGGATTAAATTCCTTTAGCACGACTCATGGACGGACAGCTGATGTGGTTTCACTCAGCAGAGAAGAGTCCTTTTCAATCACATTACCAAACGCATGAAGACATATATGCTTTTTGTCACCATAGCAACAGTTGGAGGAGGATGGAGAGGATGGAGAGGATGGAGAGCAGCGGCAGGACATCAAACCTCTGTAGACCTGCTTGTGATAAACACTGAAGTGTTTATTGCTTACATCAAGGTTAATCAAGGTGCAGCTGTTTCTGCATCAAAATGAATAAAAAAGACCAGAATGAAGGACATTTTGTCTCTTAACCTCCTGTCTGCACCATCGTTGGTGCGTAATGAACGCACATTTTGTGAGAATAACACATTTTTTAACTGCTGAGATTTCACCCAAACCTCCTGGGACAGATTATGAAGATTTAAAAAATGTCATTTCTGCTGACATGAAAAGGTTTTCCAACTTTTTTCAGGCTTTGAAAATGAAATGAGACGAAAACTAAGATGGAAAAACACCCAAATATTATGTGAACAGATGGCAGAATACATGTAAAGTGTGTAACCGTCCCCTCCACACACAGTTTTTTAAATAAAGAATTCTCCTTAAGTTGTGTTAACATCCATTTTTATGTATTTTATATGACAGTGCTGCTCGGGTTGTTTCCTTTTGTTTTCTCTGCTGTGGCTCTGTGGTTTTATGTGATCTGTCGACTGTCAGCTTTCTAAAACTGCTCATCATTTGACTTTTGATTGAACCTTTGATTCATTTTTCTATTTCTGTCTATCAGAGACATGCTGATGCTGCCGAGTCTCTCAGAGAAGACAGTTAAAGCCCTACGTAAAGCCATTTACCTGCCTCCTCTGTGCAGCGTAAATCACTGTTTGTATTCTTTAAGGTCCACTGGCGTCGGGCTTCCACTAAAAATAGGAACAAAATTTTTCATTTCACTGCAGCCTGACTGTAAGAGACCAGAAACAGAGTAATAAAGAGTAATACAGATGGAGGGGCGCTCATTAGCATGCATGAGAGAGAAACTACAGGTCAGCTGACCTTTGACCTCAGCGTGTGAGACCCTGGAGTCAAACAGAGAATGCAGAAGCAGCTCAGGCGTGAGGGATGACGGAGGACAAAGATTAGGAACAAGGATGGAGAGCAGAGAGAAAGGCGGAGAAAAAACTGATTATTGTTCTTTTCAGCAGATCGTACAAGATCAAATACTTACAGCGAGTCATCTAATCAGCCAATGAGGAGACAAACATACTAAGAGGCTTAAGTCCTCGCTTTGTTTGGACAAACAGACGCAGATGCATCATCTTGTATTTCATGTGAAATGACAGAGCCTGTTAGGAAATATTGACCGTGGGATTGTGTGTTTATTTTTAGATGACGGAGGCATTTTGTTGTCTCGTAAATGATTTGATCCTGAAGAGCGGGAGCAGAGGGCCAATCTAAATATGTTCTGAGGATGAGGAGGTCGAGCGGGAGAAGCTCTTTCATCCACCCAATCCGCCATCTACGTTTGTCAGCTTCAGCTTCCATCATCAGACATCCATCATCACCAAACACGTGCAGCGGCGTTCAGCAGCTGCATGTTCGCCGTCCCGCCGCCGACAACACAGACTGTCTCTTTGTGTGAGTGTAGTCGCGGTCACAGTTGAAGAAAGTGAAATCTGTGAGCTGCAGCCAACAGCAGACGAATGAATCAGGAGTCCAGCAGCAGAAACATGTGAATGAACATGATTCAGTGGGGTGGAAGGCGTTCTGTTCCTGGCTGTATGGTGAGCTAAAATAAGCTCACAGCTGTGCGACGCAGCACTTCACCAGACGTCTGTGTCTTTCAGTTTGTGTCTCATCTTTTGTCTTTCCTTTCTGTGCTGTTTCCACACTGCATTTCCCAGAAACCACCCCGTCAGGCCGGCAGTGTGATTTGTGTGTTTGTTTGGTTGGTTTGTCTGTTTAGCTGATGAGGTTATCGCTGCTCGTGCTAACAGAAAAACGGCTGAGGAATCGACGATCACCTGCTATGATCAGCTCGAAACTTCACTCTTGACGTTGGAAACTGCAGTTTGACCAAAGATTGTGGATCCACAGTGGATCTACAGCTGACAGCCACGTAGAAAAGCCTCAGACGAAGCCAGTAAGTTGACCTTGAGTTAAGTATGTTTTGTCAAACTGATGTCTTACATCAGACAGACTTTTTCGGTCCCAGTGGGACGTAAGCAGCTCTCACTGTTTGAATGGCAGCAGAAAGGAGACAGAAACACAGACTGTGTCAGTCAAAACGGTAGAAATGATATTTAAAGGTTTTTCTCATGATGGTTTTCTGGAGGTAAACGTGAAGCAGCACTCTCCCATTTAAAGTCCTGCTTCACTGAACTGTCCATCACAGTGTCTCCCTTCAGCAGTCTGTGGCTCGGTATCAAGCTCCTCCACCTTCAGTCAGTCAGAGCTCACAGGACCGCTCGAGGTCATTGGAGAGTTAAACACAGGTTTTATTCCAGCAAACATCTAAAGCTGTCATGTTGAGCCACACGGTGCAGACTTACCTGTGAAGGTAATGTTGACCTGTCTGTCCACCACTGTGGTCCAAACTGAAATATCCCATCTCTCTGATGGACCACCGTGAAATGAAACTAAAGCCACTGATTCAGACGTTCATATTCACCAGAGGATGAATCCTGCTAACGCTGTGATCCTCTGACTTTTCCTCTAGCGCCACCATCAGGTCAGATACCTTCAAATTCCCATCAGCCTCAGCTGTTCTAACTATTGCTAACATGCTAAACTGAGATGATGAACTTTATATTTGCTAAACATCCGCATGTTAGCATTGTCATTCTGAGCGTGTTAGCATGCTGGTGTTAGCATTTAGCTCAAAGAACTGCTGAGCAGAAGTCCCTCCCTCTGCAGCAGAGACGAGGTGGCTGTGACACAGACGAGTGACTTGTAATGTACGAATAACAAATAAAGTTTAACGTCAGCAGCAGAGCGACGTGAAGCTGTTGAGCTCTGTGACGCTGTCAGTCTCAGTCGCCCCTGAACTCATCATGGCTGCTAATTGACACTCCTCTGTTTAAGAATGCAGGCCTGGCAACCATCAGCATGCCGCCCTCCACCTCGCCGTGTGTCGGCATGCAGAAAACCAAGTTTAATCGGTCAAATGTGACCAGCAAGCCAAGAGGGAGGAGGCGGCGGCGGCTGACGTGGGGACGGGGTCAACATCATCTCTGTTATTTTTAGAGGGGACGGGATTCAAAGAGGAGCGTCAGGACAGCTTAGTTAGCCTCTCTGTCGCTCTGTGTCCCACTTCTGCAGACCACCGTCAGTGTGTTTGAAGCTGGGCTGAGGGAAAAAACAAGCAAAAGGTCAAATACAATCACATCACACACGAAATAAATCACAGATACAGACTTAAAATACAAATTCACTAATAGTGCTGAATATGCTGTACATCAGTGCATCTAACTCCATGGAAAACACCTGAGCGGTCAGGTGGTGTTGATACATCATTCCTTAATGATAAGGTGATGTTACAGTAAACCAGTGAGTCAGACAGTTTCATGCAGAATCAGTGATGTGTTCAAGGGTCATAACAGAAAATCAGCCGTGACAAAATATTCTGTAACAACCAAAACAACAGTTTTAGAGAGACGAAAGCTGAAAGTTTTGATCTTCTCCTTCCTGAGTCAGTGGAGGAGGTTAGATCTGTAGAAGAGGACAGGGGGTAAGTAAGGGTACGAGTGAGGGTGACCCTGGTGTGGTGTCAGGCGGCGCACGCTATCATCATCCGAGGTGTTTAAATAGAAACTCGTCCTGAGGCCTACAGACGGCCGTTGTGGGCTCAGCTGCAACGCTTTGGGGACAAAATGCCTTTATCTGCGACAGGCCGCTCGAACAACAACAGACTGGCGGCTATCACCGTCTCTCGCATGGAACGTCCACTGTTTCTGCCAAACTGTCAGCAAAGATGTCAGCCAGACACAACACAGGCCTGAGTCACTGCCGTCTGATGCGCGGCAGGTAAGTGAAATGTGGCGTCGTAACCTGAAGTAAAGAAGCAAGCGGTGGCATTTCATGGAGATGGTGTTTAATATGATAATCATGGCTCATGAATTTTAATGTTCCTAGAGATGAGCCTTGGGAAACTCCGATGATGACACGGCGCTGCAGACCTCTCCGTGTGGAGTCCCCTGATACAGTCAGGGAGCGGTGACCCACACCCAGGGCCCCTGGATCCACCACGGGGCCCAAAGACACGCCAATCACACGCAACAACGGGCTAATTGTAAAGAGGGAAGCCAGGCTGTGTGTGTTTCAGCAGCAGTGTGACACATGTACGTGAATCTGTTAGAGATCCGGCGGGATGAGCGTCCTGTGGTCTAATTTATCGAACAGACAGAAATCCACAAATCCTCCCATAAATCCGTCCTCCTCCCCCGTGTCACACACACGCGTGCACGTACACACACACACACACTGCGCTTTCAATCACGATCAGACGTTTTTTACATTTAAACTGGGTCTCTTAAAGCTATACACCCATCTTGATTCCCCGGAGCCCATTCTCACTCTTTCCATTATTTATCAGCTCTTTGACAGCAGCGCCGCTGTCCTGTCTTAAGATGACGCACAAATGGAAAGAGACGGTGTCTTCACAAGGTCAGACAAGGCAATACCAAACCTGACTCACACGGATGGGGAGAGATTCCCACTGGTTTTATTTACTGGTGCTGCTGGTCAACAAGGCCTCTTTCTTCTGAGTGTTGGACAGATCAGCACAGAGATGTTCAGGACAAAGGACATGTTCTGTCCCTGTCTGCTTAAAGCTACACTGATCTTTAGACTAACAATGGAAAAAATGAATCCACAGAGCTTTTTAGCATCTTTCAGCTCATTGTTTCGGTTTTATCAGCCACAACTTTACCAACCAGGAAAAGTGGTGACTAGCTGGAGAACATAGTGGAGCGTTTAGCAGCTAAAGAGCAGATGTTTCCCTCAGGAGGAGGAGGAGGAGACCAAAAACAGAGCTAAAGGAGAGAGAAGAAGACTGGACTGATTACAAACTCGACTCCACGTGAATCATCATGTCGTTCTGTTAACATATCAAGTTAAAGGTGATGATAGTGTTCACAACAAAAAAAAAAAGAAAAATGACAGTATCACATGGTTTAGCTGAGGCCATGTTTTATTGTTTAGTTCTGATACGTCAGAAACAGATGATTCCTCGATGTTGATATTAACTTGCTGGGACAAAGAGACAGATATGAGGTCCACTCAGGACACTCAGGACAGTTCATATAGCATCAAATAAAGAGTCAGTGACAGATGAGTGTCCTGTTCAGACCGTTTGTCGACAGCATGAGACAATCCGAGGGGGGAATTTGGCCTTTAAAGTCAGGTCAAACCAGAGCGCCGCACAGCGATGATCATCTGTGCGTCCTCGCTAAACAGGAAGTGCTGGAGGGTCTGTGACACAGGGGAAACTCTAGATGCTGAACTAGCTGGCTAGCTGATGGCTAACATGCTAATACCAGTCAGTCACACCACACCTTCTTTGTACTTGCTCTGCTCTGGGTCATTACTACCCAGGCTCATTGGCTTCATCGCTAATAGCACAGTAAGTTTACATTCCGTTGACCCCCATCATAACTGACTGCAGATCAGCCTCCTTTAATGGAGATTTTACACTCCAGCTGAGGAGGTTAAATAAGCTTTTTATCTTCTTGTCAGCACTGTTAAGACAGCTTATTATTGGTCAGTGGTTCAAATTCACACATCGAAGTTGACCAGAGAGGAAGTGAATTAACGAGCTCTGCAGGAGAATCCACAGACGGCAGCAGCTCAGATGAAATTAACTGATTTTGCCTTGAACTTCGGGTGTGACCGAGCCTTAAACAGCTGAGAGAAGAAGAGCAGGGATCCTGGACAACACCCCTCTCTCTCCCTAACATTCATTACCTCCATTAGTCTCCCTCCAGCCTTCGGTCCTGATGGTGTCATCAGGCTGCGGATGGGTGAAGCTTCTGGTCTCAGAGAGCCCTCCCCTCCACCCTTCCTGCAACAGGCTGATGGGAAGTGACATATGTGTTGCAGCTAATGGGGCAGGAGGGTCACTCCTGGCCAGTAACTCATTGTTTAGTCATCTCAGTGACACTGAGCACACAGCTCGGTCTGCTGATTAGCATGGCCTCCTTTTCCTGGAGGTTTTTCTTGATGAAATTCAGAGGGACAGAAATAAAAACTGGAGTCTTTGTCCCTCCTCTCGAGCGTATTGGATTTCTTTGTAGTGAAATGTTTCCCCTAAGTGCTCTTTTCGCCTTATAGTCCCTGTGTTTGCTCTCTGAGAGACAAACCTATTTTAAACCGTTGCCTCTTGTCAGAAAAAGTTAGCGTGCGATGCTCAACGCTCGCCAGCAGCGCCATCCGGCTCCCCTGTTCGTTTGTGGAAGTGACAGAGAGCGTCTTGTTGTTTTATTAGTGCTGGTGTGGAGGGAATCTAGCATCTGTGTCACAGCCCTGGCTCAGGTGTCAATCAGACACATAAAGCATGCACCTGCCTGCCCGGGGCCCTCTGAAAGCAGGCTAAATGAGAGAGGCAGGAAAGCAACAAATAGAGTGAATAGAGTGGTGTCCCTCCGCCGGCACGGAGCCATAAAAACCTGTTGCCTTTCATTTAGCAGAGAGGATTGTGGGACGGAGACAGTAAACGAGCGGGTCTGATGAAGTCTGACAGCTGCCGACAGAGATGGAGGTTTGTGCCTCGGCGGCTCACAGAGGCTTTACCTTTGATTCAGTGCTTTGATTTGTATGTTCTGTGAAATGTCAGCAGTTTAAAAGGCATTTAACTCACAGAGCGAAGTGCCTTTTAAAGGGCCAGCGTTTATCATATTAAATCAAGTCTCATTGGTTTTTCCTCATCTGGTTTTCTAGACATTTACGTCTGCATCTAGTCTGATGTTTGCCCTGTCGTTAAGTTTTAAGGACTCGATGAGTGAAGAACAGAGCAGGCTGGTTCTCCAGTGAGTCAAACCTTAAAGAAATAAACAGTTTGTTTGTGGGTCAGCATGTGAAGGACAGGCAGAACTGAAGCCCTCTGTTTACCCATCAGTATACAGCTCAACCCTCAGCTACAGGCGTGAGCTTCAGGTCATGACTGGAGGAAAGAGGTCATGGACTCAGGCAACCATTCACCCTGGAGGATAGAGCGAGAGCTGGACCAACATGCATACCTGCCTATTCAAAGAAATCCTGATTGGTGCACAGAAGTGTGTGACATCACCTTTTCCCAACTGAGCCCCGCCTCCGTCAAACCAGCGAAAAGAGAGCAGAGAAAAAAACAACTGTCAAATAAACTAACTGAAACTGCTTGATAGAAAAGAACGTGTTCACAGAGGATCTCAGTGAGAAACTGTTTGAGAAATCAGTGTCAGGGTCTTCGTAGGGTCCTGAACGGGTTGTTCAGAGAGCTGAGAGATGGCACAGAGGCTGAGTTTCTACGTATCTGCTAGCTTTGGCTGATGGACTCGAGTAGGTGAACCAGAAAGATCTGAAAGCCTGGATGCAAGAAACAGCTGTGACTCTGAAACTTGCTTCAGACCTAAAACTGAGACTAATGAATGAATCATCATTTAAAATGAAAACACTGCTGTAAAAAATCTAATTTCATCAAATGAATCATTTAATGTTTAAAACTGCAGGTGTTTTATTAGTTAGTCACTTTTGTTGCTGCTTCGTCGGCATCACACTTGAGATCTACACACTCGCAGCAGCCGTGTTCATTTCTGTGGCCATATTTTGATCCAGTGTGACCTTTGAACTCGCGGAGGTTTAGATTTCAGGGATTGTTTGAAATCATTTCATTGGATTAAGTTATTTTGATTCACATTCAAGGCTTCATATCTGCCCTCCTTCAGACGTAAAGCAGACTGCCTGTGGGACAGCGTGAGCACATTCTGCTGACCTCTGTTATACAACTTTACTGGGAAACACAGGCTCTGTCCCCGCTGCTTCAGGGGCTGTGGGATAAACTGTTCATGCAGAGGTATAGTCATCATCATCTTCATCTCCAAAATACTTTAGAGATCTGGTCTATTTTAGGTTCTGACTGAAAAACGTTTGACGCACAGGACACCGACATTGTAAAGTCTGAGCTTCTGAGGCGTACTTGAAAGCAACAGGAGTGTCCTCTGTCCATGGTCCTGAAGCAGACGTCTTAACACAGATTCAGTTCTGTGCTGATGAGGACTTCACACTAGGAGTCCAAATTCAGCTTGAACACATAAACTCACTCCAAGATTCAGCTGCTGAAAGACAGCAGAGTCAACGTTTCATTGGATTTGACATTAAAGTGGGAATTTGTCTTTTAAACAATAACTGCACTCAGAAATGTTCGTGTAATTTCAGCTGCTTTTTAAGAGATTTTAGGCTCATGATTATCACTGAAGTCTGTCGCAGGTCCATCAGGGAGAACGATCACGTAGAACAAAATGACATCGAAGCAGAAACAGACACACTGAGACTCCATGAATCTTCTGCCCCGGTGCATGCTGGGACGGTTCCCAGCACACCTACCTCCTGTACCTGCAGTCACCACGATCAGCATTCAGACTCTACTTATTTTTTATTTCAAAATAAAAGCACTGTTACTTGTGATAAATTCATCCAGGAGTCAAGAAAACAAACCTTAAACTGTCTCATTTGGATGAGAATACACTGAATTATTTTAGGCTAAATTAAAAAAAAAAAAGGACATTGAACAACATGACCCATGAAGACCAAGGACAGAACCAGTATGTGATGTTAAACAGAACCAGTTAAACACATCAGCTTCTGAGAACATTATCAGGTGTCGATTTAAAAACATCTGAAAACCCTTAAATCCCTCTTGTTCTGAAACACCTGGACAGAACGACAACCCGCGTGATCCCATGTGAAGGTCTAACCCTGATGACCCATATTAAAATGTTTAATTACATTAAACCCTGCAAGCTCGCTCAAACATGCAGCCTCAGGTGCGGCGCAGCACTCAGGTACCACCTGGCGGGATGGATAACGCATGCTGCCCCGCAGGATGTGACGCTCCATGTCTTAAGGATCTTAAGTGCGTTCTTAACATGCTGCCGGTGTCCCGCAGCCGCAGAGTCCAGGCGGTTTAACGACGACGCCCGTCCTGAATGAGTGTGACGTGCTGAGCTGTTGACTTAATTAATGAGACACTCATAAAGCACGAGGCGCGGAGACAAAACGTCATCTCAACATTTATCAGAGCGGGATGGATCGCTGTCCTCACAAGATATGCATGCAGAGCTGTGTGGCTGGGACAGGCCATCTATCACACACACACACACACACACACACACACACACACACACATATCCTCTCTCTTTATGTCTCCAGTGATGAAAGAACTGGAGAACTTCTTCAGTAAAGGTGCAGCCACGTAAACATCATATTAATACTGTTCACAGGACAACAACAGACTCTGTACAGCAAAAGTCCTGCATTCAAACTCCCACTTAAGTAAAAGTACACAAGTATTATCTGCAAAAAGTATCATGGTAAAAGTACTCCCTGTGCAGTGAAATGTCTCCTGTGTCTGATGTCTGATCCTACGTGACATTATTAGATTGTTCATACTAAAGCTTCGATGTTAGAGCAGCATTTCACTGTTGGAGCTGCTGCAGGTGGAGCTGCTGCAGGTGGAGGTACTGTTAACTACTTTATGAAGAACTGGCTCATCTTGAACAGAGTATTTTACGAGTTTTCATTATTTTTATGTAAAATCTCCATTTGAGAAGTAAAATCAGATAAATGTAGTGGATAAAAGAACTGTGAAGTGGCATAAAATGGAAATACTCAGGTATAGTACAAGTACTCTAAAACTGTACTGGAGTTAATGTACGCGGCTCCATTTGTCACACACATTCACACTCAGAGCGGACTGTGAGATCCGGATGAAAGCAGCTGATTAGAGAAGCGTGGCGTCAGAAGCTGTGAAATGATATTTGAGCAGGACGATTGGCCTGCGGCCGCTGCGAGACTCTGTCTGTGAACTCAAAGCTTCATCCTGCTGCACAATCACATTCTCCCTCATCACAGAAACATTTGGCCTCAGTTCCACTCTGACTGCAAGTCCAACACCGACGTAGAAAACATCATCATTTATTGAAATTACTGACCAACGTTTATACTGGAATACCAAGACAGATAGAAACATTTCTGGACATTGGACAGTTAACTGCAGCCTACAGCGTTTACGGGTTCACTCATTTCTGCTGGAATAAATATGTACAGAAGTGCATACATATGTGTAGACTTTATATATATTTATAGTATCTTTGTGAGACACTTTCAAGCAAAAAAATAGCATCACAGCACACAGTAATGTCCTCTGTATACAGGGCAGGTCAAGGCCTTTCTGCTGCTCCTCTGCAGGCCGATGAACAACCTGAACTCTGCACAACAACAACAACATCATCTGGACTGCAAATACAGGCTGAATCCATCGTGTGAAGGCAGATCTCAAACCGCTGGAGGGAGATAACTCTGAGGGTTTTATATTTCTGAATAATTACTTGAATGAGTTTTAATTCCACTTATTTCCAGAGCAGAACAAACGTGTCAGGAGGGTCCTTGGACGTGCTGGAGTGGACAGATGTGTCAGCAAACATATGAAACTATAGTGGAAATAAGTGGAATTATTTCACCCCCCAAAAAATAATAATTATATAAGGAGAGTGAGGTTTTGCGACTGAATGTAGACTGATGGTGACATCTTCCTGTCGGTCTGATCAACACTGTTGATCAGATGAGATTTGTTTCTCTCTTCACGTTAGTCCGGGTACAAAAGGAAACCGGAAAACGTGCTGTATTTGTTGTTGTTTCCGCCGTGCGCTTTGCCGCCGTCCAGTTTGACATATATCTCGTCCCCGGAGTCCAGATGCAGGACGACGCTGTTGCTGGCGTAGTCGTAGTTCTGGTCGGCGTCCTGCGCTATGGCGCTGGCTCGGACCTGAAAGTGAAGAGAGAGAGACAGCTTTGACCCAGCAGTGACCGCCCCCCTGCAGGCAGACCCCTGTGCGTCCTTCACAGCAGCACCGACCCAACGCGTGTGCGCGCCGAGCCTGGAACAACACCGAATAAGCCAAACCAGAAAACCCTGACCTCTGTGTCACAGGTGAAGCGCGAGGCTTCGGCTTGTCAGACGTTTATTAACCAAACTGGATCCACATCACAATCAAGGTTTGGACATTATTTTAAGTGCGTAATTGCGCTCCATGGATCTGCAGCGCAGCTGAGAGCCGACACACACACACACACACACACACACACACACACACACACACACACACACACACACGAAGCAAGAACCTTACTTAGCGTGTTTAATCAGCACGTGCACAGCGCAGGTGTTAATTAGGGATCTTTACCTGTCCGTTTTTGCACAGGTCTGCCCACATGCTTGTCCCGTCTCCACCGCGCATCAGCACATGATAGGTGAAGTAGTAAATTCCAGACACTTGGCATGTGAACTTGCCGGTTATCGGGTCGTAGTGGTTCCCCAGGTTCGTGACTACGTCGTCGAACCGCAACACTTCGTATCCCTCGTGAGGGTTTTTCAGACCCACGTAAAACGCTATCTTTGCCCCGCCGATGGCAGAGCCCAGGTCTCCACCGGTCTCGGTCCGCGCCGTGCCCACTACCCCAGGATACCCCGACTTTCCAGAGTCCCCTCTATCCCCCGGCGGCCCTCTCGGACCAGGTGGCCCCGGTTCGCCTGGCGGGCCCCTCGGCCCGGGTTTACCCGGCCGACCCGGCTCGCCTTTAGTCCCTTGAACAAAGGACGGGGAGGGGATGGCGCTCAGGTCCTGCATGACCTCCAGAGCCGTGGCGCTCGGCTTGGGGTTGTACGGGTCACAGATCATCCGACAGGTGCCCATCATCTCGTAGTGCGCATCGGTCTTGGAAGTTTGGACCAGCAGGGGGATCGCGATGATAAGAGCCAAAACCATGACGATGCCAACCACAGCGGCGACGATTCTCTTCCTCTGGAGAGTCCGAGAAGCAAGCGCTAAAAAGTCCGTTTTGCTTTGGGACGTAATGGTGGAAGGTGGTGGAGCGTTACAAGTCACGACAAAAAGAGAGTGGACCGACAGGGAGTCAGCGAAGCCCGGGATGAGGAGGAGAGAGAGGAAGAGCCGCGCTGGAGCCCTGGAGCCAGCGCGCCCTGCAGCGGTTGGCGCGGTGCCACTGTCGCTTGGCTTCACGCGGCTGACAGGCGAAATATTCGCTTTGGCATGACTGGACGCGGCGGATCTCCGAGCAGAAAGAGGCTTCCAGCGCTTTTTGTTCGTCTGCAACAAGCGAGAGGGGGTCGAGAGCTGCTGACGTAACGAGTTCAGAGCAAAGCCTGTTGCAATTTGGATTAAGACTGCAACAATAATCACGCCATCTTTATGTATGAATTATAAATCCCTCTGCATAGCCTCGAGGGAGACGGATCAGGAAGCATTACTGACACTTTGAATTTCTAGCAGACTGTGAGACATTTCCTCCTTTATCTCCTTTATAGAAAAATCATCTTAATGCAAGTTCTGTCTTGGGGAAGAGGAACAGAATAAATTAATTTAGACGGAGGAACAATCTGCATCAAACACGTGAAAATACAGCAAGTTTATTTCATGTTAAACCCGAACTTTACTCTGGATTTCCAAAAAAAATGTTTGTTTTGCAGTTATGTTCGGGTGGAGCAGGTTGATTAGCAGCCAGCTAATAGACTCACCAGCATCTGCTCACAGAGAGAGAGCACAACAGAACACAGCCATCAGAGTGTCTGTGTGTCACAATAAGTGCAGGCAGAACAACACAAACCCCCGGAGAGCAGCTTCATCACTGCATCTGATTTCCTGTTTGTGCCTCCTTCATCTCACATGAGGTGAGACTGCTGACCAGGTCACATAACACACCTGCTGTTAGAATAGGATTGAAGTTTTAATTAAAGGTGTTTCTTATGGGATCAGAGTTGGGTTAAAATGCAAAAACAGCTAAAAGCTCACAGCATCCTGTCGTACTGTCTGCTGATTCTGGAACCAGTCCGACGGTTCTGCAGGAGCGTTCTCGGCTGTGTGGAGGTGGAACGTTAACAGCAGCTGTTTCCTGCGTCCCTCAGCAGTCTCACCTCATGTGAGGAACTCCAGCTGCTGAAGTTTGCTGATGTTTGTGCTCATGTGGAGCCTGCAGCTCCTGCACTTCACCTCCCTGGGAGCCTCCTCAACAGGAGGAGATCTGTTTGTGTCACGCATTGTCTCAATTCCTGACTGATCTTATGTCATCTGGCCTCTGGGGACCCTCTGTGGAGGACAGCACGGGCCCCGGGGCCCCACCACGACCCTCAGCTTCTGGGTGACGAAGAGCTTCTGCAGTTGGGGCCATCTAAAAGTTGGCTGGAGCCCATTTCCTGTTCGCCTAATCTGTTACAGAGACACGACTTGCCTTCTGTTGTCAGGATCAGCTCATCTTTATCTCCACAGATCCAGGATTTAACCTCAGATCCCCTTGTCTCAGCAGGCTAAGCTAGCAGCTAACAAAGCGCCCATGTCGATTTCCAGGAGCTCCCCCACACTGCTGATGAGTGCCAGACACACACACACACACACACACACACACACACTGATCACACAATCCGTGCAGACTTGTGCGCTGACACTCCAACAGGAAGCCACAGAGGCCCCACGGCGTCACCACGCT
Organism: Chaetodon auriga; assembly: GCF_051107435.1. Taxonomy (NCBI): domain Eukaryota; kingdom Metazoa; phylum Chordata; class Actinopteri; order Chaetodontiformes; family Chaetodontidae; genus Chaetodon; species Chaetodon auriga. The sequence continues at coordinate 3,829,847 of NC_135086.1, forward strand.
CCCCAGTGGGCCCAAATGAAATCATTCAGTGTTGGTGATTAGCTTCCTCGTGCTTGGAGAAAAATGTTCGAATTCAACAGACTCACTCCCAGCTTGATTTTTTCTGATGCATTCACTCATTGTGTGTGTGCAAAGTCCTCCACATTATAATCCAGAGCTGCAGGAAGGTGAAAGATGGTTCTCAGATTCGGCCTCAGTCTTTAGAAAGTGAGCTCCTTCATTTCATGACGTGTGATTGGTTATGATGTCACACACCCAGACGCTGCCTCTGCACCTTCATGGATGGTGCTGAAGGAGAGTCTGTTAGTCAGTAATCCTTCCTCTCATTCACACACACACTCTGATCATGACAGTGAATGGGATGCTGTGTGTATTTTGCATTAAGTTTGTCTTTTTAAATTTGAAATTCATTCAGATGCAGACGTGACGATTTCAGGTCAAATTAGCAGTTTGTTTAACGTCTGTAGAGGAAGGCAGAGTGCTCAGAACAGAAGACTCGAAATACTTTCACTCAGAAATCAGTGAATGCCACAAACTCTCTTAAATCCCATAAAAACAAATCTGTTGACGGCAGCCGGTCTGTCGCCGTGCCAAAGCGTGCCAGCCTAAGTAGGCTACACCTGTTGTTTCGACGTGCCACGTCACATCCATTGTTAATTAACTTCCCATATGCTGCTCGTGTCGTCTCCAGGTTGTAGCTGCAGGTTGTGAACATTCATCAGAGTTTCTGCGTTGTGTGAAAACAGATCTGGACTCAATATTTAACTTACTGAAATGTTGGCAGATAAACAGCTGAGAGGGATTCAAGAGGATTCACATTCAATAAGTGGATTCAACACTTGAATCAGATTCAGTCAGACGCAGAGAATCTGATGTCTCCATTTTTTTTAAAGTATATTTACTTAAGTACAATTTTGAGGTACTTGTGCTTTACTTGTGTATTTTCTGCTCGTACTCCAGCACATCTCACAGAGACTCTTTTTACTCCACTAACGCCTTCACTGACATTTTCAATGCAGGACTTTTACTTGTGACAGAGTATTTTTTCAGTGTGGTTTTAGTACTTTTACTGAAGTAAAGGATCTGAGTACTTCCTCCACGGCTGCATGTCTCTGTTCAGGAAACGAGAGATGGCTTCACCTGCTGTGCGTCATGTCTGTGTCTTCCTGCTGGTCAGTGCTCGTCTTCATACAGTCCACTGTGTCTCGGGTCAGAAAACTCACTGTTTGTCACGTGTTTTACACTAATGATTCAATGAGAAATGACACATTTTAGCATTCAGTTTGCAGGACTTGTGCACAAACACGTCAGCTCTCAGGTTCACTGAACCTCTGACTGCCTCTGTTCTTCGCTCCAGGCCCCAGAAGCAGTTTGGAGACTCTATAATCACAGACACCCTCAGCTGAACATCGCCAGCAGCCACAGCCAAACGTTAACAAACTGTCTCTCACTCAGCTTTTGCGTAAATGTCAGTTTGACACGTTCGGCCGAGCGGCTCAGCATGCTGCTGAGGGCCACGGCTGCAACACGTTAACACGCCGAGCAGCCACATGTCAGAGGCCGCTTCCTGGCAGCGTGTCGGCCATGATGCAAACGCCTGCTTGGCTCTCTGTTACAGCGAGTCAGGATGGAACCATTTGTATCACCGTGTTTGTCAGTAAAAGATGGTAGAGGAAGATCACACACACACACACACACACACACACACACATTATACATTAAATTACACTTTATACTATTTTACAGTGTTTTACAGTTATCTCTTATACTGTATTTTAATTTATGTGTTGATTATGTCTTCTATTGATAATTTTGATCTGCAAAGCAACTAAAGTATCAGACAAATGTAATCAAGTAAGAAGTAAAATATTTCCCTCTGAGATAAAGTAGCTTAAAATGGAAATATTAAAGTGAAGTAAAAGTACTACAAAATGTAAATACTCAGTTATATACCACCACTGCTGCTCTCACATTTGGGTGTCCACATACTTTTGGCCGTGCAGTCCATTCATGTGGTATTTTCTATTGGGAATCTTGAAATGTCTGAACCTGCTGAATAGAAATAAATGACTGAAAAGTAAAATGAATTCATGTCTGAAAGTGGAAGCTGCTGCACTGACCACATAAAATGTTCAGAAATAAGAATGAAAAGGAAATGAAGACACGTTTCCTATTGTCATTCAATAAATGAGTTCTGTTCTGAAGAGAAAACGCTGTTTGTCATATTTCAGTAAAAGCGTCCATGTGATGCCGTTAATCTGTCCAGCGTTGGACTGCAGGTCCACGTTTGTTCATCAGCAGCAGTACAGAACATTTTCTTTGCCCTCAGTGGACTTCAACATTGGCTGTGACTTGGAGGAAGGTCACTGCAGAACATAAAGTTGCCTCAGTCAAATTAAGCCTCCTCTTCGGCAGTCGGAAGTGCATGTAAATGCATTTTGGTGTATCCAGAAAGACAAGTAAGGCCTGGGAGGAAGAACTGCGTGGTTAAAGGAATTAATGAAAAATAAAGACGGCAGGAAAAAGCAGCGTCTGTGTGTCCGCCTGCAGGAGAGCGTGGAGCCACAGACGCAGAGCGAGGAGGCTGATAATGTGTGCTGCCTTCAGCCAAATCACTGACTGACTCTCCGCCTCATGCAGATGCTTCTCTCTCATTTGTGTCTTTGCTGCGACTTCTGGGTAAAACTACGTTTCAAACAATCTAACAGAGGTGCAGCCAAGGTGGATTCACACCAGAGTCTGATCCGAGATCAGTGCCTTCACAGGACTGTTAACATCTGTTACGTCCCACAATGCATCTGCTCGTTGAACGACGGAGAAAAATGCATCCTCACAGCGAGGCTGCTGTGACTCAGTAAAGTCAGCGTGAGACGTGCAGAGTAATGTCTGAGCTTCAAAGTGCTGAGCGTGTCCTCATTCACTTCAAAATGTCCGCCAGCAGCATCAGATCACAAATAAATCAGTTTGCACATCAACGTTCAGACATTACGACGATAATAAAGACACCAAGCAGCGTAACGAGCAGCCAATCAGCGCTCTGTCAGGTTGGTGTTTTCCTGACCTTGGACGTTGTGTTTTGGTGCCAGGCTGTGCACAGGTGTGAGGACAGGTGAAGGTTCAGTCAAGTCAGCCAGCACAGAGTGAGCTGCTGGTATTTTGGGACTAAGTTAATAAAAACTTTAGACCAAGAATGTCTGGATTTTATCAAGAGGATCAAACAAGCTATTTTCCCATACTGTATTTACCAGTGTTACAGGAGCCACCATGACAGTCTATGGGAAATCTTCTTGATTTTCATCATAAAACAGGCAGTGCTGCCCTCTTACTCTCATAGCAGGCTGATTGGTGGAGTTGGTGGAGTTCCTCCTCTCAATGCTGGACATGTGATCTCCTCCTCCTGCGACAGACCAGTCCACAGACCTCCTTCTGTGTGCACCTGCATCCTGAAGTTCATCTGAAGCTCACCAGGCGTCAGGGGTCTGACTTAGATGAATCAGGCGGACATCATGGAAGTGCCATGCAGTGGAAGCTGTGAAGTATCAGCTCAGCAGGGCGTCACTGTGCATGGAAAAATGATTAGATGTTGATTACAGCAACCAGTAACTCTATCAACATACACATGAGCAGGGTATTTAAGATGAACTGTTCCTGTTGTTTATTCCTGTGTTTTTGCATCATTCATCATTTTGTGCCTCTTACCCAGGCCGAGTCAGCAGGACACACGGGGTAATCCAGACCGCCCTTTGCCAGCATTGTTCCCAGCTCCTCTTGGGGGATTCCTGAGGCGTTTCCAAACCAGATTAGATACATAATCTGTCCAGCGGGGTCTGGGTCTACCCCGGGGTCTCCTACCAGATGGACGTGCCCAGAAAACCTCCAAAGGGAGGGGCCCAGGAGGATCCTGATCAGATGCCCAAACCCTCTCCGATGGCTACATTGACGTGATCTGTGTGTTCCTGCAAAGGAAAATACATTGAAATATCTTCAGAAACACAACAAAAGCCAGAATTCTGTTTGAGTAACGGAAATTAAGGACAGAAGGACGCTCGATGAGATTACCACAGAGATACAGATGCTACTCACATCACTGTCGCTCACATAATCACTGTAATTAAATGTACCCTTTGGATATTACTGCTTTCATAAAGCGGCTTACTGCCTGTAAGACCACGACAACTCTTCTATCTGAGGTAATATCATCCAGTGTAGGACTAATAAACTCTCCTGTCACATGTAAGCTCTCTCAACAAAATGTCTTCATTAAGAAAAACTAAATTTCACTGAAGAAATAAGTGTTTTGCTTATTTTTCTTTCTATCCTTAGGCACTGGAAGGAGGGTGCTGCTGGCGCTGCAGCTCCCTCTAGTGGCGGCTGCTTAAACTCTCAAATGCATTACCAGCAGTAAGAATTTTAACTCCATACCTGTCCAGTAAAAACGAGCCTAAAACACCCGTCCAAGGCACACACAGAGTAACTGTTGGCTGCTCTTCAGTACATGTGTGCTTGAAATTGTGTGTAAAATCCATATTATCACTGAAATCCTTGATTTGAGGTGCCTGAGCTGTAAATAAGACACTAAAGTGGCATTTTGGCCCGTTCAGAATTTCATTGGCTATTTGAAGTGTCAGTCATCTCCAAACTCGACTACAATTGGCTCGATCGTGGAGGGAAAAGAAGGAGGCCCTTCTGTTCAACTCAGAATATTATTGGCTGCTCTGGTTGCCAGGCTTCATATGGCAGATTGTGATTGGTGATCTCAGACTCTGGGAAACTGGAGACAAATTGGCGCCAATCAGTAAATGTTTGCGGAAGTTACAACAGGGAAAACACGGGGAATGTGAAAGGAGAAAACGTCGTTTTGTGGATTATTTTCATGTTTTGGACTGAATATCTTCACTGCTGTGGATCTTCTGGACCTTTGTGGACGTTTCAGACCGTGTTTGTCGGGGTGGTACCGATCTGTGGATCAATGAGAGACGTCAGTGGTGAGTTTCCTTAATGTGTGAATTTTATAAACGGTTGTTGATCATCAATCGATTCAGGAGACTCAGCTTTCTAACATGTTCAATATGAATACAAAGGTGAACATAACGTTTGTGTCAGGCAGAAGAACCAGATATTCTCCCACCCACGGGCCGTTGGACCTGTGTGTGTGCGCGGGTGTGTGCGTGTGGCTGTAACCTTGTGGTCACCTGTTGTTGCCGTGGTCGTTGTTATTGTCGCCGGTACATGTAGTCATGCTTGTATATTCAGAACCATAATTTCATACATGAGACTGTCTGTGAGGAATAGTCACATCTTGAAGTGAAAGTATTGATAGACCTAAGTATAATATGAGTGTTACCAGCAGAATCTACTGAAAGCACTCACAGTAAAAGTACTCGTGTACGAGTAAAGTGTTGCTGTCAGAGTTTTTCTATCTGCTGTCTGTGGATTCATATTCCTGCTGCATTCATGTGTTTTTACTGCTGTAGATGTTTCAGCTTGAGCTCATTGAACTACTTTATATCCTGCTTTAATCTACAGCAATACATCAGATTCTATAAGATCATCGTATGTTTCCCACGTATCTCCAAAAAGTCTGACGAGCTCAGAAAAACAGGCTGTTTTCAGCTTTGTGACGATGCATTTTCAGCTGATCCAAGAGGCTTTTGAAAGAGTTTATTGAGCTGAAGGAGGAAGAGATTTTTCTCCAGACATGAAGGAACTCTTCATCCTTCAGTTCAGCACAAACACTCAACACATCTGGAGATACGAGCTTTTCACTGGACAGGAAGGAATCTGAAGAGTAATTAAACCTGCCAGACAAATGTAATGGAGTAAAAGTAGAATATTTACCTCTGAGATTTAGTGGAGTAGAAGTATAAAGTAGCATTAAATAGAAATACTCAAAGTACAGAAGGTCGTATTTTGGAACATGCAGCATCACCGTCACATAAACTCCATCAGACAGCAGCAGTGGGTCAGTGGACCACCACCTCAGAGTCCAGGTCACCTTCACAGAGACATTTGTCCTCTGGGTTGTCTTTTACAATGCAGATTCGTGTGAGAGCAGAAGCGCCTGCAGGTCCTGTTCCAGTTCACTGGGCTGCAGAGGTGTTTCATACAAAATAAAGAAATAAAGGGAAAAGGTCAGAATTACGTAAAACAGTTCAGTTCCAGCGACCAAGACTCTGCTCCACAGATCAATCCTGGATCTGCTTTATGACCGTCGCGCTCAGCTTTGCTTTGGCTGTGCACTTACTTCATTTGGTCTGTTCATTTTAATCCAGTGTAAAGTTTTCCTCTTGATATTCTGCCATCGTTCTGATCACCAGGACATCGTGCAGCTCCTCAGACACGCCATTCACTCTGTTTATGAACCAAACTGGACACGTGGCTTGTTATAGGACAGTAGTGGTTCTGTGTTCATGAACATCTCCACAAACTTTCATTATAATTAATCTAATAGCTGTTGAGACATTTCACTCAAAACCTGTACCAGCTTCACGGTTTACCAGATTTGGTCCATCACTTCATTTCAATCCATCCCTGTTCTGAGTCTGACTGCGGACCATTTCTGATCGTCTGTTCAGGGCTGGAATCAAATACAGTTAATACCCCAAGTGATATATTTGACATATAGATTGTCTTTTTGTTGTGCTAAACATCTCTTGCTGCAGTATGAAGTACAGTGTTAGCGGCATGTTAGCAGCATGCTAACACTGTACCTCACTAATGTTTGAGTGCAGCTCAGTCTTTCAGACATTCAGACTGTCAGGTGCTGTAGCTCGTGCTGGCTTTGTATTTCCTTTGTCAGCGACCGGCAGAGGTCAACCTTTTCAGGCCTTCACATTGTGTTAAAGGCAGCAGGCAGCCAAAGAGACGACAGCGCTGACCGGGAAGAGGAAGACATTGTTGGAGTTCTCTGATCACAGATTTTATGAGAATAAAAGTCCAAAAAAAGAACGTCAGTGTTTTCACATCCTGTGCAGCATCCAAAAGGTCACAGCCGGATCTTTATCCAGACTCCCCTCGTCATACCTGAAGGTTTCCCTCCGCTCGCTATCCTCAGAGGTGAGCAGAGCTGCAGGTGTAACAAATGAAGCTCCAGCTGAATTTAATTTTCTCATGAAGTTCATTAAACATTTCACCTGATCGATCATTTGGCAGCAGCGCACGAACATCTGTCAGCTGTCAGAGCGCCTCGCTACATGTTTTTAAGATGAAATGAATCAATAAATCACAGAACGATCTGTGCAATCAAGTACATGTACTGTCAGTCAGAGAGCTGAACACAGGGAGGCGTTCCTTATCATCTTCATCCCCCTGGAAGTGACGATGATGATGTCTGGACTCTGCTGCTCTGTGTGTGCTGCTCCAGTCGAGTCGCTGTCTGAGCCTGAAATGTCAAACGCCGCCGACCGCAGGGATCCTACGAGAGGGGCTGGGAGGAAAGGTCAAAGCATGGTGGTCTCCTTCAAATCAGGCTATTAATAGACCTTTAGTTTTATTAATAACACTCAAAAGAGCTTTCAAGTCTCACTCGGGTAAAGAAATGTCGAATTTTTTTTAGAGATTTGAGTCTCAACGATCCTCCCAACGCAGTGATATGTTGATTTTAACAGTGCAGTTCTCAGTCTGCAGTGTTTTTACAGCGTGTGGTTGAGTTATGTACAGCAGTGTGTCTCAAAGTAACACAGAGGAGACCTGGTCCAGAAAACCTGGTCCGGACTTCAGTCTTTTCTGCTTCTACTCCACAGAAATATTGTACTTTTTTCTCCACCAAGTTTGTGTGACAGCTTTAGTTAATAGTTACTTCACAAATTAAGAGTTTTGCACAAAAAACATGAAGAAATTCAAACAGTCAATTGACAGAAAGTCATTGATCATCTGTTGTTTTAATGGTTTCAGTGGTTTTTGCTGTGGAATCATCTGATGTTTGATCTTCTCAGATGTTTGATTTGCTGCTTTTCCTCTCGATGACCTCAATGATCTGAATGTGTTTGTAATAACGTGGAGCTGTGGACTAAACAAACATGGTGAAGGTGTCACTTTGGACTCATGGTGACCACATTTCTCACTGTTTTCACAATGTTTCCAAAGCAAACGATTGATCGATCGATGGAGAAAATGATCAGCAGATTGATCCAGAATGAAGAGAATCATTAGTTTAACACAAAACAGTTAAAATGAGCTCCACCTCAACCAACTCCAACAGGAAAATTAGAGCTCTGTGTGGACTCTGAACAGAAACACAACCCTTCAGCTCAGTGTGCTGCAGTAGAAGAGCGACACCCAGTGGACAGACTGTGCTATTACTGCACAGCGCTGCACTGGTGGCTGCAGTACATTTACTAAGTAGTACATCTCAGAGGTGAATATTGTACTTTTTACTGCACTGCATTTACTTGACAGCTTTAGTTACCCGTTACCTTCCTGTGCAGTGAAAAGCTCGTATCTCCAGATGTGTTGATGTTGAGTGTTTGTGCTGAACTGAAGGATGAAGAGTTCCTTCATGTCTTTAGAAAATTCTCCTCTTCTTCAGCTCAATGAACTCTTCAAAAAGCCTCTTGGATCAGCTGAAAATGCATCTTCACAAAGCTGAAAACAGCCTGTTTTTCTGAGTAGACTTTGCAGATAATACTTATGAACTGGTACTCGTGTAGGACTGTGGATGCAGGACTTTGATTGTAACGGAGTATTTTCTGTGCTGTATCAGTGATGTGATGTGAACACTGACACAATCTTTGATCAACATCTGCCTCCGTCTCTGTTTGTCTCTGTTTCACTCTTATAAAACTTTTGCATTATCAGCAGACTCAAGCTCAGGGTGCAGCCTTATCTTCCGCTTTCAGATGTGATACCTTTACTTGCTGTCGGAAATATTGACTCATACGGTAAATACTGCAGTCGTTTACATTTACATCTGTTTCGTGCACACTGGAAAGTCGCAGTCTGACGTTACTTAATTTATTTAAATGTTTTTCAGGATTTTTCTTCTGATGAGTTTGCGTTTTATTTTGATTATAAGGAGGATTATGTCAAATATTTTATACTTCACCTTATTTTTCCGTGGCAGTTCTGCTCAGCCTAATGCAGATCTAACAGCTGCAGACTCCTGCTTGCGTTAAAATGCTTTCAGTGGAGCTGCTAACAGATCGGAAATATCTGGAACATGACGAGGAAAACGGCAGCACATGGCGTCTTTGTCAGGAGTCTCAACCCAGAACGGTTTGGAAACGCTTATTTAATCTTTTACAGTGTGTTTCATTTTGTAAACATGTCAGATGCTTTTTACATAAACCTTCAGTTTTAACTGTCAAATAAATGAAGTTTTATTTGCAATAAAGTCACATTTCACTCTGCTGTGAGGTTAGAAGTGTCATAAAATGGGAGTTTAATTCGAACCTGAACACTGACCTGTCAGGACCGCGGTCGTACTCAGGTGAAGAGAGCTGTGCGGTTTTTAAACCTTATCTTTGAAAAGGGAAAGCCAAAAGTCGGAGCTCAACGGGAGCACCTGAAGGCATCAGTGGGCGGGGCTCCTGGTACACGTGACACGTCCACTGTCCTCTGAAGCGCAGGAGCTGAGCTGAACCGAGCAGCAGTTTCGTGTCCAGTGAAGGAGGACAGGCTGCAGGTGAGCGGTCCGGTCCCGTTTCGTTTTCGGTGTTGACAGAAGACGGTGAGTGACGTTCAAATCATCACGTAAAAGTCAAAACGCGTGTTTGTTTGTGCTGTCGGTGGTCTGTCCTTAAAAACATGTCAGCTGGGTCTGTGCTCATCTCTGTCAACTGTTTGAGGCTTCATGTTCACGGACTTTCAGGTAAATTTGATTGAATCTTTTTATCAAAGTGAACAAATAAACGAGCTGAAAGTCACTTTTTCTTTTCATTAGCTGGGAGAAAATCATCAGAACTGTTCAATTACTGCTGAGCTGAAAAGTCCCAAAGTATGAACATGTGTTATTATTCTAGTTTTTATGTTTTTGTGATACAGACCTCCTGTTTTAACGTTGTCATAAGCGTTAATTATTCTCCATTTCAGATTTTTATGTTGTGTGAGTTTTGTTACTGCGGCTCAGAATCAGCTGACTGATCATTTCAACGGGACACAAACAGACATTCAGCTGAAAACAAGGTCAAAATACACATTTAAATAGAAATGACGACAAATACCAGTAACAAATAAATAAATGCAAATGTACTACTGAATAAAAATTGCATAATTAGTAGTAATAGATTACTCATGGACATTACACTTAGACTTTACTTTGAAACTGTAAATATTTAATTAATGATTTGCAGGTCAGTGGATGTTTGAGTGTTACTGTCAGTGAATGTAACTGTTCCTCAGACTGATGGTCTGTGGACACAGAGCTCTGTAGCGCCTCCCAGAGGGGAGAAGTGTTTGCTTTGCACCATGTTTGCTTTTTAAAAGCGTCTTAAACCTGTAAGAGTCCACAGTTTGAGTTCTGACAGGCTCTGTGTCGTCCTCGCCTCCAGCAGACCATGGAGACGGACATGAACGCGCCCCTGCTGGCCGGGGGTGCCTCTGATGCCTCAGAGCCCCCGCCCCGCCTCCCGGGAGGCCCCGTGATCGGCATCATCGGCTCCGGAGACTTCTCCCGCTCGCTGGCGATCCGGCTGGTGGCTGGGGGTTTCAGGGTAGTGGTGGGCAGCCGCAACCCGAGCCGCATTCCCAGGGGTCTGTTTCCTGACGGGGTGGAGCTGCGGTCACAGAGAGAGGCGGCGGACAGCGCAGAGAGGGTGGTGTTTGCCGCACTCTACCCAGAGCACTATCACACCCTGGTGGGGCTGAGGGAGCAGCTGGCCGGGAAGGTGCTGGTGGACGTCAGCAACGCCGTCAGGCTGAACAGCAGGCAGCGGTCGAACGCAGAGAGGCTGGCGGAGCTCTTCCCGAAGAGCAGCGTGGTGAAGGGGTTCAACGTCGTGTCTGCGTGGGCGCTGCAGACCGGAGCCCATGATGGAAGCAGACAGGTGAGGTCAGAGAGGCTGTGAAGAGCAGAGTGAGACCAGAGTAAAAAACATGTTTGGGGCTGATGTTGGTTTGTCTTGACACGGTGGAATCGTTAATTGTCAGATAACATCAAAGTGTCACAGCTCCCTCTTCAGCCACAGCTGGAGTGAAACACCTGGAGACACTTTGTCCACCTTTAACATGTAACAGGGAGACATGCTGATGCTCTGCACCTGAATCCCTCCGTCGCCTCCACCCTCCAGGTGCTGATCTGCAGCGACTGCTCCGACTCCAAAGCCGAGTTGCTGCAGCTGGCCCGTCGCCTGGGCTTCAGCCCCGTGGATCTGGGGGGTCTGTGTGCATCTGGAGACATAGAGGAGGCTCCGCTCCTCCTCTTCCCTTCCTGGGGAGGCCCCATGTTGGCCACCTTCCTCCTCTTCCTCTTCTTCTATGGTTACAACTTCCTGAGGCAGGTACTGCTGCCCTACCTTGATCGAGGACAGAACAACTTCCAGCAGCTCCCGCTGGTGACGGTGAACCAGACGCTGCCGGCCGTCGCCCTGGTCACGCTGGCTGCTGTCTATCTACCAGGTACTGAACGATATGAGCCGACCCGACAGGTGAAGGCTGTCAGGAGTGACAGTGGGCGTCTGTGACGGTCTTGGTCAGTGAATCTTAGCGGACTGGAAGTCTGTCTGCAGCACTTCCTTCCTGATGACACCACACAGGTCATGTAAGACAGCGAGCTGTGATTGGCTGGGGACCAACGTGAGCTCACACCTGACACAGTGACCATCTTAACACAAAGATCTCGTCTAGTCTGAACTTGGTGTGAAGCTAATAGCAATTAGCATCTGGCTACCATGAATGGTAGAACTGGCAGCAGGTGACACATTTAAGCTGGAGAGTCATTTCTGAACAGCACAGTCTTTCACAGACGGCGAGGACGCAGAATGAAGTCATGATGGACAAATACTTTATCATCCACAGAGGTCTGACATCGGTGTGACGTCGTCGTAGTTAGACAGGTCCTGAATATTTAACTCAAAGGAAAAGGAGCCAAAACAGGAACTTTGAGTTTAATAAGACGTTTCTGAGCTCAGGGAGGACGGAGGCGACGCGCTGCTGGTTTCCTCTGCAGCTGAAGGTGTGTGTCAGGTGATCGAGAGTGACTCATTATTTACGACAGTTTGGAAAACTCCTGACACGACGTCTGTGACGAGTCACGAGTCCTGATGTTAAGTTTAAAGTCTGCAGCTCAGAAATATGATTGAAAACTGGGACGACTCAGAGAATTCAGTCACGTTATCCTTTCATTCCTCATGATGTGGTTCGAGCACAGGACGAGCTGCAGCAGCTAAGGACGCTCAGTTTTTCTGCTCGCTCAGCAAATGATTCTTATTGTTTGTTTTTAGCTGAGTGGACTGTTCAGTTAGTTCAGTTTAGCTCGTCCCATGAGGAGGTGCAGAGTTTTGATTGTGTTTTAACATTTTCTCTTTTTCCTGCTTTGGACTGAAACGCTGCTCAGTCATAAAGTTGTGTCTTATCATCAGGCAGGGCAGCGCACTGCGCCAGCCGTTTGCACCAACATGTATGAATCTGTCACCTGGTTGACTCTAACTCAACGTTCAGTGGATGCTGGATGAAGCGGTCTGCTGAGCTGCTTTGGTCCTGTGTGTCCTCAGGTCTGCTGGCGGCGGTCTTGCAGTTGACCAGAGGAACCAAATATAAGAGGTTTCCTGATTGGCTGGACCACTGGCTGTGCAGGCGGAAGCAGCTGGGCCTGCTGAGCTTCCTCTGCGCCGCGCTTCACGCCGTGTACAGCATGTGTCTGACGCTGCGGAGGGCTGTAGGACAGGCAACGCAGAATGCAGCTTACCGCCAGGTGAGCACCGGCCAGGTGAGCTGAATGTTCTCACAGTGTTTGTCCTGACGTTTGACAGCCACACCTGGTATTTCTTTGTTCTTTGTTTGTTTTAATCACTTTTAGGTGCAAGCTGCTGTAGGAAACTCCTTGGCGGAGCACCAGGTATGGAGGTCTGACCTTTACCTGTCCTCTGGAATTCTGGGATTCGGAGTCCTCACTCTGCTGGCCGTCACCTCTCTGCCCTCTGTGGGAAATACCCTCAACTGGAGGGAGTTTACATTTGTCCAGGTCAGCAGATTCGTATGAAAATGAGGTAAAAAGCGAGGTCATGGACACCAACAGGTCAGGGTGGGGTCCAGACGCCCCTGTCCACAGTCCACAGTCCACAGCAACGTTCTCCAGCTTCTCCTGGAGAAACCAGACGAGATCTTTAACCTCTGGGTGTGTTCTGGGTCTGCCACCAGTGGGACTTGGAAAACCTCCAAAGGGAGGCGTCCAGGAAGACCCTGATCAGACACTTGAATCACCTCCTTTGGCTGCTTTCAGTGTGAAGGAGCAACAGTTTGACTGTGAGCTTCCTCCTCATTCAGTCGGGGCTCAGACGCTCTGCAGAGTCTCACCCTCTCACTCCGCTCACGGCCTCATTCTTAAGCAGCCCAAACAGAGATCAGTGCAGCTTTCAGTCTAATCCAGTTGAGGCGTATTTACTGTGTGTGTGTTTGTGTGTGTATCTGTGTGTGCATCATCATCAGCAGTTACGACTCGTGAGGCTCAAACAGCGAACGATGGATTTGTTCTTCTTGTATTCTTGGATCTGTCTTTGTGTGTCTGCAGTCAGGACTCGGTTATGCTGCTTTGACCCTCTCCATCATGCACACTCTGTTCTTCGGCTGGGACTTCGCCTTCTCGCCTGCAGCGTATCCTTTCTACCTGCCGCCGGTGTTCCTGCTGGCTCTCGTCCTGCCCTGCATGGTCCTGGTCGGGCGGACCTTCTTGGCTCTGCCGTGTTTGACGTCAAGACTGGCGAAGATCCGCAGGGGCTGGGAGAGCGCCAGACACCGGCCCCCAAACACCCAAGAGACGATCGAGGTGGATCCTCCAGGAGCCTGTGGAGATGTCTAACGTTCCAGATGTTAAGGGAAAGAAATCTGGAGAACCCAGAAGTGTCTTTTCTCTCTGTGAGAGTCTGAACTCTACCTCTTCCTTCATGACAGCCACTTTTCTCCTTCACACTAACAAGAATCTCACCCGTCTTTCATGTGCTGTTGCCTTAACTTCACTCAAAAGGTTTCTTAACTTTTAGAATATTTTGTAATGTTGAATCTTTGTAACAGCAGTTCTAATAAAACATGTGGTGTTGAATATAAATTGCAGCTCAACATTTCAGTTTGTGTGAACAGAGAAAAATTTAAATTTATTATAAACATGTCATCACTCTCCAATTTAGCTGTGATTAGGACCAAATGGGGCAAACTGGCGGCCAAACAGTCATTTGAATGTACCTGTAGAAATTCAGTTTTTATCCCTGAAGGAGAGAGGGAGAGAGAGGGAGACCTGTTTGTACTGGCTTGAAAGTCAAATAAATGCATAATTTCGTATCTGATGAAAAGAAAACTTGTCAGAGTAGAATGAAAACTGTCTTGAATTAACAGAAAAGAATCCATTTAACACGAGAAGGTTTTTTTTTTTTTTGTAAGTTTGTTTTTTGTCATTTTGGCGTCAAAATGCTGCCATAGCGTCAGAATGAATGATGCGTTCACTGTCTGTATTTACTGAAGCGCTTTTTGGCAGTGGCACGCTTAGCTTTGGGGGGGGAAGTACATTTACTCAAGTACTATAGTTGAGTACAGATTTGAGGTACTCTACTCCACTACATTACAGGGGGAAATATGGTACTTTCAGTATTTAACAGCTTTATTTCCAACATGTCACCTGTACGTTTCTCCACAGAAGCAGCTGGCGGTATAAACGGCCGCTTGTCAATAACCACGAAGAAGAAAAAGATTCGCTCGGTTATCGACTCGTCGGGTCTTCGCAGCTGAACGTTCTCGATTTTTCTGGTCTTGCCTCTGAACACATGCTAAGCTAATCACACTGATGCCAAACACCGCAGTTGTTTGTGTGAGAGCCGTTAAAACAGACTTCTGTCCGCGGGGGCGACCAGCGGCAGGATGGCGACCGAAGCGGTGTTCACTGTCCGCCTGGTGAGGTCCTTCGAGCACAGAAACTTCAAACCGGTCGTGTTTCGCGGAGTCAACTTGGACCAAACGGTGCTGGACTTCATGCAGTTTGTCAGAGACGGTGAGCACAGACACCTTTGATAGAAAAACACTTGAGATTTCAGGTAAAATGTAGAAATACGTCGATAACAGAGTCTGGTGGAGCAGGCTGCTTCCGGTCATTTGTCACGCTTACAGGTTGGTTGGGTTACATGTTTGAGTATTTCCTGACAGACCACAGGTTCATGTCTTAGTTTGCCTCTCAGCCCTTTGCTCTGTTTGGGACCGTCTACTTGTTTTGCTCGTAATATTACCACTCTTATAAAAAATATGATGAATTTATCCTCCAAGTCTCTGATTTCTAATGCCTGTAAATCACAACGTATAACATCCCATAATTTCTTCCAGATATTGCTACACGACCAGGCCTTCCTCCTCCGTTCAGGAAATACTCTTACGGTACGTCTGTCTGACATGTTTGTGTTTTCTAATGATGTTCAGTGATGAGGATGAAGCCTGATGAAGAGCACACTCAGCAGCACAGTGACCTCTGGTGGTGTGTGAGAGTCACAGCAGCCGTTCATCTCTGAAGCCACAGCTGGACGGCAGCTGCTTTAAAGGCCCAGGTGCTGCAGAAAAGGCACGTCATTATGGAATATGTAAAATAGATCAGATTCAGCTTTATTGCCGTGTAGGTTTTCACACATGAGACATTTCTCTCAGTATTTTGGAGCATAAAAATCCACATAGTAAGAAACTAATAAGTGCTGCAATTTAAGCATCTTCAAATTTAAATAGAATCTGTTTCCAAATGAGAAGAGCTGTTCAGTGTCTCGGATGAAGTGGAACGGATGTGCAAATACTCACAGTGTAAAGAATCTAATAATGATGATCATAACAAACGCATCATCCAAAAAGCGAACATGTAAAATATTTAAGCTGACATCAAAGTATTAACGTACGTTTCTTTTGTAGTTCTGTTCCAATCAGCCAGTTACTTTCACCTCATTCTCACCTGGTATCAGGTGAAACCGCTCTCATACGGACTGCTTTGTCTTGGCTCCACATGTCAGCGTCTACGAGCTCTGCATCTGATTCATCTCCTCTTCTTTCAGACACGATGAAGATCACTCACCAAGCACATGGAGCAAAGGTCTGTCTAAAGGAAGCGTGTGACGTCTGCAGCTTGTTTTAGTGGCAAATGACACAGAAACGAAGGTTCGAACGAACAGATGAAAACACTCACTTCCTGCCGAGCGGCAGACAGACAGAGACGAGCTGGTCAACGTAGTGACGCATTTAGGAGGTGGAGGAGACCAGAAACAGCTAAAAGAGAGAGAACACTGATAATAATAATGATTAATTAATCTATAATAATAATAATAATAATTAATCTAATAAAGCAACTTTAACATAAAAAACCTTCAGACATTTGAAGTCTTAGTATCTAGCTAACATTCACGTCCGTATCCTTCACGCTGTGGTTACTGTGACGTCCCACCTGTTCAAACTGTCCAACAGGCTAAGCTAGCGGTGCTAACTGTTGCTACAAACAGCACTGCTAGCTTAGCCACCGCAAGTATAACCTTCATGAGTGACAGCTGCCTATAACGAGTCGACTTCTTCAGACACGAGCTCCAGTTGATTCCGTCACACCTGGAGGAGCTGCACAGGTACAAACAGCTGTGATTGGTCGAGGCAGCCAAAAGCTGGAGGACTTTGGTTCTTAGTGGACTGAATCATTTTTTCATTAACAACTGAATGAGTCTGTTTGGTCACATTTATATTGCAGTTAAAAAAAATCCCCCGACTGCATGTTTCTTAAACCAATGCTGTTTTTTATTTGAAGTTTTCATTTGAATGAAACTGTTTCCTCTACTCTGGCAGACCAACGAGCTCGTGATGAGCTTAGAAGATGATGAGAAGCTCATTCTGCAGAACGACCAAAGCCTGAGAGCCGCCGGCGTCGGTAAGAGTCCGTCAACACTGTTCAGTCAGCGCTCCGTGAAAACCAGGGGCGGCTACTGAAAACCTGCACTCGAGAAAAAGTACAATTACTCCCGTAATTGAAAAAGGGAAAGTGAAACTACCTGTTAATAAGTTCCTCCAAGTACATATTATCAATGCAAAGTAATAAAGAAACAGCTAAAGTTGGTATTATGTTGGAGTTACTGCGTTTCTGCTGAGTTACTTATTATTATTATTATTATTATTAACTTATTACTAACATTATACATGAATATAGCTAACGTTAGCTAGCTAACCACATTTTAGGCATGTAAAGTGTCATCACTAAGAATGCTAATCAATAAATGATTAAACCTGCTTAGAATTGATGAAAGCGACGCTCGTTCTGACTCCAGATCTGCCTGTGAAACATCACGTTTTTCAGTTTTCTTCAGTTTCAAAGTGACGCGCTGACATCTGTCTGGAAAGAAACTGGAAACAGAGTCAGTTAATGGTTCCAGTTCCACCTCTGCCTTTGGCTCCAGTGAATGCGAGTCATGGCGATGGTGGTGATGATGATGATGAAGAGCTGCTTGAGGTTAATGGCGGCGTGTTTCTGTTTGTTGTTTCAGTGAATGAAACAGAAGTGGCCTTCTTCAGGAAAGAAGACTACGAGCTCTACAAAGCAAATCCCAAAACCTCATGGTGACCTCAGATTTTAATTTACAGCAGAGGAGATTCTTAACGGATGGAGGTCAAAGGTCAAGCCCGGCACGAGCAGGGCGCCGTCACGTTTACACAGGAGGTGGTTTTTAAAAGCGAAGCTCATCGTCCTCCACTCTGCCTTTTTTATTTCTGCTCTTCAGTGTGTTTCCCTGCTGCTGCTTCATTTTCTCTGTTCTTTTAAATGTGTTGAATAAAAGTTTTTCACAGCTGAATTTTCCTGAATGTTGTTTTTTTAAAGGTTTGAACAGAGAAATGTTTCCTGCGCTGTGAGCGAGCGAGTCAGTGTGAGAGAGAGTTGAAGTGAGTTTGGCTTGTTTCCTCTCTTTCTATGTGTGTTCTGTGAAGAGCCGATAGGAAGAGGGCGGCACCAAAGCAAACAGGTGCTGGTCCCGTCCTGAAGACCCCCGCGGTGACGGCGTCAGGATGCAGCAGCAGCTCCGTCAGCGGTAAATAAAGAGTGTTTCACATTTTTCACTTTAGTTTTGTGGCTTCTGAAGCTGCTGCAGAGAGCGTGTGGAGATCTTTGTGAGCGTTTAACTGCAGCGTGTTCAAATAGATTCACCTTCATCATCTAGAGATGATCATCCCTCTGCTATGTATATGTCTACATATCTATATTGGTTCATAATAACCATTAATTCATAATTCTGTAGGATCATGAAGATGTTTGCTTCCTTTATAAGAAGCACCTCAAAAATGGAAATAAAAAACAGGAGCTAGAGCTGCAGAAAGGAGGCGTGAAGCTGTAAAGAGAAACAAAGGTGGAGTTTATTTTGGACACGAGGTCAAAGTTTGGAAGTCCTCAAGGCCAGAAGAGTAAAATACTCAAAAATGAAAACGTTTTTCACTAAATGATGATAATCTGCATTTTCTTTCAGCACTGAGTTCCTTTAAAAGGTGTTTGTGAAGGACTCCAGACGTTGAGCTTTTCCTTTAAAGGATCTGAATGTTTCTTCCTTCACGTGCTGTTTGTTTGACTGATCACCATATTTCATGATGGCGTCGTGCAGGATGAAACCCTGATCCTCCACCGCTCAGAAGAAAGGAGTCATTGAAGTTCTCAAAGTGACAGAAGAAGAACAGCCTCTGAAATGTAGGAGAAGAAGGAGAAAGTCGCTTTAAATGGATTTACTTCATAGTTACTGGTTTTAGTGGTTAACCAGTGACGTTGTCTTTGTCATTTATGTCTTCGTTTTGTTCCTCGTGTAGATAAATCTGAACTCTGTCATTGAAACAGAGAGAGAGAGTGTTTGTTTATGGAAGGCAGATGTCTCTCTGTCATTCAGCTGACTGATAATCCAACTGGAAACCACATCTATTTTTACCTCCTCCCTGTCTGCCTGTCTCCCACTCCACTCTCTCTCTCTCTCTCTCTCTCTCAGCTGTGTTTCCTCTCAGTGTTATTTTTCAGTCTCGGTGGCAGCAGGGAAACGTCCTGATCTCCATGAACGTGTCTCAGGTACTTTTTTTGTCTTTCTGTGTCAGTTTACTTTGTTGTTTTATGTCCGATGTGAATCACAAACTTTAAATATGGATAAATGTAAATCTGAAAAAGTGCTGGTGAAACAAAAGAGTGATAAATGTTTGAGGGAATTGAAAAGATCCATCATCACTTTGTTTCTCAGTTTGTTTCAGTGAAGCAACAAACTCCTTTTCATGATCTGATGAATTAATATGATGAATCTAAAACTGAAGGATATTACACTAAATGATGACATCAAAGCACTCGTTCTGTGTCCAGTTAAGTGACAGATTATCCTTTTAATAATTCCATCATTTCCACCTCTCCTCAGATTAAATGATCTGAACTGTCTTAACTTCATTCACCATCAGCATTTTAACAGATTCTACTTTAGTCTTTGAATATTTAACTTTTTTTTCTGTCGTACTGGACTCATCACAGAAAACGATTATTGCTAATAACCACCAGCTGACCCGAGTTTGGGCTGTCAGGCTATGAAAAATCACTGAAAAACAAGATCAAAATCCATTTGTTGATAACTTCTAAAGCCTTTTTTAATGCATGACTAACTACTGCCAAAGAGAAAGAATAAACATCCAGAGGGATGTTTGGTGACCCCACATTTGTCTTAACTAATGACCTATGAAGGCTCAGTAAATACTTAACAACCATTAATAAAACCGTTGCTTGCTACTTATAGTTTTATAAAATGCACATTATTAGAAACTTGGACCTGTATGTTTTATATGATGAGCTGCTGCTACCACAGTCTTATTTTACTCACACACAAAAAAAGATTTCAAACATCCAAAAATACTGATAAGTCTGGTCGCCCAGTGAGCGCCACAGAATGAAGTAAGACTTGAGATTAGACTGATATTATTCTTCTGTTTTCAGGGTTTAACTCTCCCACTGACAAACATTTCACCTGTATGCACATGATGTCACCTTCAGAGTTCACCTGTGTCTAGAAAAGCAGGTGAATTTCCAACAGTTCATATTTAATAACATTAACTTCTTTCTCTTTATTTCAATCATTACATCCAGCAGTAGCATCATTATATTTAGTGACGACTGCCACGTAGTTTTCTATGTAGGGTAATAATGACAAACTGCTTCGAAGCCACATCTGATGATTGAAGCTGAAGGTATCTGATATCGTCTAAATCCAGTGGAAGGAGTCTAATGTTAGCACCTAATGTACAGACTGACCCCGGCTTGACATGCAGGTTCACCAGATCACAGCCAGCTCTCAAAATACATGCCCATACATCTTATTAAATGGAAAAATGAGAATCCAGCTTCCACCATTGACCCCGTCCTTTACAAAGTTTTCTCATTTCCACACTGGACTTTTGATTGGTCGCTCAGTCAGTCTTTAATTGTATAAAAGTTTTTCTCTTTAACCTTTATAGAACCGTTTTTTTGGCCTCTATTGTTCTGCAGGAGATCCGACTGTCAAAGTTCAAAGAACAGGAAGCTAACAACCAGCAACTGGACCACAGCTGTTGGTCTGGACTGAGACTGGACTGGATACGGGTTCACACTGGGAACCAGATACTTCCCAACACAAACAGCATCAGAGCTATGAGTGAATCTGTTCTGCTGAAAACATCGCTTTAAAAAACAGAAGAGATCTTAAAGTGATCCCAGAAGAAGACAGAAAGGATCGTCCATTCCTCAGCTGATAACAGGATTGGAGTCTGTCTTCATGACGACCGGAGAGACTGAAGAGACGCTGACATGTGGAGGACAAAAGAAGGCAGAGGGGAGAACTGGAGGAGGAGGAGGAGGGAGCATGAAGCTGTCTTTCACCACTCTTAGCACTATTGCCGTCCAGGCCGGCCAATCACAGATTGTCGTCTCTGTCCTCAAGGTATGTAAAGAGACCGAAGGGCGTTCAGTCAGCTTGTTGAGCTCAGACTGTCAGTCAACAACAAGGCCTCCACCTGACCCTGGTGTCCAGAATAACATGGAGGAAAGATATGATGTTGATGGTCACATGATTCTATAACAAAGATGCTGCTGTGACACTGAATCCTACTACTCCTAATACTACCTATTTACATTCAGCCTGGTCTGATGAGCAGGAACTTCTGTTGGTAAAAATGTCGTCAAAGTTGGCAAAACAGCTGCCAACTCCACCATCACTGGCAGTTACATCTAAATAAAATCCTACCACAACATCAATCGATCTATCAAATCGATCTGGTTCCATTTGTTAGCCAATAGCAACAAGTAACATGATAAAAATGACTAAATTAGACTCAAATGTCATTTATCTGGGCTTCCTACAAAGCGATAAACATCTTTAAATAATATGTGGATGATTCTAAGGTTTCCCATTCTGAAACAGTGTGAATGCAGCATTAGCTTTGAAGCTATTGCGCTGTTAGCTTCAACTTTAGAGAACCTGACATACAATTATATTTGACTGCAGTGAGCTAAAAGACTTCTAGCTTTAGTTAAACATTTAAATTTAACTTTCAATTTAGTTTGCTATGCGAGTTAACTTAAACTTAACTGTGACTTCAGTGAGCGAACGTTATCAGATTGTTAGCTTTGACTGTAGTTAGTTGGTATGCTGATAGCATTTTTAACTTTCAGTTAGCAATGAGTCTGATAGTTTTGACTTTAATTAGCTATGAGCCTGTTTTCATTTTAAGCAGGTATGAAATTGTTAGCTTCCTGTTAGCTAGATGTTAGACCGTTAGCCTCGAGTTAAATGAGCTATTATCTTTTAAATGGCTGTCTGTTATAATCTAATCCTTGTCAGCCTGTAGCGTTAGCCTGATTTTCAGACTGTAACTGACTTTTGTGAGCTTTGTTTAAGCCTCACAGACAATTAGTTCTGACTTGACTTTTGTTAGCTTAAACTTTGCTATCAAACTGTTAGCTTAGCTGGATATCAGCTAGCTTGATTTAAATTAGATTTGAAACCTTCAGAATCTGTTTCAGGAGGAGCTTTCACTTCATCTGAAGTCACTTTTCTGTCCATGTGCTGTTTCCTGTTATAGCACAAACTATTTACTCATGCTGCTGTAAAGGGAAGTGAGTGAGTGAGTGTGTGTGTGTCTGTGTGTGTGTGTGTGTGTGTGTGTGTGAGAGAGAGAGAGAGAGAGAGAGAGAGAGAGAGAGAGAGAGTCTAACAGCTGATGCCTCTGAAATGTTTATGTATGTGGGATTGTACTGGTATTGTTTTTAAAGTGTGTGTGTGTGTGTGTGTGTGTGTGTGGTGGTGGTGGTGGTGGTGAGGGGCAGTGAGGGGCAGTCACGCGTCATGTTGTGTCCTTTTCAGTCGACATGCCAGAGATACTGTATCATCCTGAGGAATGCTGCAGCACACACTCTCTCTCACACACATACACACACACACACACACACACACACACACACACACACACACGTGTACAGGGAAACATGCAGCTTCTTTTCACCTAAAGTGGTCAACATGTCGCTCTGTGGAGAGACAAAACGACTGCTGCTCTCACCTCAGCAATGTGCAATCGTGTGTGTGTGTGTGTGTGTGTGTGTGTCAGGGGGCAAGTTACATAGTCTTAGAACATAAAGAAAAGCGAAGGAGTTCCCAAAGCAGCCAGTGGGGTTATTGATTTGTGATCAGGAACACCAGTACGCACATTTTCAGCTCCGTCCACTATCCTGTAAAAATCCACTCAAGGGATCTTAACGATAAGAACTTTGTTTAAAAGCCAGAACCAGAAGTAAATCCTCATGTCTCCAACCAAGGTCAAAAAGACACTGCATGAAGTCCACGTGGTCCACAGTGAGAGTGTGCAGGACCATCAAGGAGACAAGTTAGAACATACTTTTCTAAACTGTCTGCATAAACGACCTTTTCTCCTCCATGACGCCTGCTGGGCTCTGTGTTTTTTGTGTTTTCACTGTGTGTGTGTGTGTGTGTGTGTGTGTGTGCGTGTGTGTGCGTGTGTGCAGAGTGGGTCTGTGGTCCACCTCCAGCTGGTCCAGGTCCATCCAGGCCTCTGTGAGATTGGATCCAACCAGGAAGAAAACCAGACACTGATCCGGGAACAGCAGCAGCTAATGGAGAAACTCAAGGTACAAACAGGCAGAAACAGGAAATAGACAGCTGAAGTCCTGACATCACTTCCTGCCTAGCTTCTGTTCTGCTGTGTAAGCAGCATTTCTTTCATCTTCATTCATTTCGTTTCGTTTTCCAGAAACATGAGAGGGAAGTGCTGGCTGTGGTGGAAAAGAACCGACAGGCAGAGCAGAGGAGGAGGAGGGAGGAAGGGACAGCGGAGAAGAGGAGGAACAAGAAACAGGAGGAGGAGGAGGAGGAGGTGCACAAGGCCATGGAGGCATCTCTGGTCGAGGGATGGTCGTTGCTGCTGCGCCTGCTCCAGAGACGGCAGGAAGTCCTGATGCTGGCTGCAGAGTTTTACCGCCGAGCGCTGGAGGTAGAAACCGTCTGAAGATACAGAAGATACCCTAACCCTAACCCTAACCCCCTTTACTTTTAAAACCCCAGAGCCAACACGAGACTGACCAGAGTTTGTTCATGATGTTTTTAAGTTTTTAACCTCCAGGAAACAACTTCATACGCACTTTTCTGAAATATAAGCCGTTCTCCTGTGATTATGAGCAGTTTAGTAATGGAGGTGTTCGTGGACCTTTGCCTCGTCATGAATGGAGACTCATTGTAATCTGAGTCACAGGAATATGTGTTCATCTATTGTCGGCTGCTGTGACCTCTGACCCCTGACCTCCTCACTGTAGGCAGTAAAGTTCTTGCAGGTGCAGTGTGTTATCCCTGTGGTTAAACAACAGGACGTGATTTACTCTCGTCTCGTGTCCCCGTGAAGGACATTTGTTTCGGCTCTGAGCCTCACATTCCTC
This sequence comes from Chaetodon auriga, assembly GCF_051107435.1. NCBI lineage: Eukaryota > Metazoa > Chordata > Actinopteri > Chaetodontiformes > Chaetodontidae > Chaetodon > Chaetodon auriga. The sequence goes on from NC_135086.1 coordinate 3,853,908, forward strand.
CGGCGGCGCTGAATCTGTGGCGTGTCGCGGTGAGCCGTGCTCATTGGCTGACATTTTATTAGCAACACCTGCTGCCCGTTGACGGTCACCTGCTGCAGCCTTTATCTAGAACAGTCCAACAGTGAGCTCTCTGCTCCTATTTTAATCCTCTGTGCTTTCAGTTTAACGAGGTGAAAGCAGCCCCGTCAACAGATAAGACAAAACTCTCCCATCACAGACGATGGAAGACGTGTCAATCAAAGACTTCTCAGTTAACAAGATCACCGCCGCCACCGAGAGTCAGCTGGGTTTATCAGACCGTGAGGAACTCAAACCTGAAAACCTGATTCTCGGTTCAGGACTGAAGAGATCCCTCAGAGGCGGGTTTGGTCGATAAAAAGCTCCAACGCTAACAGATAGTCAATCAAGTGTCCAGATTAAACATTAAACATCTCAACAGCTGTTGGTGTTCAGACGTTCATGTTCGCCTCAGGATGAACTGTAATAACTTTATTGATCCTCTGAACTTTCATCTGGCGCCAACATCAGGTCAACATGTGTCCACTGCTTTGATCTATAATCAGATATCAGCAAAGCGAATGACATTCTCATCGGTCTCATCTGTTTGATGCTAATTAGCAAATGTTAGCATGCTAACCCTCCGTGGTGTGTGTGTGTGTGTGTGTGTGTGTGTGTGTGTGTGTGTGTGTGTGTGTGTGTGTGTGTGTGCAGTTTGCTGTCTGTATCGACAGAGCTGAGGATCTGCAGATGGGACCAGGCGGCGACAGACTGACTGAAGTGCAGCTCACATACGACTCCATGAGGAGAGGTGAGCCGCGCTAATCTTAGTCACAGTATCAGTCCTAGTATTTATAGTATTACACACAGCTGCAGCTCAAATATATTATCACTGATTTCATTTTAATTTCGTCTCTGCTTGTAGATGTGAATGTGTCTGTCTGTCTTTGTGTCGGCCTCAACATGTCTCGCACACAAGGCATGATGGGATATGCTCCAGAGCCCCAAAACCCTGCGACGGGATAATCAGATATTTTAAAAAATGTTACCATTTCCCCACTGTTTAAGAGCAGGATAAACCAGTTTAAACTGGGTGAAACTAAACCGATTTGAAATGAGTTTCACCAGACAAACTGGTTTGAACCACAGATGAACTGCTTTAAAGATTAAGTGAACTGGTTTGAACTGGTTTGCTTTCGCTGCAGAGTTGGTTTAAGCCTCTGAGTTTTTGTATAGTTGAATTAAACCAGCATGAACTGGTGGAAACCTCAGATAAACTGGTTTAAACTATCCGTTAGCTGGTTTGTTGTAGGTGGACAATTACAGGTGTTAGTCGTCTCTTTGGTCTTTTCATTCCAGATCTTCTGGGAAAATCGATGCAGGTCTTAACCAGCAGCAACGTTCTTCTGCAGAAACTCAGACAGCTGCAGAGGACTGAGGCCCTCCAGAGGAGAGGAGGAGTACTGCAGGGTGAAGAGGAAGAGGAGGAGGTGAAAGACTCTCAGCTGCACAATATCTAACAGCTCTGGGCCACATTTACCGAGAAAATGTCTTATTTTTATTGAATTTGCAGCTGCAGTTTTCACATGTTCAGACTCTAATTGACTAAAGCAGCAGCTTGTTACACAGTCAGCTCCTGGAATGAGCCTTCATCATCCGCCTGATCATCATCACCTGTTTTGCCTTCCTCTGACTCACCTGTCCCGCTGCCTCAGCCTGCTGTTGACTTGCTGTTAACTGTGTGGATTGATGCTGGTGCTGCGTCCTCTTCCCAGAGTTCCCAGTGCAGCAGGGGGATGGCGTTGAGGCTGGAGGAGCTGGTGGAGATGCTTCAGGATCGGAGGAGGAGAGCGGACCAGGCTGTCAGGCTGCGGCTCCGACAGGCGGAGGACGACATCCTGGTCCACGGGAAAGAACAGGAGTCCAGACAGGCTGCCTCTGAAGTAAGAGACGAATACAGCAGCGAGCACGGTGACATGGACTGTAAGAGCTGTGGTGGTAACAGGCCATTCAGCTCACAAACTCTTCATTCAGTCATTCTCATCAGGTTTTTTAATTCATTCATCCATCATTAACAAGCCAATCCTCAAGCTCACAGTTATCTGGAAATAAGCTGAATGAGAACTAACAGGATTATTTTAGCCTGATACACGTTAGCCTGCATCAGATAAACCACATGTGAACGACAGGGTCTTGGAGTCTGGAGGTCGGTCTGAGACTCAGTCCAGAAGCTAAATGAGTAACGAGCTGTTGCCTTCGTAAACGAGGTGTGAACACGCGCAGGTTATCACTGCAAGTTTAAATCTGGTCGTCAGTGTTAACAGCTACTGAAGGCGCCGGTGTCAAACGTTTCCACCGGCACCGTTAGATCTAAAACACTGTGTCCTCTATGATGGAGTATTATAGATGGAATTAAACGTGCAGACGTCAGTGTGTTCTGTCAGCGTCCATCTTGCGTTCAGGTTATAAATATAAATCCAGCAGTTATGTTCTCAACTCGCCGATGACTGAATTTAAAAATATTCTGTCTGCTGAATATGTTACTGTAAAGAGTATTCAGCATCATCATCAGCGGAAATCAGGAAATGAGGTGCTGTTACATCAAGTTTTCAGACCTGTGGTGGTAAAACCAGCCCCCGGTGGAGACCAGTCTGAAGGCCGAGGTGGAACTGGTCAGATCCCAGTGAGACATTTCATCCCGTCAGCGACAGCAATGAGAACATAACATGTAGATTATTAACAAGGAGTGTATGAAAAAGAGGCAGACATGCAGTATTTATACCAACAGCAGAGTACCCGATGTACAATTTGTAGTAATCAATGAAACAATGACGAAAGACACTTAACAACATCAAGTCTGTCTTCACTTCAGGACTGGAGTCTCACAGTGGACAAGATCCTGGACCAAAACCTGCAGTCTGGATCCACATCAGCAGAGAGCACAGACCTGCAGTCAGATTCCAGAACCAAAGAAACCAGAGACCTGCAGATTGGATCCAGATCAGATGTGAAGCCTGGATCAAGACTACATCTGAAGTGTGGATCCACATCAGAGGAGACCAGGGACTTCCAACTTGGATCCAGTTCAAAACTGCAGCCTAGATTCAGACTAGAGCTAAAGCCTGGACCGGAGGAGACCACAAACCTGCAGTCTGTATTTAAATTAAACCCAAAGTCTGGGTCCAGATCAGACCTCAGATTAGATTCTAAATCTGAAGAGACAGCAGACTCTCCACCTGGATCCAGATTAGACCAGGCGCCTGGATCGATATCAGACATGCAGCCAGAATCTGGATTAGATGTGAAGCCTGAATCTAGATCAGATCTGCAGTCTGGATTCAGATTAGAGTTTAAGACTGGACCTAGGCTAGAGGAGACCAGAAACCTGCAATCTGGATTCAAATTAAATTTGAAGGCTGGATCCAGTTCAGACCTCCAGTTAGATCGTAAATCTAAAGAGACCACAGACCTTCCGTCTGGATCCAGATTAGACCAGGTGCCTGGATCCAGATCAGACATGCAGCCATACTCTGGATTAGATGTGAAGCCTGAGTCTGGATCAGAGCCTACCAGCGACATGCCCCCTGGATCCAGATTAGATCTAAACCCTGAATCTGGATCAGATCTGCAGCCTGGACTCAGATTACAGTTTAAGACTGGATCTAGACTAGAGGAGATCAGAAACCTGCAATCTGGATTCAAATTAGATTTGAAGGCTGGATCCACATCAGACCTCCAGTTAGATTCTGAATCTGAAGACCCCACAGACCTTCTGCCTGGATCCAGATCAGACACGCAGCCAGAATCTGCATTAGATCTGAAGCCTGAATCTATACCTGAGCCAATCAGAGACATGAGCCCTGGATCCAGATCAAATTTAAACCCTGAATCTGGAGCAGATCTGAAAATTGAATCCAGATCAGATCTGCAGCCTGGATTCAGATTCAAGTTTAAGATGGGATCTAGACTAGAGGAGATCAGAAACCTGCAATCTGGATTCAAATTAGATTTGAAGGCTGGATCCACATCAGATCTTCAGTCAGAGTCTAAATCAGATGAGGCCAGAGTTCTTCAGTCTGGATCCAGTTTCAACCAGATGCCTGGATCGAGATCAGACATGCAGTCAGAATCCAGATTAGATATGAGACCTGACTTTAGATCAGAGCCTGTCAGAGACAAGTCCACTGGATCCAGATCAGAGGAGACCAGAAACTTAAAGTCAGGATCCAGATCAGATTTAAAACCTGAATCTAGATCAGATATAAAGCCTCAATCTAGATCAGAGGAAAGCAAAGACCTGCAGCCCGAATCAAGATCAGACTTGCAATCTGGATCCAGATCAGAGGAGACCAAAGAGTTTCTGTCAAGGTTTAGATCAGATGTTCATCCAGAATCCAGATTAGATCTGAAATCTGGGTCTAGACCAGAGCAATCACAAGCTGTGGACTCTGGATTCAGATCAGATGAAACCAGTAACCTGCAGTCTGATGAAAAGCCCGAATCCAGGTCAGAACTGAAATCTGGATCTGGATCAGAGCAAACCAGAGACCTGCGGCCTGAACCCAGATCACAGGAGACCACAGACCTACATCCTAGAGCCGGTTCAGAGGAGAGAAGAGAGATGAATTCTGGATTCAGATCAGAGACCAACGAGCTGCGACCTGAATCCACACACGATGTGCAGCCTAGATCCAGATCAGAGGATGCCAAAGACCTTCAGGTGGGTTCCAAATCAGATCTGAAGCCTGGATCCAGATCAAAGGACACCAGAGGATCTAGATCACAGGTAATACCTTCCACCAGTCAGCAGACAGAACCAAATACTGTTGAGTTTTTGAAATACCTGCAGACACCAGCAGCTGTGTGTTTTCCTCAGACTGAAGACGATGTCAGTTTGTCTGAACTGAGCAGGAAACAGGACGAGACCAGACAGCAGAAAGCTGCTGCTGCAAACACCACCAGGTAGGAAAACTGGTACAGTACCGCACACACGCTCGGTGGTCCACCTGTCCCCGTTTACCAACAGATCCAGACCGTTCTGAACGCTCTTCTCCTTTGGCAGTGGGCTGGTGGCAGGGCAGGAGAGCATGCTGGGAAACGGGACTCAGTGTGGGGAGGTCCACGCTCGCCAGGCCCTCCTGACCAATCAGAAGCAGCAGCTGCTGTCGTCATGTGAACAGCTGGTGGAGAAGGTGACATTTTCTTTCTCTTCTTATCAGTAACAGTCACACTGTGGAGACTCGCCTCCTTTATGGGGACCAGACGGACGTCCCCATAATGTAAACCATCAGATTTTTAGGGTGAAGACATAAGGGTGAGGTAATGTTCTCTGAAGTGTGTGTGTGTGTGTGTGTGTGTGTGTGTGTGTGTGTGTGTGTGTGTGTGTGTAGATCTGGAGCTGGGTGCAGCAGGGCAGCAGTTTGCTGTCTAACAGCTCTGAAGCAGGACAGCAGCTCTTTGAGGCAGAAGAGACTCTGAACACACACCGGCAGCTGCACACACAGGCTGAGGTACACACACACACACACACACACACACACATATATACACCATTTATTTGCAGCTCCAAACTCTGATGGATCTGAGTAGAATCTGCTCTCACTGCGGTGGCACCTCATGTGTGAGCTCACTTTAAAACACTTTTGTAAAGAAATTTGTCAACTGAAAATATATCAGCTGCTCCAACCACAACAACAATGTCATGTGACTCACAGTCGAAGCACATCTACGTGAAACTGTCCCTGCTGAATCATCGGTACAAAGGATTAACAACTTCACTTTCTGCAGCATAAATTCATTTTCAGATTCTGGATCAGTTTTGGATGAACTCAGCAGCTATGCTGAAGTGGCTTTCTGCTAAACAGATCATTTTGCCTGTTTGTCTCCAGTCTGCAGGTCAGGACGCAGAGAACATGACACAGATCCTGGATCAGATTAGAACTCTACACACAGATATGACCAGCAGAACCAGTCCCCCGCCTCCCAGTGAACCCAGCAGACGTCTGTCCCCTCTAAAGGCCCTGACAGAGCAGCTGAAGAGAGGCAGCCCGAGCAGAACCAGCACCGCTCGGCCTGGTCCGCCTGCTGCCGACCCGAAGGGTTCATTGAGTCCTGAACTCGCCGGTCAAGTTGATTTGGTCTTGAAGGAGCTGCACAGTCTGAACCGAAAGATCAACTCAAACCTGCAACTGCTGCAACCCTACGTCACTTTCCTCAGGACGGCACAGCAGGTCAGAGTCTGCTCAGGCGTCCTGTTAAAGAGGAAAACTGAAAGTGTTCACTGGATCTGGCTCTGCTGCAGCTGCTAGAGATGATCCGCTGCCTGCTAGCTAGCTAAAGTAAAACATGTACAACTTTACTTGTGAATGTATATAAATACCCAAATTTGTTCGCAGTTTATTTTGAATTAATATTTAATGATGCAAAGCAGCAAAGTTGGAATGCGACGTACTCAGATCCAGTTGACATAAGATGCAGATCAGTTAGTGAAATTTACAGTGAAAAAATATTTCAACTCCTGCTCTAAAATTTTTACTTAAAGTACAGAAATACTACAACAAAGTGTTTTTAAAGTATCAACAGTCAAAGCACTCAGTATGCAGAATGAGTGTTCAAAGGGTTCAGGGAGTGAATCGACAGTATGACGTTTGTTCAGCCACTGGGGGGCGCTGGTGAGGAAATCTGAAGCCTATGATGAAGGTGCTCCTGTTCTCCAGGTGGACGAAGAGATGGAAGAACTGAGGGAGATCTACATGAGGAGACCAGATGAGGAGGGGGACGCTGTCAGTGGTAACACCACTTCCAGACCACCAGTGAAGAAGAAGCAGGTCGACACCTGCTGGCAGGCGACGTTACAGAAGTTCGTCACCGCTCAGGAACTGGGAAACACCTACGCCCGCACTGTTTCCATGGTAACAAGACTGATGAGATGGGATGTGTTTCAAGATTACATGAGATGAGGTTATGTCAAATGAGATAAAACTACATGAGATCAGAAAAAAGGAGATGAACTCAAATGAGATTCGATGACGCGGATTGAAATGACAATGAAATGATTCTTAGTACATTTAATACAGTGCAGGACGATGTAAGAGAAGATTTCTGTGAATGATCAGGAAAAACTTTGCTATGTATCTGAAAAACGTGATATGTGTTTGTGTCAGGTGTCGGGAGCGTCGTTAAACCTGCCGTCTGTGCTGGCTGTGGTGCAGCAGACGGTGGAGCGACTCAGCAGAACCAAACAGGAAGTGAATGAGCTGCGGAGTCAGCAGCAAATCCAGATCCAGCAGCAGCAGGAGTACTGCAGGAAGTACCAGGAGAGACTGCTCAAGGTACTAAGTACACTGCACCAGAGACAAGTGACGAGCCTAATCTGTACTCTTACTGCAAGATAACATAAGTATAACTGCAACTGGAGTACATCTAAGCACATATTCCTTTAAAGTACACTTCATTATTTGTATCAAGAAGAGTAAAATAGGAATACTCAAATAAAGCACAAATACCTCAAAATTGTACCAAAGTATAGTACTTTGGTAAATGTACTTAGTTACTTGTTTTCAGACCCTGCAGGACTTGAATTCTGTCTCTGAGCTGCTGGACTCCTGCACTGTGCTGGATCTGGGCTCAGAGCTGCAGACCTCCAAGCTGCTGGAGCACTTCAGCCAGGCCAGACCTCATTTTAGAGTGAGTATTATTACTTTGAGCTTAGGACATGTTTTCATAATGAGGACTGTTGAGAGCATTATAGCTTTTGAACTTTTGGACTGAATCTGATGCATTTTGGGTTCTTGCTCGCCCGTCGATGTATTGTCAGAAGGACATTTCTTCAAACATGATCAGACTCTCTCTTCCTTTCTCCAGCAACTAGACGCTGAGGTGGAGAACATGGAGGAGAGCTGGGGGACTCTGAGGGCGGTCCAGGACAGCCTGGAGGTGCAGGAGCTGAAGGGAGGAGCAGTGAAGGAGGAGGATCTGTCAGAGCTGCTGAAGCTCCAGAAGACAATGAAGGACAAGATCCGTCAGAGCGAGTCGATCCTGAACCTGACCAGCAGCTTCCACCTCACATCCCAACAGGTCAGTGGAGCAGGAGGAGCATCATTCAGGGACACACGTTGAAATGAGAAGTGAAAGCGGTCAATCGTCAGTCAGTCATCACTAATTTTAGCGTTGTCCTCTGTGTGTCCAGCTGGAGACGCTGCTCCAGTCAGACCTTGTGGGCCCTTTAACTGGTTCAACTGGTTTATGTGGATCCAGTGAGGCTGAGCTGAGGCGGCTCCGAGAAGACCAGCAGCAGATCCAGAGTCTGTTTAAAACAGCCTCAACACTGAAGACAGACATCTGCACCGCCATCAACCACAGTGTACGACAGCACACACGTACACACACACAGGCACGCACACACACACACTAGTGATCATTGCTATACATTTATTCAAGTACTGCAGTTGTATAATTTTGAGGTAATTTTACTTTACTTCCTTATTTCCTTATTATTCTTCTGCACATTTCAGAGGGACATATTGTACTTTTCATTCCACCTCCATTTACAATAACTGATCAAATGATCAATATTTGACAAAAACTGGCCTAAACTAACAGTATATGAAGTATTTAAAGTACCTCCACCTGCAGCAGCTCTAACAGTAACATGCTGCTCTGACACTGAAGCTTCAGTATGAACAGACCAATAAAGTCACAGAGAATCAGAGATCACACACAGGAGACATTTTACTGCACACACAGTACTTTTACTGCATGAAGCTGACATTACTACCGTACATTTCCTACAAGAAGCCGATAATACTACTGTGCTGTTGATACTTCAGCTGCATTTTGATCGTAATTGTTCAGAAATACATTTCTGTGTTAAAACTGCAGGATTTTTACCTGTAATGGAGTATTTTTACATTGCTGTATTTGTACTTCGGTAACAGATACTTTGTCCACACTGTTAGGGTTGGACACGTTTCAGAGTGGAGCAGCTGGAGGCTCGTCTTCGCTCTCTGGACTCGCTCTGTGTCTCGAGGCTGAATGAAGCGGCTCAGCGTGAGGAGAAACGCCGCAGAGAGCTGCTGACTTGTCGACTCAATGATGACATCATCCAGGTGAGGTCGCAGGCTTGATCGATCGTCGTGAGGACTGAGCTGAGAACTGCCCTTGATCTTGTTTTATCTTACGGGTCTATAATTTCCTAATTATTTTCTAATAAAAATAACAACAATAATTTAATAATACAAATAAATAGGAAAATAGGGACCCGCAAAAGAAAACGTGTCTAGAGCAGCGTTTGGTTTGTCCACTCCGGGCTTCTGTAGAAACATGGCGGTGCAACATGGTGGACTCTGTAGATATAAAGAACTCGTTTTAAGGTAACACAAACACAATTCTTATTTTCAAGTGATTCCATACTAATGAAAACATACTTATGAATACGTTCTTCCAGTGATTCTTTGCTGTCGTCAGAGAGGAAATTAAAAGAAGCAGAGCTGTGCTGGATTAGAAAACGCTAAAAAAGACTCTTCGTGTTTCTGGATGGTGCCAGCAGTACAATCCAGAACGACGGAGGGAGAGCGAGTCAGATCAGAAATACAAGCAGAGTCAGCCCACGGGTATTTCCCATCATGCACCTGGTGCTGCGCGTCACCAGCACACTGAAACCTGCAGGAGCAGCTGGGCTGGACGTCAGTCACAAACAGGATTTATAAAAGCATCACACAGTTTGTGTTAAAGATACTCTGTCAGCATCCCAACGTCCAGCCTGAACGTGACTCAGACTCGATAATGTTTCGTTTTTCGGCCTCTTTCACACGACTGACAGCTTTTATGACAAATTATTCCACCTTCAGGAACTAAAGTCTTTTTTCATGCTGTGTATTCTCCCAAACTTACTTTGTGAGCAGGTTTTCTCTTGTGAAGCATTACGTTGTTTCCTGTTATGTTGCCTCCAGCCGCTCACAGAACAGTGTGCTGAAACAGAATAAATGTTGTTTTTTCAGGTTTCAGATTAAAGTCGTGGTTTTCTTGAAGTTTGCAGATCGCCCACAGTCTTTAAAGCTGCACAGAATCCTGTGGAACTGTTTGACGACTGTGCCGTGCTCTGAAGTTTAGAGGAGCAGGTCCACATTTCGTTTTCATACTTAAACTATACCAGGAAGTACGTACACGTACCCTGGTGACAAGATATGTACACACTTCTATTATTTGTGTCTAGGTTGCATACGTGTTCATTGTGGGCACAGTGGAAAGGGTATTCTGTGGTACTGGTGTGGTACTCTGAACACTTGTTTTCCTGGGTTTCACCAGATGGTCCAGGGATTTCAACCAACAACCTACTGTGCAATGTACTTCCTGGTACTTTATGGTGACTCTCTGAGGTACCTCGTGGTTCTCAGCATTATTTGAATGCACTTCATGGTAAACTTATTGTATTGCCTCCCAGTACTTCTTGGTGGTTTTGGGTAATCTATCTTGTAGCTTTTGTTTTGTCCTCACTCTTGCCCAATCCAAGTTTTTTCCCTGAGGACTTTCAAAGCAACAACTTTTCTCCCCCTCCACCTCAGTCCAACCTCCGCAGCCTCTGACTTCAACTTCTTCATCTGTTCAGCAAATAGACTTCGCTGTCTCTGTCTGCTTCGCTCTCTCAGCTGTCCTCGGCTAACAGATCAGCCATCTGACACTGCTGATCCTCCTGTCACAGCCAGAAATGTCCCTCTGGATTTAAGCCCTCCTGCTCTAAAAATAGTCTTATCAAAGTTCCCTCAACGTGCAGTTACATCAACGCCAAGCTGAACAAAGTGCAGCCAGAAAAGCTCTGACCAAAGTTAGGACAGATGATGGATACAATAAGACATTGATATATATAATGATACATGAGAAAAACTATTTGTAACCATGCCAGCAGCGTGGTTTTAAGGATGGCAGTGTCTGAAATATCTCCACAACTACCTGATAGACTGCCATGAAATGTTCACTGTCATGGTGACTGAATCCTGCTGACTATGCCACCAGCAGGTTGATGCTTTTGTTTTTTATTTAGATTAATGTCATTATTTTTTCATGTGTTGGATAGATGAAAATGACCTGATGATGGCGCTAAATGAAAAGTCAGAGGATCACTAGAGTCATCAGAGTTCTTCCTGAGGAGAACATGAATGTCCAATTTCAGGGAAATCCATCTAAAAACTGCTGAGACAGTTAAATCAAAACCAGATTTATCATCCTGCTGGTGGCGCTAGAGGAGAATTCAGAGGATCACCAAAGACAGTAGGATTCAACCTCTCAGGACCATGAATGTCTACATGTTTCAGTCTGGACCCAAGTGGTGGGCCGACTGCCTGGCATGAGGAAACTGTCAATGGCCTTTGTCAATATTTTGACATTTTATTGATAAATCAGTTTATTAAGTTATTGAAAAGTAATCTGACTCGTCAACAGTCAAGTGTTTACTAGCTGCATCACAGATCGAAGTACATGATCAGCCACCAGAAGTCCTTCTGTCAACATCAAACTCTTGAAGCTGATGGATGTGTGAGGTTTGCAAACAGTTGATCTTTATGTAAAATCAGCTGTTGGTTTTTCTGATGTTCCATTTTCAGCTTCGTGACTCCTTTAAGGAGCTGAAGAAACGCTTCAGTAACCTGAAGTTTAACTACCTGAAGAGAAATGACAGGACCAGGAACACGAAGGCCGTCAGGAACCAGCTGCAGCAGGTGGAGCTGTACAAGGAGAAGCTGCAGGTAAGTCCAGCTCCTGATCTGAACCTGTGACGCACAACTGATTTCTCCCGTCAGAAGCAACATGATGGTCAAGATAACCATAATTTGGACCCTCACCCTTACAGCAAACCAGGTGGATGAAAATCTACCTGAGCCTTAGAGCCGTTACATGTAACTTAAATAACTTCAGTTTAGTGGTTGAGAAGAGAGAGGCAGTGTGTCACGCTCTGCTCGGTCTGATCCTGCAGGCGCTCAGGAAACGTCTGCAGGGCGTGACCGCCCGGCTGGGGTCAGAGGTCAAGGACGGAGGCGCGGCCCGAGAGGCAGAAGACACCATCAACGAGCTGCAGAGACAGATGGGAGATTTTGAGCGAAGTGTCAGCGACCACCAAAGAACACTGGAGATGACCCGCAACCTGCAGCAGGCCATGGAGGAGGTGATTAAAACCGCTTACATGAGATTGTTCATTGTATTATTCGTAGTTAAGTATTACTGTGTGTACACATGATTAGCATGACCTTTACGTGCTGCTCTCTATTAACAGTATCAGTTCTGGTGCGAGGAGGCGAGCGCCACCATCGCTCGCGTCGGGAAGTTTTCCTCTGAGTGTCGCAGCACAGAAGCCGTCGCTGTTCTCCACCAGCAGTTTGAGAAGTTCGTCTGGCCGACGGTTCCTCAGCAGGAGGAGAGGATCAGTCAGATCGCTGAGCTGGCCGTCAGGCTGCACGGTGAGCAGCCACACAAAGCAGGATGATGAGGAACGGCTGCTTTTATTCAAACATTTATTCAGTCAAAACAGATTTTGAAACTTGTTTGATACGACTGTCAACAAATCATAATTTCCTCCATCGTTCTAAGATGTTCACATTCATTGATTGCATTGTGTCTGTGTGTGTGTTTCAGGGGTGGAGGAGGGGCAGCGGTACATAGAGAAGACGGTCAGTAAACACTCGGAGATGGTGGAGTCCATCAGAGAGCTGAGTGACGGGCTGATGGAGCTGGAGACCAAACTTAAGGTTCCACAACACAAACACACACAAACATGCACACATTGGTACACCTTTACCTGACGAACAGGACCTGATCAGAGCCCTCAATTTGTACTTAGGTCTAAAATCACTCTGACCTCAGTGTAGGGCTCGAGTTTCTGGTTTTCTGCACAAGGAAGAAAATGTGCTTTTCTGACAGTCAAGATTTGAAATAGTGCTAAAATATCCTTCAGGATCGTTAATCAGTTGACATTAGCCACATCATCTACATATTATTCAAATTGTTTACCTTGTTTTCAGCTGGAGAAACTCAAAAAGCAGCAGAATGATGGAAAGAAAGACAAGGAGGAAGGAGGAGGGACGAAGCGAAGGAAAGACAGTGAGACAGAAGAGAAAGACGAAGACAAAGAGAAGAAGTTGGAGGAAAACAGAAAGTTGAAAAAGAAGGAGCAGACGGATAACCGCAGCTCGCAGGAGGCGGCCGACATGGTGAAAATAATCACACAAACAATGTTGAATACAAAAAGAAAAACTTACACTTTGCGGTTTAAAAACATAAAAGCGAGAAGAGCTGCACAAAAAAAGATATATCACAGAGAGTAGTTTTCATATTCTCAATAAAAACACAATAAAAATATTAGATCAGCTCATCTCAATCTGTCCTGTACTTTCAGCATGAGCTGAAGGAAACAGGCCACACCCCCGAGCTGACCGCCGAGCATGATGGGAAGGAGGTTCCAGTGAAGAGGCCGACTGCAGCCAATAAGAAGCCGCCATTACAAAAGAGTCGCAGTCAGGATTCGGACAGACAGACGGACACACAGACAGAGAGCAGGTACGATGGTGCAGTGAAGGTTTGTGCTGATATTCCTGCTCCCCTGAGGATGAACCCTTTGATTTGAATCATATAAACCACGCTAGTGACCCTCTGAGACTCCATGTTTAATAATAACTGTGAGAAACAGGAAAAAACTGTAGAACAAAGAGCTTAACAGATAAAAGCACTTACTCAATGTTGGTTTCAGCTAAAGCAAATAAAAGTAATAAGGTCATGTCATAGTCTAATCTTTTATTTCTTCATAGGAGGAAAACGTCGTCTGGTTTGAGTATAAATAAAGTTTCTTTGTATGATCTCTGTTTCAGCAGCAGACAGCAGTTGCACAGTGAGAAGTTCACCTCCTCATTCTGCTCCACTCACACCTTCAGCCTTTCCTGCTCGCCGGCGGAGGTCAACCGACGGATCCACACCATACACAGCCAATTACAGCCTGTCTCCACTGAGCCTCAGGCCACGCCCCCTGCCTCTGTGATTGGCCCACTGTTCTCAGACATTCAGAGGGAGTTTCAGGGGAAGGAGCCACAAGAAATGGGACAGCAGGGGGTCGCCGCCTCCTGTGGATCAAACACGACGGCACATCAGGTTATTCATTAAAGAGTTCATTTCGTATGTGGTGTTTCAAATCCTCTTTTATTTTCCTTTGACGTGCTGCTTTGATTTTCATGCCTGAACTGATGATACACAACTGTATGTTCCCATTAAACCTGATGACAATGGTGATGACAGATCACCCTCCGTTGCTAAAAGCAGTTAAGGCTTTGTGTGGTCAAGCTCAGAGTAAACAATTTAACGAACTGTATGAACACCCTTGTTCCTGTGACTGTAGGCAGTACATAACACCCTGCAGTGATTCATAAGTCTAATACTGAATCCTTTTTACCCAGGATGCATCAGCAGGAGGTCTATTGGAAGCAGAACTCCAGCAACCGGAGGTGATGACTGAGGATTCTCTCTCCAATGATGAATACGAGTGTGCGTCACCAGATGACATTTCTCTGCCTTCGCTGGCAGAGACACCAGAGTCCAACATGGTTCAATCAGATGTTGAGGAGGGCTTCTGCTTCAGTTCCCACAGCATCCACATCAGCCAGTACAGCTACCAGTGCCATGCCCAGTCAGAGCACAGTGGGACTGGTACTGGTGCAGTCCAACAACAGGGAGAGTCCAGCCAAACAGAGAGTTGTCCAACTCCTCCCACCAGTCTTCACAGCACCACCAGGTCTGTATTAAGACAAATCACTGAGTCACATAAGAACAAGATTCCTTTTTATGTTATTATGATTCAAGGCATGAGCAGCAGTTTGCCACACGGCTTGGAAGCTGCACTAAGTGGCTGAGACGATGTGGGAAGTTGAATGTTGCTGTAGCGCGTTAATCCACCAGAGGGCCACACAGATTCAAGAGGTTGTTCCTGTTGTGTGTGTTACAGGCTCAGATCAGAGTCCAATTCATTTGTCCAGAGCCCATTGACTGTTCCTGCTACAAGCACAGCCTCTGACCTCTCCCTGGGCACCCCTGAACTGAGTCTCCCCTCTGACTCTAACCCAGTCCACCAGAACAGCACTCCAGACAGTTGTTCCAACAAGGACAATGATGTTGCTGAGAAGAGGAGCCCCTCACAAACTGAGCCCTTATTAAAGGAGCACAACAATCAATGTAAGCAGCCTCAGAGGATAGGTACCCAGGGTAAGATCGCCCTAAATGTTGCTTCCAAAGCAAGGTCTCACTTGCCACAGACTGATCTCATTCCTCAGCCTGCAGAGCTCATTCACAGTCCCAACCTCCCTGAGTCCAGCTACTGTTCTCCACCCTTTAATGGTCTAGACCCTGATGTCCACAAGGACCAGGCCCGTCCACAGGACACTACGTTCCTCAAATGCAGCACTACTTTTCCTCAAACCATAACTGCCATTAGGAAGGAAACATCCCCAGTATCCAAACCTCAAAGGAGCAGTCTCACTAACACCTGTACAAGTGCCCAGCAAACCCGTCACTTCCAGTCCTCCCGTTCAGACAGTCATCACACTTTGCCACAGGTTAGCAGCAGCAGCATAAGTTCACTGCAAGAAAGCCCCTTAACCCAGAGTGAGGCCCAACCACAGATGGATTCAGTCCCACAGGCCAGGGGGTTTGCTCAGAGCCCCAGCCTCAGAGACTCTGTTCCCCACAAACACAAGACCCAATCCTGTGCAACTTGCCCGAAAACCAGCACAACCATCCCTCAAGACAGCAATCCTCCACGGTCTTACCCGAATTCCAGGAGTAGCCTTGGTCAGGATGTACCTTCCACCCAAACCAGCAAAGAAACACCTTCAGTGTCCATGCCCCAAATCAGCCTAACCACAGGCATTACTGTCACCCAAAAAAACATCTACAGTCAGTCCTCCCCTCCAGACTCTCAGAATGTGCCACATGCTAGCAACAACCTCAGGGCACAACAAGGAAACCCTCTCCCCCAGGGTCATGGAGGTCTTCCTGAGGTCCATGCTCCCATTCCTCCAGAGCCAAACAGCTTCAGTAGCATCAGTATATCCAGCAGCACCATCACCAGCAGTAATAGATTCAACAGCAAGCAGAGCCTCCAGACAGTCTACTCCCATGAGTCCTTGAGTTCCACCTGTACCCAGCAGTGTGTGCATGACCCTGGCATGACCCCCAGCAGCTCTGCCAAGCCCACTGCTCCTCCTCAGCCAGAATCACAGACCAAAGCTTTGGCTCAGCAGGCTAATCCGCATGTCACCCCCTGTTCCTCTCCACCTCATCTACTAACTCCAGACCAAGACCCAAACATTTGTCAGCCTATGACCATCCGTGAGGAGATCAGGCTTACTCCTCAGATCCAAGGGCCTCCCCTTCCTGCTCCTCCTCATCCCCAGGCAGAGTCTCTTCCCCAGGGAAAAGCCTCTAAACCTGGCCCTCCCCGCTTCACCAGGCCCCTGTCTAGAGCTACTGTCATGGAGGGCTCTCCAGTGACGCTAGAGGTGGAGGTGGTGGGACAACCAGAGCCCAAGCTCACCTGGTGGGTAGCATATAACCAGCTCCACAATAACACACAAGCTTTATGAGAATATTAACTACACAACTCATCTTGAGACACCCTTTACACCTGCATTAACATGTACCCTGTAGCTGTATAATGTCTCAATCTGGATCGTATTTACACCTGCCATTGAGGTTTGTGATACTGATATTTGGGTTCTTACCCATCATCTTCTCCACAAGTAAGATAAGGTCCAGCGCGTGTGTTCACATTAAACTGAAATACATGATTCACTAATTCTCTGCACAGGGGTTTGTTCCCCACCTTCAGCATAGTCTGAGTGATGCAGCTGGTTAGCCAAGACCAATGCTAATGCAGGTGTAACGGACTGAAACATCTGTCTCATGTTCATCCACATGGTGATGCTTAAGTTTGATGAACTTTGCAAATCCTTCTGAACGCCCGATCATCTTATCAGTCTACTGCTAGAATTAGCTTAGCTGTAAAAGTTATGTCCCAAATAGATTGTGCCTCCCTACAGTTTTATATAACTTAATGGAATATTATATATTATATATATATTTATACTGCATGTGCACAACTAAGAGGTGTAACGTCTTCTAGAATCACAAACAAGTCCAGTTGTCTTTGGAAGCACTTAGAAACACAACTACATATGCTAAAAAGAAAATGGTAGAACTGTATCTAAGGAAGAGGTTGTGGAAAAATAGAAATTTGAAATGCTAACAAGCTAAATAGACATGCTTTTTGGAAGTTGCTGTAATTAGCTAGCAAGTTTTAAGTGCAGTTTGCATTCCAGTGGTAGTTAGTAGTTTTGAGTCATTGTTTTCAGCACGTAGCCTCCAAATCTCAACAACATGCTGTGCAACAAGCTATAAGTCGATTTGACTTCGGTCAGGAGCCGCATTCAAAACATTAAACATACCTAAAATTTTTAGAAGTATAAATACAGCTGCATGTTCCAGCCCTCAGCTGATGCTGATAGCAAACACTGGAGGCTCCATGCAGACTGTAGTCACGGTTCAGTATCTGGGATGCCGGTCCAGGGATCTCATGTGACAGATGGATGCAGATGCAGGTTTCCAGGTTTTAAATGTACTTTTACTTTAATAATTAATAACTAATTAATGTAAGTTTGCTAGATAACAGTGTGTTCTGTGATTCCTGTAACACTTCTGTTTGTGTGTATGGTAATAAAACAAAGGCAGTGAAGCTAACACTGAACACCGAAATGCAAAAAGCTGCATGAACAAATGTCAAACTAAAGGTTGAATTTTACACATTGTATCATCTAACTGTCCACATCATTGATATTACCCACAAACCTTTGGTTTCACTGTCTGGTGATGCAGTCAGACATCCTGTGACATAACAGGCCTTATAAGTATGGATTGTATCAGAGCTGTTGTCAGGGGGCCCAGTATGTGTAGCGGCACCCCTTCCCAGAGTGAGGTAGTGTCCTGTCTGACCCCCTGTCATCATGGTCGCTTCAGGTTTAAAGATGGAGAGGTGTCAGGCACCGGCCCAGGCCGAACGCTGGCCTGCGAGGACAGGAAACACTTCCTGTTTGTCCCAGAGGCGTCGGACTCAGATGTTGGTTTATACGAGGTCCAGGCTGCAAACCACCATGACGTGCGGCAGCCAGCCGCTAACAGCTGCAGCAGCGGTGATGACTGGCTGGTGATCGAAGTGTTTGACATCATCAGTGCGGACTGGCAGACCTTCTTTGGTACACTGTGTTTTCTGCTGTGGCTGCTCTACCTGATAGTGCTCTGATTACTCTCTTTCCACCGCAGGGACTTAACGACCTGTAACCTGAAGCGTTTCAGTACCTGAACTTATAAGAACCCGTAAGGCTTTTGGATGTAGTACATCCTTAAAAAGGCAACACTGAGACAAATAGTAGTACTCACCTTTATGAGCTGCTTGTTGGACAAGAGCAGTTGGAGGACAGAAAACAATGGAAAGTCTAGCCAATATTCATTTTTTTCATGTTTTTATCATGACATCAATGTTGTTAAATGAATGAAGAGTCCCATCTGCAGGATCAGAGAGTGCAGGAGACTGACTCCAGACCAGCTCCTATCAGCAGTTCTCTGGAGACAACAGAGAGGAGACACTGAAGAAACTGGGGTGAAAACACACTTTTGAGAGAAAATAAAGCAACGCTGGCGTATAACTGTGTAGTGTAATATCTCACTCCTGAGAGAGTTTGAAAATAACTTTGCAACCTGAACGCTACTGAGAAACGTAATTAAACAAGTTCTCCAAAAAAAAAAAAAAAAAAAAGTATAAAACAAGCAGACCCCATGACAACGGCTTCACGTTAAGTTACAGGTCATTAATTTCCTGTAGTGGAAAAGGCCTATAACACACACACATGCACATGCACACTCAAAACACACACTGTTTGATCCAGAGTTTCTCAACGTCGGGGTCCAGACCCCTGGAGGGAACGCTGGATTCAGACAGGGACACACAAGGTTTGTAGAATTGATATATTCACATTTGTTTGAAAAGTGTATTGAAAATAGAAATAAGATAGAAATATCCTCATAACATGATTTTAAAAGAAGTCAACTCTAAGATTCATAAGATGAACTGACAGCCAGTTAAATGCTGGAGAATCTAAGGACCTAAAAACGATCTCTGTGTTCCCTGTTACATTTTATTATACTCAATAAGTGTTCAGTACATTTGAGTTAAATCTGGAGTCATTCTGTTCTTAAAACTGCTGAAGTAACGTCAGTAGAACTGACAGATGATGGTGAAGCTTTCGCATTTTCTACTTGTCGTAAAATAAAATGAGAAAAAAAAAACACTTTGTTCACCGTTGTTGTAATTTGGCATTTTAACAACATTTGTACAGACCTACAACCAGTGTGCTGCTTGAGTATTTACAGCTGGCTTTTACTGCAGTGAGGTGCTGAATGCAGCCTCACAGAAGCTGATGTTCAAAGGTCCAGTGTCGTCGTCATTGGTTGGACATCTCAGTAACCAGCGCAGTGGATATGATGGGAGTCAGTTTATTAACTTTGGAGGAATCACAGTAAAGCAGCCAGAATAAGTAGACCGACAGCTTAAGTGGTCATCCTCGTAGGTCGGTGTATAAACCATTACAGACACCGTGAAGCAGGACTGCACTCTCACTGCCTCCAGCAGGGGGCAGCATTCGACAAGCAATGAACAGAAAAGCCTGTTCCATCGAGGAAATCCAACCCTGGATCGTAAGGGTGTTTTTATTTTGATGATGTTTATCAATAAAATGATTTATTGATAAACATTTGTATTGTCATGTTACATACTCACAAAACACTAAACAAAAATATACTGAATTGATTTCACGCGTTTTTTTTTTTTTTTTCTGCAAACGTCCTACACGTAGCTATGATACAGGACAAATGATTCGGCGTATTTTAATATTCATAGTGGGATTAATATAGCCCAGACTGTAGACAGGTATTTTGCAAACACTGTAAACACACACATTATAGCTACATATATACACACGCACTAATATATGATAGAGAAGCAGGTAGTGGCAGTAAACTATTTTAATAATTTGAAGAGACAATATATGATTAGGCTATATATAAATATTTACATATATAAACAAAATACTGCCCATGATGATGATGACGACTATAATCTGTATGTTGTATGTATGGTCTGTATGTTTGTGTGATGGAAGTCTCTAACGATCCGCAGGTCCCCGCAGAAACGACGCACAGGAGTTATTCTCCCACGTTGTGACAGCTGGTGAGTCACATCATTATCATTAAACGGCAGAGCACATGTGTGTGTGTGTGTGTGTGTGTGTGTGTGTGTGTGTGTGTGTGTGTGTGTGTGTGTGTGTGTGTGTGTGTGTGTGTGTGAAAACCGTAACAGTAATAATCGAAATGGCTGATGTGTCCTGAGATACAAACATGTGAAACCTTGTTAGAAAAGTCATTTTTAGAAGATATGAGGGAACTTCGTGGAAATTAAATGTTCGTTTTGCTCCTCATGCGAAGCTGAAATGAACTCTTCCTCTCTTACCTTTGTCGTGTCATTCCTTCACATTTCTTGACGTCTTATCCGACAGCTCCAGTAGTGTACTCAGGTCCGATCTGAGGCGCCTGTACTTAAGTATTTCTATTTTCTGCTGCTTTATACTTGTACTTCACAACATTTCAGAGGGTTTTTTTTGTTTCTACTGCATTCAAAAGTTACTTTGCAGATTCAGATTATTAATACAAAAATAATAAGGAAAAATACATTTTGATGTGTTATTGTAGTATAGAAAGTAGTTCTAATTAGGCTCACTCTTACCAGCTGGACAATAAAGTTATACAAACATTAATGCATCACTGATTATAATCCAATAATATTCTAATATTCATATATCAGTAATATCATACTTCCCTACAAATACATACATACAGTCACTTGATGTTATCACAGAGCTCCTCACAGAGACGCAGTTTAAAGAATTCTCCTCACCAGCTGTCTGGACAACAGAACGCTGCTCTGCTGACCCCTGTGGGTGAAAACATGCAGGTTCAGACAGCACGATGAGTCACAGCCAGGTGTGGTCAGGTGTGAACTGTGCCACACCTTGATTTGTCCTTAATGTCCTCTTGATCAGAATATGACAAAATCTCAGCATTAAATCACTCACTGATATCATTGTGTGATTATTATATGTTTCTTCATCACAACAAAAAGTGACACCAACCTGATGAGACAGAAACGGTGTAACAAAAAACGCACAGAGGATTTTTTTGGTAATATCAAATTCATTATTAAAATGACTTGTACTGATCTGTGCAGTTTACATGATATGACATGCAACAGCACCTGCCATCTCTGCTCTGACATTAAGCGTTATCCCACCTGGGAATCATTTTAACGGCAGATATTTGTGCTCTGGTATCTTTTCTGGACCCTTTGAGACTTTTCAGTGGCACAGATTGGCCTTTCTCTCACTGCTGCTGCTGTGAAACCAACCACGGCTGTTTCTGTTGCCCCTGTGTCACTCATGTGACCCTCCGGACTGACCTCAGTTTGTCCCTCCGGTCCTGACTGTCAGCGGGAGATGATCTGACAGGCTTTCCTTTCAGCCGTTTCATTTTCAGTTGTTGTTGTCTGAGAGCTTGTTCTGCTGCTCTCATGTAACATCGTAAAGCTACACAAAGGTGTTTGGCAGAGAGCGACAGAAAACAGCACAGGTTTAGCCAAGACTTCATTCCCAAACCCACGTAGATGAGTCATCTTTAGGCCTCTTCAAAGAAGTGAATGTGCCTTTTCATGCTTGGTTCAAAGCGGACGGCAGCAAAACAGACACTTTTTATACGTTTCAAATGGCATCACAAACGTCTGTATTTCCAGTTATATTAGTATTTGAGATAAAATAAGAGTGTGATGTTTTTATTACACAGGAAAACAATGTTAGGATGTTTTTTTTTGGTCTTTTCTGCATTAAACTTGGTTTTGTGTGATGTATTTGCATATTATATTAATTATAGTACACAGTTTTGACATTCATTTCTGTGTGTGTTGAGGCTCAAATAGACTGTACAGGTGGACAAAAACAGTTGTATTTAAGAAGTCTCTTCTTCTTTCACCTTCACGTCTGAGTTGCAGATGATTCCTGTAATGATCCAAAGAAACTGAGGCAGGACAAAGTTTCTGCCACATGCCACAAACGTCTGCTTCTACTGGGGATGCCAAAGTTTTCAAAGCCAGGCTGAAATTTGTGGAATTTGATTTGGAGCAATCTGATGCAAAACATACAGTATTACAACATACAGACAGAAAAAGGTGAATTTTCCAATGCTGAATCAACTTATGAGGAAATATAAGAGAGAATGTGGATTTTGGGAGGTTAACAGTGGACTGAAGTTGAAACAGCACAGCACATTGTGCAGAGCAGATCCAAATAGAAACTGCTGGTTTGCTGCAGTGATGCGAATATTCGACTGACGTTTATTTCCCCCCTCATTCTAAACCACTTTGAACTGTGAAAGATTTTCAGCATCACATTCAGACATATTTTACAAAAAAAAAAAAGTGTCATGATTAAAAACACACGTCTCTTTTCTCTCCTGTTTTATCACAGTAAATAAGGAAAACCAGGCTGAGAGACCGTCTAATTCCCGGCAGTCTGCTCAAGAGAAGTGCCATGATCCATCATCACATAAGAGGATATAAATGAAATATTTAAACTTCATACAAAACATCAATTATATCAACCCGATGGACAACTGGCGCTTCTTTAAAATTGCGCTGTAACGCCCAAGATGACCACTGGATGGCGGTGTCGAACAACTCTGAGCGCACTGTGTCCACGCTGCACCTGTTTCATCCTCGCTACAGGTGAATCACACCACTTTTTGCTTTTTATTTTCAGGGCTGCGAGATTTAATCTCTCCTGAACACTGAAAAAGTCGTTTTTTAATCTCTTAAATGTCGAAAATGAATCTGCTGTTTGAAGAGATCTCTGTCTGCAACAACTTGTATTCTGTGTTGTCACGACAGTTTCTTGTACGAGATTTAATTTAGTTTGTCCTCAATTACTTTTGTTTGTTTGTTTGTTTATTCAGTTTATTAATTCATTTATCGTTTTGTTATAGGCTGCTGGTTTGGATCCGATCAACCAATGGAAAAGTACCACAAGCAGTCCCGTGCCTCCTCCCTCGTCCCACTCACCCTCACCTCCCCTCCCCGCACTGTAATTGCTGTGTTTTGGTCCATCCCGCGTCCCCTTCGCTCACCCGCAGCCGTGTCCTCCCGGAGAGAAGCAGTGAACCCTGCAGCAGTGCCTCATCTCCGCCGGTCCCGGCCTGGTGCGTCCCGTTGCGCGCAGCGCAGCACAGTTTTCAACACCGCGCACTTCACAAGCGCGCTCCGGACCTCCCCAAACCCTCAGGGCGGCTGCTGGGAAAGATAGCTGCAACTTCACGAGTCAGTATGTCTCATGTGTGGATGACAGAGGATCGGTGACAGGAAGACTTGGGGGAGTTCAGGTGCAGCAGGAACAAGGACGACTCTTGGCTCCCCCTCTGCGAGCGGTTTGCGCGAGGTGATCCAGCGGAGGCTTCTGTTGACCGGACGCCTGTATTCCATACATTTCTTCTCCAGCGGTCACTTTTGATGTTACCTGCCACTCTCTGAGCTCCTGTCACTTGCTCTCTCCTTCACTTCCCTCCCAAACTTCGGCCAGTGATCATCTGAAGAGCGACAGGATGGGATCGCGGACCGGAGCAGCTCTGCAGAAACAGCCGCTCCTGTGGTTCGTTGTCGGTGAGTCTTTCACACTGTGGCTGCTTTGATGTGTGGAATGAAAACGAAGAAATGTGGTTAAACTAAATTACAGATATCACAAGAGAAGTCAGACAAATAGAATCGTCATGCAAACAAACGAGTTAACTTCTGTGTTTATGGAGGCTTAATTAACATGAACATGAACGAGTTGACAGAAGTTTGATGCTCCGTGCGACTAAAAAGAGCAATACTGAGCCAGTCGTGTGCTGCCTGTGGTACTCAACAATCACATTAAAATGACCATTAATAATCACATTACATAAATACATCCTATTTAATCATTATGTGAATTATCGCACCCGCCGGTTTGTCGTGGTATCACATGTTTTACAGGATTAGTGGTGACACCTGTCGCTCCCTGCGGCGAAGCAAAAACAACATATATGTTAAAGTGGAGCACAGCAGAGCAGCTGCAGGGACAGACTGTCAGGGTGGAAGTGTGAGGGAGTCCACCTGCTGGCACACTTCTTCACTTTTCTCCACAGTCTTGGTGGCTATACTGAGGATCCGTGCTGTTCAGCAAAGACGAAAATCTGCCACACTCACTTTAAAGGTGTGCGTCCCTTCAATGAGCTGGACGAAAACACCAGTTTACACGTTGGACAGGAAGGTGTCATTACACCACTTCATTATTTCTCTAAGAGACAGTGTTCTGACCTTCTGGTAGTTAAGCAGATCCTGCTGCATTCGGTGTATTTAGGACTGAAGGCTCCTCTCAATGTGGATTCTCTCATTGCGGTCGCAGTAATTCCTTGTAACGTTTTGCAACACTTGTGCATTCATGCATTTTCAGATTATTATCAGGAAATCATGCTTATTATTTAGATATTTCATTCGGTTGTAGCTTGTATAACAGCATCTTCTGTCATTCAATGAAGGAAAACAACAGAAAAAGAGAACAAATAAGAAAAAAACGCTAGTAAACATATCTTTTCTTTGCTGGTCTTGCAGCGTGTTCACATGGTTTGTATGCAGCTTCTGTTCTGTGTATCATCGCTGAAGGTTTTGTGACTCATCCGTTGAAGAGTTGGAGCACACTGAACACACTGAAGTGCATTTGAGCCGCGTGTAATACAAAGCAACGGCTTAGCTTGGAAAACTTAAAGAACTTCATCAGTGACTGTGAATATTTTAACGGAACAAAGCAGTTTGAGTGATCATTTCCTCCTCTAGTGCACTGGATCCACACATGAAGTAGCTGCAGTGAGAGAGCGCTGGGCAGGGATTTTCTCAAATATTCAATTTCCTTCATTATTATTGGCACTATTAGGAAATGTGTGATGACGCCATGTAATGCTGGAGAATCACAGCGAGGAGATCTGCTTCCCTCTCTTTCGCTGCTGAATGCTCACATACATTCACAGCACTTGAAATTGTAGACTTATGAAGACATTCAGCCGACTTGGGTTCATTTCCCAACCTCTAACCCTGCTGCTCACCACTAAATGCTTACCCTCAGATGAACTGTAATGTGAATCTGGTCCACTAACCCCAAACTTAGCGTGTAGCATTGTGGAGTCCTGCAAAAATGTACCGCATGTCCTCACTTTTGCTTGTTTAGTAGCTCCACTTGTTTCATAGCGTGTATGAAAAACTGAAGGGGGCACACATCTTCACAGTTTAATACGTGCTGGAGATGCACCAAACTGCTGTGTGCACACATGCACACTGTGACGTCTCCGACAAAGGTTTTCAGGCAAGCTTCCTCTGCTCTTTGCCCTTTGTTTTTGCCGTTACAAAGGCTCCATGTAGGTGTTCTGTGTTTATACAAAGCGAAAGTTATGACTCATCACAGCAGCACCAGGTTGTCTCTGTTTCACCGCATCCTCATCTAACAGAAAGTTTGCAGAGTTTTGCGTTGAAAAATGTTGTTTTGTATCCCCACATTCCTAAGTGATTATCCCCACTCAGGCAGCTCGTTTATCTGTCCAGGATGCTTTTATTCTGTCAGTCTTGCAGGCGCTTTAAAGGCTGACGGGATGCTTTAATCAATAGAGTACAAAGTTGAGATAACTGAGGGGCCTGCTCTTCGTGGCGTTAGCCTCGCAACAACCCCGACCCGTCTTCTCAAAGACGCCCCTGCAGCTCTTCGCAGGGCAGAGCGCCCCAGGCGTCAGAGGCAGCTGCAGCGCCGTCTGTCAGCGCGATGAGAGGCTGGTTCACCACATTCAGAAGTGATCTCCCAGTTTGTCATCATGCCTCTTTGCCACTTGTCAATACGAACGCCATTGAACACAATGAGCCCAAAGCTCCATGTGGAGCTGGGATGTATTCACACTTATTTTTTACACGCCAATGCAGGCAAAGGAGGTGTTGGACATTTAGCACAAGTTGCAGGATTTTCTGCAGGATTTTCCACCATTGAATCAGACTGTCACTTTCTCCAGCACTGGAGTGCTAAAACAAAGCGTGGAGATAGACTTCCATCATCTGAGGGGACCTGCACCAGCATCTGCATTAGCAGAACAACCAATAGGAACACGCTCTCGCTGAGATGACCTGTGATTGGCCAAAGTCTGTCGTCATAGGTTCGATCTTCTAAAGCCTGATAAACAGAGCCAAGAGGAGAATTACAATCTATGGAACAGTTATTTTGGATTTTTTTCCCAACAATGCCAAAAATAAATTACCAACCACAGCTTCAAGTCATCAGAATCATTTGTACCATGAAAGAAGCTTTTTTCTGGTAATTTGTTTGGCCGCTGAGTTCAGGAAGGAAAAGGGAGCAGAGCCTTCACCTTCCCAAGATATAAAGACACCGGCACAGAGAGACACTTCAAT
Source organism: Chaetodon auriga (assembly GCF_051107435.1). Taxonomy (NCBI): domain Eukaryota; kingdom Metazoa; phylum Chordata; class Actinopteri; order Chaetodontiformes; family Chaetodontidae; genus Chaetodon; species Chaetodon auriga. Next base: position 3,880,537 of record NC_135086.1, read on the forward strand.
CCCACCTCCCCGACGTGACTGTTTTTCATCTGACGGCTCAGGATTCAGTATGAATTCATTTGGAATATTTCACACACACAAGCGACTCGCCATATGCTGGTGAAATGACAAAACGGAAACACTTTGAGGAACAGCTCAGGGGAAAACATCGGACAGCTCGACTGGAATGACTGAATATCCTCTAAGCAATCAGAAGGCTCGATGCAGAGCACTCCAGCTAAAGCGTGAGGCCCGCAGTGGGTCGTGGGAGGTAAACAGCAAGAGTAGGTGGCCTGTTGACTTGTTTCAAGAAGTCTTGTTCTTTGAAAAGCCTTTAATCAATTCCTTTTCCAAAATGAAAAAAAGTTATTAAAAGAAAAGCTCAAGTTAATTAATTTTGGTTCGGTGACTTTCTTCAGGATCAACCAAGCTTTCAGAAATCCAGCTGATTTAAAGGAGACTCTCGGATTCTTTCAAGTCTGTCTTAATCGAATACTCACATGCTTTATGAACACCGATGTTCCTGAAGGTCTGCAGCACTTTCCCTGCGTTGTCTGGAAATGCAGCGTTTTTCGCTTGCATTGGTTTTCAGAGTTGGCGTCTTTTAGAATTTGCATTGTTTCTGTATTTGCATCACGGTTGCTCTTAATGTATTTGTTCTGACACCGTCCACGGGCGAAATACCAAGTTCTTAGAACGTCCCATCAGCTGTATGGTGCTGGACAGCTGGTTTTCAGAGCCTTTTTTACTGAAGGAAGCTGCCTGCTGTGGCTGAACTCCCTCACATGTTTATTAACATAAAGCATTTTTGCACAAATGAGGACTTGGCTTTTCCCCCGTTTCTTATAGTATAACATATTTCTTATAGCCCGTAAGGTCAAGGGGAAAGATGACAGGGACCGGTAATGTTTTATTATATTAAGGATATATATTAAACTATCTTTCAACTTAGGTTTTTGTGTTTCCAATGTTTTCTCTGCATTGAAAAGTCTCGTACAGGAGATAAGATACAGGCTCACTGACGACTAACATTGTTGCATCGGTGTGGAAAGGTTTGACTGTTTACCTAAAACTACTTTGCCAGTAGTTGGTTTGCTGACATCCTGCAGCGTCAGCAGGTTTTTGGGGGCAGACGGAGAGAGTAGTTGACCCCGCAGTGCTTACAGGCCAGAGACATTAATGTTAATTTCCGTCAGGTTTTTTTGCCCCAGTTAAGCTCTCATCTTTCAAGGGGACATGGATGCATGGATTTTCTAAAAAGCCTCTCGCTGTCTCTGCTCTGCCTGGAGAGAGAAGCACATATTTCTGGAGTGAAGGACTCAAGGGGACGTTTTTCAGAATCTCCATAAATCAGTAGAGAAAGAGAGGACGGTGAGAATAAGAAGCAGGCCGTCGGGACAGAGAGAGATGAATGAGGGAGGCGGGGCTGGATAGTTTTAATGCTGCTGATATACATCTCTCTGTTTTGGATGTTGTGTGTTTCCGTGTGTGTGTGTGTGTGTGTGTGCGCATCCAGACCCGCCCATTGGACTTTGGCTAATTAGATAGATGGAGAACGAGGGGTGAAAGGAGGAGAAGACAACAAACGTACCCCCGCCTCGTTATGACGGAGCTGTTTTTCATGTGTGATATTCGATAACGTCCCTCATAGATTTCCTTTCTTCTCTCTCCCTCCTTTCACACTCAGAGGTCCTCATGGGGAAGGTAAACATAGAAAATCCTACGAGTGACAAAATAACAACACCGGAAATTCAAATATTGACCCAAGGTCATGCCCGTGCGTTCCTCTGATAGTTTCCAGCCTCCTGCATTGCACTTCGCAGTTTACCGCACTCCGATCAATATGTGCTCGCCAGTGAAAGAATTATTTCCAACTTTGCTTCAAACATCCTATTTCATACTCTTTGGAGAGGATTAGTGAGCCCAGAGGCCCAGCCGTAATTGGTGAGCAGCTGTCTGTCTACAGTTGTGAGAGAGGAGTTTAAGGCTGAGGGTGTCTGGTATCACCCTCCCTGACGCAGACTGAACAACTCCTCCTAATTAGCTGTAGAACTTTGGTAATGCTGCAGGACATCCACTGCCTCTCTGGTCACAATTGCTTTCTAAGTGAACAAACCACCCATTGTGTGTGTGTGTGTGTGTGTGTATTTGTGTGTGTGTGTGTTCACGATCTACTTAGCTCAATTATTGTAAACCACTCGGAGGACACAATGTTGATATTTAACAATGCTAGCCCTTTCAGTAATTATTCCTTTATGATCCAAGCATGGCAAATACAGACAGGAGGTTAAGCAAATGAAACGTAATTAGGGAAATAAATAAATAGATTAAAGTGATTAAAGCAGCATTAATTGATTTTTAAACTGTTGGGACACAACAGTTTCCTGTGCACACATTCAGCAGACGTGGAGCAACGTTAGCATTCATTTTGTGCTACGTGTCTGGTCACCCGATGGATGGAAGTCCAGTATTCGCACTCGCTTTAGCTCCTTTTCGCTCTCTAGCAAAGTGCACAAAATGCTTATAAAGTGCAGAACTGTGTGCACCGGCTCGCTGCTGACTGTGTCTGCTGTCAGCCGCTGTGCAGGTAGTGCACAGTGCGGATCGGAAGGCATTCTTCTCTCTTTCCTTTCCAACTGAAAGACGCTAAAAAGCTCCATGCACCTGAGAGTAGCTGCAGGGTTGACTCAAATAATTCACTGCAGACAAACTTTTAGTCGCATGATCCGTTATCGACCTAAAGATACTGATCAGTGCTGTTTTAAAAAGTCAACATTAATTGTCAGTCCCACTAAACGCGCCACTTAATTCAAGCACAATGATAAAACCACAGATTCATATTTGAATTATTAGATTTCAACCTGCATATTAAAGGAGCGGTAATATTTACTTAATAACCGTGTGAGTGTGCGCGTGCATCTGTATGTGCATGTGCATGTGTGTGTATATTGTGTCCCATTTTTCCTTTGTTATTATTATTATTCTATGCAAATAACTGCTCCTTGTCCTCCAAATCCAAGACATCAGCTCTCTCACTGAGAACCAGAGAGCAGATTTTACAGCCCATTTATCCGGGCCGCTGCTCTCATACATTACATTTAACCTTACATAACAGCGACATAGCGAGCCTGTCGCAGTGGTTCACTCAACCGGTGCATCAGGCTGGAATTTTCTTTTGAAGAATTTGTTTTTTTTCGTTGGCATTTGCGCTTCACGGAAAGTACAGTACATGATGACCGGTCAAAGTGGTTGTGTGCCGGATCCAAGCCCGGAACATCAAGAGCTCATCATGTAAAGCCACTGAAAAGCCTGAGAGGGATTTCTCCAAACATTTATCTAACCAGGCTGGGCAAATAGGAACACACTGGTATTTATAGCAATGACCTGAGGGGGGAGTGGCCGAGGCATGGAGACGTGTATGCTGCTGGAAGTCGGAGCGGTCTCATACAGCCTCAGTTTTGTGCTGCTGACCGCTGAGGTGCTCAGCTGGAGCCGTTTGTGGCTTCTGGGCTGCAGTACAGGACAGCAGGGAGGCTTCGAACGTTCTGCCGCTGAGATGCAAATAAATGCAGGCTCAGCACTTTGAGTCCCAAGACCTGCTGGGAACACAAAATTGGGTAAAAATATTCAGATAGATGTTATTCCTGCAGCAGCAGCCCAGATAAAAACTTTGATATTGCATGACTCTGCTGAACGTTGTAAATCGTGTGGGGTGGATTTGTCCATTGTTGACATAACTCCCGGGTACTGGGTGGTTTTATTATATAACAAACAGATCTGTTATATTAAAAATGATATACTGGAGGTCTCCTGTAGAAAAGAGTGCTTGTGATGCGTTTACTTTCCTGATATTTTTAGCCATGCCAGCAGTCTGAATCTATGGACGGTCGGTCCGCTCAGATTGATCTTCTGGCTTTTTCTCCAGCACCGTTATGAGTTTGATGTGCAGGGCAGGGTTATTGTAAAGCTGAAAAGTCCAAGAATTATGGTATTTAATGCATAAGAAACACTTGTGGAAACCAGTGGCTGGAGTGTATTTTGGAAATACGGTAGTAAATCAGATCTTACAGAAGTTGTCTCTTAACTCCGGTAACATGAGATCGACAGGACGTACTGTACGCCGCGTATGCATTAGATTAAGTGTGTAAACTTTCTTCAGAGGAGAGGCAGCTCTCAGGTGTGATTGGAAAGCGCTTGCTCGTCCAATCTCCCCCCCAGCTTAACAGGTTTTAAATAATAAATATGCAATTTTAGGGTAGAGATTTCTGGTCTCAGATCGTTTGAGGTCAGTGATCTTTACTCCTCTTTGGCTTCAGACTCAGTGCCATTATGCCGTGTGATCCACAGTGAAGCCTACACATCTCATTTCACAGCCTGTTGGAAATCCTCGCTCATAGGTCATATTTAAGAACAACCCATGTAGGAAATTTCTGTGGTCTATTACAGCTTGAGTAACACACCGGAGCTCCAAATAACCTTCCATCAGCATTTCTCGGTTCTTCCTCTCTCCACTGCTCGTGAAGCATAACTAACCAATTTATTGGACAGGATTTGGTATGAAATTGAGCGAGGCTGCTCAGAAAATCCCAAATTGGACCAAATGAAAGCGAGTGGTTTGGTACATTGACGCTTGGATTAGAATCACTGTTAATTTGACAGTCGTGGGTTTAAACACAGAGATATTCCCAAAAGCGCACTGTATGGGTGTCACTGCGGCATTGCATCATATATCAGTAAGCCAATCAGCAAGTGAAAAAGAAGAGCGGTGGGTTTACTGTAAATGTCTACTGTCAGCGTTCAAACCAAGACAGATCTGAGCAGCAGCTTCAATAACACGCCGCACTCGGCATCCCTCTCGGAAGTGTGAAATGAGTTTAATCTCCGCGCCGTAGCCGATGGTTAGTCTGGACAAATAGCCCACCGCTCCACGCTGATCACCTGATTTTGTGGCTCATATGTCTGTGACGGCCCTGCCTCATACATCACTGTGACCTCAGGTAACAGAGGCGCTGCATCACCTTCACGGCTTTTTGACTGCTCTGGCGACACTTCCTGTAAAACGTCGACCTCAAATGGAAATTAAGAGATGAATAAAAGCGCTCGTCCTCTCTTTGTCAGATTGATCTTGCTGAAATATGAGCTGCAGCTAAATTAACACCATTTAATGTCATCAAAAGGACGGTTCCTCCTTTGTGTCTCTCTTTCATCTCTCTTTATTATACTTTCTCTCATATTCATAATTACCGATGAAAGTGATAAATACGTCCCTCGCTCTCCTTTATTAGCTCTCCTCTGCTTCCTTTTCTCTCCACATTAACCTATTTTATAGCTGGTCACGACTGGTGTGTGCCTATGGATTTGTGTGTGTGTGTGTGTGTTTATGCTTGTGCAGTATGCATGTGTGCACTGGCAAAGCAGTAACCCAGTTTTCACTGTCACGCCTCAGCAGCTAATGAGCAGCATTGAGGCACTGCTAGTTAGTGAAGCATGTGTGCATGTGCATGTGTATTATTCTGTGTGTGTGTGTGTTTGGCTTCCACCACCAAGGTGCTGAAATATGTGTTGGATCCATGGTGCCTGAATAATTGCTAATGGCTATTCCACTATAGGGAACGCGCTATTGGTTCACAAAATGTATGCAGTCACACTTGACACCCACTGTCAGACAATGGAGGACAGGCTCACATAACTCACATGCGCAAAACACAAAGGAGTTGGTGCTCACGGTCTCACACATACCCGACATGTGTGAACAGTCATGTGAAGCAGTGAGTGAATCATGCAGCAGTGATGCCCTCGAGCGAGAAACCCAATGCTCAGTTGATGTCAAGTGAAGCTGTGGTATCGACCCGTACATCTGTGTTAAGACAGTGAGCAGGCTGCTGTAAATTGATTTATAATTATACAGAACATAGAAAAATACTAATCCTGCGGTTCAGGAGCAGATCCAGCAGCTTGTACTTCCACTTAACACTGCCTACTTCTGCATAAATACGATGAAAATAACCTTCAGAGTGTACCTGCCCTCTGTTAGATTGCAACAAAAGGCGGCTCCTTGAATAATTAATACAGGAAATGTGTACGTAATGATGCATTTCTCTCCCAGACAGCTGCACGTTGACTGAAGCACCACATGCCAAGTGATGGATGCTTTTACCAGTGCATTAGTGTACCACTTACCTCACACTATTACAGACATTACAAAGACTCGGGATCCCACTTGGACTCCAGCTCATAGTCTTTGGCATTGTTACTGCCTTGCTCTTCCCATTAACCCATAAAAAAACCATCCTTTTGTCACCCATCCATATCAGAACATACCGACAGGTCACCTGACCAAACACTTCACAGCTCTGTTCTGCACTGAATCACCTTCTGCTCGTCTACAACCCCCAGATCCCTGCAGTGTAATCAAAACTGGACAGTCACCAATCTTTATTTATTTAGAAAGTTAACCTGGTTTAGAAGAGCCCCCAGAGCCCAACCAGCAGAGTGTGACAGGACTCATATTCCCGTTTCATCTGAGGGAAAAAACCAATATCGCAAACCCTCCGACTATGACAAATGAACTGAACCAACGTGAAGCACAAAATTACTTTGGGGCATCTCCTGCTTCCTAAAATGAATGATCCGACTTTTACCTTCCTTTATCTTCAGTCACCATTTACTACACCTGCAGTGCTCCAGAACATACACTGAAGCTCCCGTTCAACGTCTGACCCCAATGGCCGCTGGCTTTATTTCAGCTAGTACATCACATATTAATGCTAATTGTTCTAAATACCAGGTGGAGATTGAGTAAAAGTGTTACCTGCATATTTATTCTGTGTGTGTTAACTGTGATATTCGCCTGACCTCTCCCACTTTCTGCTGTATTTTTATGTTTTTATGCTGCTGCATTTCAGTCATCTGACACAACTCAGGCACAGTTTTCCAGCCTGTTGTTGGGACTGCAGTCCTGTGCTGTCTTCTTCTTTTAATTATTCTTATCTACCCTTGGCTTCAGCCAGAAGCGTCAGACTGAATTCAAGACTTTCGACTTGACTTCAAACAATCAAAAATGACTTTGCACTGGTCAGTGTTTCCCCATTGAGCTGCTGTGGATTGATAGTAAAACAAAGAGGGAATTTTATACTAACAGGACTGTAAGTGTTGAAGGTTTCCTTTTGATTTTTCTAACTCAGACTGTTGAAGCTTCACATAAGCTTCAGAATGCGTTTTTACGGACAGTGGATCTCACCCCCTCATGTCTCACGCTGAAATCGGATGAGCAGAGGATCGTTTCACGGTCGCTCTGAACAAGAGGAATGATTAAAGTAAGAAAAACACACAAATGGACATCTGACTGTTGTTTTATGATCACTTGAAGCACACTGAATCCATCCTTTAATTATCTCAGAAGTGGAAGCCAATTTTTTCCATTGTGCCTTTTTGTCTGGGGTGAATTCATGAAACTTCATGGCAGATTTTCTTTAAGGCTCATCTGTTAAAGAGGATTGTTGTGGAAGCTTGTAAATTGTTCGTAAGAGCATTTTTTCCTTCTTTTACTGCTTGTCCTGTGATCGCAGTCGATTGAGCACGGAGATAAAAACACCTTCTCCTGTTTTGCCTACACCACCATAAAGCATAAATAATGGTTTGACTTTGATAAATAAGATAATGATTGTGTGCATTCAGCCTGCTGCATACCTGTATCTTCAGATAAGAGCCATACCCACTTATTACAGCTGATGGAGCAACAGTCTTTGTATTCTCATCCCTGACATTTAAATGTTTCCTGTTAGCAGGAGGAACCACTGCAGAGTAACTAAACAGACTCCTCCATCTTTATCTCTTGATCTGTGAAATTATATCTTGCCAGTCAGTTACAATCAGTCAGTAATCCATCATTTCACCGGCGTGTAACTGGAAGCCTGTTAACCCTGCGCGAACAGATTGCGGGTGTCACCTGAACGTCCGATGAAAACTTGAAAACCCGACCTTTGCAGCCGGGCGGGAGCGATGAGGTGAGGAGAGAGAAGGAGAGCGATTCAGGTGACGATGTCGAAGACGGGAAGAGAGCAGAAAGTGACATCAGCTGTGGAGAACTTCAGTGGCGCTGATGGCACGAGGGAGCAGGAGAGCGATCGCAGGTTATCCTTGACAGCCTCTCACTTCAGCTGTTATACATTATGCAGATGAGTCCTGGACTCTGCTAGCGTGCAGCAGCCATCGCATCATGCTGATTTATAGCGCACCTCTGAATGTAATCTTTCATGTTCTCTACGCACAGCAGTGTTTAATGAAATTATCTACAACCCTGACACACAGAGGCTGATCATTCTGAATCTGAAGCAGCAATATGTTTCAAACGAGTTGGGACAGGAGAAACTAAAGACTGGGAGAGATGTGGAACGCTCCAAAAACACCTGTTTGGATCATTCCACAGGTAAACAGGCTCATTGGTGACAGGTGAGAGGATCATGATTGGGTTTGAAAGAGACATCCTGGAAAGGCTCAGTCGTTCAGAAGCGAGGGTGCAGAGAGGTTCACCGCTTTGTGAACACATGACTGGATGAAGGATGTTAGTGCACGGGCTCAGGAACGCTTCAAACGATTGCATTCTGTTTTTTTTCACGTTTCCGCGGCGTGTTTTGGAAACAGGGTTGTAATAATTTAATACTCACTGTTTCACTCTCTACATCTCCGCTCTTGTCTCTGCTCCCTTTCAGCGAAATCGTATCATGCTGCTTTTGTGAGTGTTACCACTGAGCCTAAATTAGACATTGTTAATGCCACGCAGACACTCGACTCTTTGTCTCTGGCTCTCTCGTCCTTCTGCTCTTTTTTGGCTGCAAGTCCGGCGACACATGATGTCCACCGAAAGAGACAGAGATCTCAGCTGTTTGTGGCAACGACTGAGCCCTTCGCTGATTGTGAAGTGCTTCTGGCGTAAGAGCGGAGCTGGCTCAGTGTCTGCTCTCTGACGAAGAACAGCTAGGCAGTGTTTGGTTTTTTTGTGTTTTCACTGAGGAATTAAAAGATCTGAGGGGTAAAATCTGACCTCTCCACCGGCATTTAAAAATAAATCTGAAAATACAGCTCCTTCATTATGATCAGTGTTGGGAATAATCATCTGTGTGATGGGCTGTTTGAATGTAAATTAAAGGCAAAGATTAACTTCATTCAAATCTTAAAATAAGGGACAGAGACAGACATCTATCGAGGCCCCTCGGCAGGAATGTGACCCCAGCGAAGCCTCTTTACTCTCCTCTGGGTCTCCGGTGCAGAACCAGATACTTGGACGGAACAACAAAAGGCAGAGGAGGATTGATGCCTCCATTTGGTTTTAGGGCAGAACAGGAGAGCAGACAGTTCAGTTGAGAGGTTTCTGTGTCTCTGTCGCTTAAACGTAATCTATAGTCGTACGTTTTATTACCTCTGGAGGCACCTAAAGCTCACAGCAGGGGGGACACACAACAACAACTCAAAGTGATGTTTTTTGGCTGCAAAAAATCCGAATTTCTGACAAACAGGTGAAAATAAAAAAACACAAACTTATATAAACTCATTCTTATTTTCAATGCATATTGAACTAAAACTAACAGTATTTCACTCTGTTGGCAGAAAACCACTGTATTAAATCCTTTTTCACTTTTTAAAGTGTCAACAATCAGTTAAGCTGATGTGAGAAATTAATTCAAAACTATTAGTCACGGGGAAAACAAGACAAAAATAATGAAATGTTCAAACACGCAGCAGCAGCAGCAGCTCTGTAATTTCACTCATACTGTTGGCCACTTAATAAGTCCTCCACTGCAGCACTGGAGTGGATGAGTGGTTTGGTTTTGGCAGCTGCAGGCGGTGCTGTGACATGGAGCGAGACGACCATCAGCCCCCCCAAACTCAATGTCACCCAAAAAAAAACTGTTCTAATCAGCCCATGAACTGAACGTGGCAGCTCTCTAACCCCCAAACGACTGCTGCTTCAGAGCGTGTGCGTGGGTCTGATGCAGACATGATAGCAGAACGAAAGCCATAATTGATGACGTGTATTAATTATCCCGTCACCGTTTGGTTTCCATTAAGGTGTCCGAACTGGCTGACTGGTGACAGCACACCGAGCTTCCTTAGAGTTATTTTAACAAGACAACGTGTCTGTGTTACTTTGAGATGTATGTATTTTTAGTAATCTGACTCTGAAAGTAGGTGAGATAAGAACTCACATCCCATCAGGCTCATGTAACCTGAAACAGTTTTAGTAGACACACACCTTTCTGTGACGGCACCTTGGCAGCACATGTGCGTGGAGGTGTGCAGCTGCAGATATACGGCGGGGAGCGCTCAGCAGGAAGCGCATTTCTTTTTATCTCTCTTTCTCCCTCCCTCTCTAGATTATCCTGACAGGGCTATAGCCTTTGTCTTCACCTCAGTGGCCTCACCAGCCCTCTGCTCACCTCTAATCAAACTCGCTCTGACACACACACACACACACACACACACACACACACACACACACACACACACACACTCTGTGGACCTGCTGTGTGCATGCAGCCTCTCATCGCAGCCAATCAAAGCAGATACATGCGTTTCCTGTGTGTGAGCGTGTCTTACAGGTCTTCACTTGTGAACCTGAACCGGAGGACTTGAGGCCCCACAGGGGACCCTTACAGGTTTGGATCCATGTTTTATACGGCCACTCGGTTCTGGGTCAGGTCCCAGTCTATTACTACAGGTCCCGTGTCTGTTTAACATTGTGTGTAATACCCGAGTGGATCCAGGCAGAGATCATACAGGGTCGATCTTGATGAATGTGCTTTGTGTGTGTGGGTGTGTGCATGCATGTGTGTGTTATTAATGTTCGCAGCCGTGGCAATGAAAAGGCAAGCGGTTGCAATTATCTTTATTATGGTGGATGCAACAAAACTAATTGTTAACGAGTCACGTTTGCCATCCATCACTGTGACAGCAGGGACACTGCCGGGCACAGTGGAGAAGGCTGCTGATGCTACACTGAGTAAAACACACATTTTGGTTTCGACAACTTGTAAATTAACAGTAACTTATTTATTGCATCCAGGTACACTGAACTACACGTAGCCATTTGTCATTTGTTTAAAGCGAAACTGCACATTCAAGCTGTTCTCCAGTCTGTATCTCAAGATGTTTCCGTGCACAGGGACAGATTTGTAAGCAAAAAAACAAATTATAGAGCAAATCCCTGTGTTCATGTGCACTGAGCTCAGAATCTGCTCTTTCCTCCAGCTGTTTTCTCAGATTATGAGCACTCGAAGGAAGCCTCGCTGCTCTATCCGGTGAGCGCTCACGGTCTGTAGGAAAGCATCTGAGTTTATTGTGTTTCTCCACTCATTTATTCAGGCTGTCTGTGTATGGCCTTGTGTTTATGGAGGCATCTGATCTGACTCCTGCTACCGCCTTCGTACTTGCTCAGAGAGATCAGTTTTTATGATGCACCAGGACACCTCGCGTGCTACGACCCAGACCCCCAGAGTTCAAGTGGTCTCCTGGTGTTATAAACGCTTTCCTGCCAGATTTCAGGAAAGTAGCTTCTCCACTCATCAGCCTAATGAACAGCTTACTGACGCCTCTCTCAGCATGAGGCTGATGCGCTTCTGCATGTTTTTCATCCTTCTCTGAACTCTTTCAAATTACAGCTTAATGTCGTCTTTGTTTTTATCAGATTCCCTTTCTTCCATATTTCTCCTTCTTTTAAATTCTTATGTTCTGTTTAATTCATTGCTCATCAATCGCACATGAAGCCTAATAATGTAAAATCCTCAGGTTTAACAAGGACAAGTGTAGCAAAGAATATGTCTTTATCATGCCTTTGTGTGGTTGTAGTGTTGCGTAGCGTTGCACATCCCGGCGTGTATGAAGTCCCTCTCATCTGCCCTCTGGTCTTTGTAGATAACATGCTGCAGCAGTGTTGCAGCTCATCCTATTGTTGTGTGGCTTTTTATCTACGTTAATTGTATGCTATTACCAGAGAGAGCCAGTCGGGGTAGACCTCTATCTCTGCTGAAAGCCCTGCTTGCTATAATGATTAGCTGGTGATGGATGAGATTCAACTTGACAGAGATAGATAAGGCACACACACACACACACACACACACACACACACACACACACACATATATGCACCACCTCTTCAGTAATTGTCACGTTGGACAGTGTGTTTATGTGTGGGGGTGGAAAGGCATGTGTGTGTTGGTTTGTGTGTGTGTTTCCAGTGTGTAATGAATGTGAGCTGTATGACAAAGAGACACACAAAGGCTTCGGTCATTATTCTATTAATTAAGAAGTGTGAGAAACAAACCTGTGTGTGTGTGTGTGTGTGTGCGTGTGTGCGTGTGTGCGTGCGTGCATGAGGTTCCTATCAAGTAGAGGGAATGGACAGTGTACTCATGCAGTGTGTCTTGGACTCGCTTTAAAATATGAAACAAGAGCAAATGAGTATAAATTTTAAATTAGATCAAGCAAAGGAAAGTCTGAACAAGTGGGTGGGTCTTTTTGGGATAGGGTTAGGGTCTTTTTTGTTTATTTTGACAGTGTCCAGAGTCTCCACTGATCTTTAGTCATTCCTGTCCTGTTCCTGTTTTACCTGGAAAACACGAGGTGACTGTAATTTCTGGGCCCTGAGTTCTGTCTGCAGGTGTTTCTTTCAGGCCTGATTCAGATGATTGCAACAGTCTTTTAATCAGCTCAATCTTCTCTCATATGGACATCAGTGGCTGGGCAGTAAAGCAACACAGCTCAAATGAAACAATACAAGTGCGGGGGACAAAAAGTAGGACTTTGAAAGGTGAGCAGGACCCCCGGTGTTACATAAATTACACCTTTGTTTCAAAAGAGCGGAGAGACCCTTTGCTCACCCGCTGTTTGAAGCTTTGCTGCTGTTTGTCTGATTTTAGCCTGACACTGACATCCCTGTAATTATATTCTTGAATGCTGCCTTCATTAAATAAACCACCCACTGGGCTACTTCCAGCCAGGCTTGCTGTATATGTCCCTTATAGTTGTGTCTTCTGATCTGTCTTCGACGTCCCGTTGTGGGATGTGGGAGGATGTCCCACTCTGCAAGCCGGTTCCACTGCAGCAGTCTCACTCCTTCTCTTTCCAGTCTTTATTAAATACCAAATCAATTATGAATGCAATTAAAGTGGTTTTGCATTGGGTAGCTAACAATCCCTAGAGCCTAATCCCTGTGATAAAAATCTCATTTATTTCTAGATGATAATGATATGATGGAAAGCGTGCAGTCATCTGTTATTGTGCCTCGTTGCTTGGTCTGCAGGGCTTTTAATGTGGTTCAATAAGTCTACCAGGGCCCGTTAGTTCCGGTAAGGATAGATACGAAATAGAATGAGTAGAAATAAATCTATTGTTTTCAGCACTTTAACACTTAAAACACAGTGACGCAGAGCTCTCAGCCTACAGACTGAAACCTCTTCATTATCATTCCACTCATACCACCACCACAGTCACTTACAGCACTGTATGTACAGCTTCCGGGAGGGGTTATCGAATCACATCGAGTGCGCTGATTATCAACACATTTTGGTGATTATTTTGGGCCTAAAAGGTCCGTTTATTTTTACTGTTTTTCCGCTGTGTGTGCATCAACCTTTTAAAAACATTTGCAAACACAGATAAGATTGAATTATTCAGGGAACACATCATCATATTTGCACTGTTTATTTTTTATTCCACCGGGAAATTTAGGCCAAACTCCTGCCTGGTTTCTGCACAACAGAGATGCTCACTGCTTAAAAAAAACAAAAAGGTCACACTGCTGTTGTTTGTACAGTAAAACAGACTAGATTACAGTCTGTTACATGGCGCAGTGTTTTTCCCAGGAATCATTCATTTCAGAATCAGAAATGGATTCATAAATCCAGACTTTTTCGCCGTCTCCCCTGATAGTTGTGATTCAGAGTGTAAGTCATAATTTTCTTGGCTGTAATGTGTCTCAATGCTTAATGTAGCTGCGAGTTTTTCTTCCTCGAGTGCCTGAAGCTGCGATGTGATTCATGGTGTGGCTGCATATTAAAGACACGGTCTGCTGTTTGCAGTATGGACTTGTCTGTGGAGCATTTATGTAAGTTCTACTTCAGTCTCACCATTTTAAAGGAAAAGTTTGACAATTAAAGACACCTTGACTGCAGCAGTTGTGTTAAGAGACATCGGATTGCGCCAAGCACTGACTTAACGTTCCCGTTTGTCCCTCGTAATTTACACCTTGACATCAGAGGGCACGTTGAAAGAGGAGTGACATCGCTGAGTGGCAGATTACAAGATGCAGTTTGAGAGCTATTGGCGGCCTGGTTTGGACATGGTAAAACAGATTTTTTTTAAAGTCTCTCTCTCTCTGTGCCTCTTCTGTGAGCAGTGTAGGAAACAAACTGGGTATTCTGAAAGTAATATATTCTGTGCTGTTTTCTTTGCATTTGTTCTCACTGTTGCTAACAGGCAGCAGCAGCAGATTCAGGAGTTTTAAGGCGAGTGAAAGTACACTTCACCAGTTCTTTGTCTTTCTTCTGTCCTGCTGTCCCGTGTTGTTAGCTTTCTTTTTACTTTCTCCTCTTCAGCATTTTTACCGCATCGTTATGTAGGCAGTCGCTGCAGTGGAAGCTGCTGTTTCCTCAGAACAGTCCCAGAGCTGTCACGCCTGCGGCCGCTGACTGTGTGCTATCCTGCAGGTAACATTAGCCCTCGCTGGCAGACACCGGTGCATGTGATGGGGCACCAGAGCGCAGAAGGTACTGATGCATTTAATGGTGAAACAGTTCCAAACCCTGGTAATTGTTTTATTATGTGACTATTTACTATCTGTCCATTTAGAGCGGCAGAGCCAGCTAATTTCTAGCATGCAGGGCAGCAGAAACACATCGTCTTTTCTGCATTTCAGGGGCTCCCATTAGTGCACCGCGTCACATTATCTCCACTGGAACAGCACCCTAGAGGGCACTTTATCATGTTTTACCTGCCATACGAGCATCCAGCAGGACACTTGGTTGATTTGAGTAAAACCGAACAGAAAACAGCTAAAGTCATGGTCAGACTGATTAATGGAGTAACGAAACGGCAGGTCGACCATTTTAGGCTAAAGCATGACCGTTTTTAAAACCCGTCAAATTAAAAGCACTTTACGAGAATACGCAGTTGTCTGGTGTTGCCTTTAGCCATTAAACCCACTTTCACAGCAGAAGCTGATGGAGCCAGCTTTGGTGGCCTCAGTGTGTGTGTTTGTGTTTGAATGTCTCCTCTGATCTCGAGTCCAGCCAGGTAGCTCCAGGCTGTATTCAGATTCGGTGGCTTATTTATGCCGCTGCCTTTCACGAGCCCATGACACATTGCAGTGAAGCGCACTTGGGGCTTTAATAATAACACTACGAGTACCTGGGAGGTAGAGGAGGGCTTGTTAAACCATCTCAAGCTGCTGTGTCACGGACAGAGGATTGAGTGTGTGTGTGTGTGTGTGTGTTGTTGTGGGTTGCAGTAAAGTTAGATTAGAATAGAGAGATTAAGGGGATAAACTGCTCCTTTTGCCTTTTCTTTAAGGCAAACTGTCTCTCTCTCTCTTTAATTATGTGAATACTTTCAGGGATGTTGTTAGTTCGAAGTAAAATTCGCCCCCTGGGTCTCCAGCTGTCTGATTAGGACTACAGACAGCAGAGGTGGAGGAAAGCACTAATTTGTGTGTGTGTGTGTGTGTGTGGCAGCGCCAGAGGTAAAACTGTAATACGATGCAATGACGGCAGCTGATGCACTGCTGCTGGCGTTCCTCTTCGCTAATTCGTCAGATATGCGCAGCTCGCGAGACAGAGAAAGAGTAAGAATGACTCATTTTAGCTCATTTGTATCCAGTTCTGATAAACAGCCAGTGCACATATTAGTAGTTTGCTGGGTTTGTTGTCATTTGTTGGGTCTCAAATGACACTTAGTACTCAGCTGTAGTACCTGTTGAGTAAAAATTCAGACCAAAATAATTGAATTGCTTGCAAAAACATGGGGAAAGAGGGCGCCTTCCCCAGACCCCCAGTTTCACTCCATGTCACTCGGCTGCACATGTGCATTTGTGCAACACTGATTCCAAAAAAAGCTACTGTGCATTATCGATGGATTTTGTTACCTCGCACAGACAAAACCTGGGGCGAAGCAGCATCCTTCTAGCACAGGAACACTAGCTGAGGTCAATCTATCCATGGTTAATCCATAGCAGATCAACAAGTTTGTGTAGATGCTGTAAACAGGTTTATCTGTGGAACATTGTTTCCCACGATGCACCACATTTACATCGTATGAAAAGTAGTTCGAGCAGTTGATGTTTAACCAGTCGCACTCACACAGCTGCCACACACTGACCTCACATCACTTTGATCACACAAAATCAAGCAAAGTCAGGCTCGTGCATGCTCACGTCCATAATGTCCTTCTCTTTGACGGACTGCCCGACGGACAGGCGGCAGAGGAGGAGAGGCGGACCTGTGGTGGCTAAAGGTGCAATCAGTCTGAGGGGACATGCCAGAAGTGAATAGGACCGAATTTCCTCAGACGTTCGGAGGAACATTTCATTCTGCAGACTGATTCAGCTCCGCTCGTTACTGATGAGAACAGTGGGGACTCAGACAGATATTAGTGTGAGATATTAGTAAAGAGAGAAAGAGGAAACAAACAGGAGATGAAGTGAATCAAACACGGTCCAGGTTTGATTTGTAACCTGTCCGCTACTTCAACATCAGCAAGAGCGTTGAACCAGTTATCATTGATCAGCCCATCGACAGAAAAGTATCACATGACCACTTTGATAATAGTTGGACTTCTAATTGTAAAAGACCTGAGTGACCTGGAGCAGAGACACTAACAAGAGAGGAGGAAAGCTGATTATGTTTTCCTGTCTCATCTGCTGTTGTACACCAATACACGAGCGGCTCCACGCTTGTAAACATGCAGCAGGTAAAAGAGGCCGAAGGGAAGAAGTTTATCGTCCAAATGTGGCGAAGATGGCAGCGGCTGACGACACAGAATTGACTGTTTTTCAGCGCATAAAATGGGAACGTGCCCTGATTTCCTGGCGTTCTGACAGGAAAGACTAAGATGCAAAGTGAAATCATAAGTGCCTGAAAGACTCACACAAACTTTTCCAAGTGCGAGCATCAAGTAGACCCAGTTTGTACGAGAGGTAAGAGATGAAATGTGTGGGTTTTTTTAAAATATGCATAAAACCTGTGTAACTTTATAGTCTCTAAATGGAGCTGTCAGAGAAGTGGGAGGAGAAACAGATTTCTCTTTCTCCTCAACTACTCCACAAACTGGGATGATTCATCACTAAAAAAGTGTTTAAAAGTCAAGGAAGTGGGTGTTTTGATGTTAGATTGGGTGATAGGGCAGCGGTGGTCAAAAATAATCCCGATCAAAGGCTGAAGATGAAGGTTTCCTTCTCTGTGACTCACTGGCGAGAGAATGACGACAGCGAGGGAGAAGAGCGGCAGAGTAGGACGCCGGTTAATTTGCGAACATCAGATCCGGCCGCCTAATTAGTCTTAGCCTTTGACAGAAAGCATCTGCCTGTTTGTCGCTTTCAAGCAGGACGGAGTCACAGGCTGCAGCGTGTGAAAATTCATCCGTGACTCACCGGCTTGAGACAAACTCAACTGTCTGTCTTCAGTGAATCTGATGCCAGAGCAGCTGCTGCAGACCATACACAGGGAGAGTTCGTTATTTATGAGGCAGGTCAGTCGATATTTGGACTGTTTACTGCTTCATTTATTAACGTCTTTTCATAGCTGTGGTCATCATTCTTATCTGTTATGACAACGCTGCACTTCTACATTGAAGAAGCCAACAGTTGAGCCAGATTTCTTTATTTGGAATAAGTATGTGCACCTGTCGTGGAACGAGAGAATCCCTCTTTGTGCAGGAGAAATGGCTGCTGAGGTGTGCTGAATATTAACACGGGGGGAGTCTGAAGGGTCACGTCACTGATGGGGGTAGCCAGGCTAGCACTGCTGCTAACCAGCTAAATTACCTGCACGTTTACCGCTGATTGACCGCTGTGGGCTGTGTTAGCTGTTGTTACAGTTATTTTATCGACTTTGTGTTGTTGTTGGAATAGTTTTGATTTTTTGGATAAGATTTTTGAGATGTGCCGTCTTGTCAGTGTTAATAGAGATTCATAATGAAGGGAAACCGTTTGCATGAAGGTGCAGGTGGTCCAGTTCAACAGCATCACGTCTAACTTGCGAAATGATTCAGTGCCATATAAAACGTTTTATTTTCAGAGTCCTCCGTTCAGATTTGGGTATGTTTTCTCAAAAGATGCTCTGTGCTTTGTCTCTTAGTGGCGCTTCACATTGCTGCTTTTAATAATCACAACATGTGAGACTTGCTGGTTTGAACGGCTCGTGGTGTGAATGAACATGTAAGACTCTGTGCAGTCTTCATTAAAACCTCTGCCATTTTTATTTGTCTGACTCTCATCTTGTCCGTCCCGTGTGAGCACCTCACTCCCTGACTGGAGCTGCAGTGCTTATCAGAATGCACAGATTCGATTGGCTGAGTAGCATCAGGTCAGATAATTTACAACGCATGCAACTGGCCTGTGAGTTTCCTGGCCTGCTAAAACAGGGCTGTAAAGGCAATAACAGAAACAGTCTGCAAAACATTGCAGTTGCAAAGCAGTTAGAGGAAATTACATGTCTTAGTCATTTATCATCTGCTGTTATACAGTACTGTATAAATATAATAGGCTTATCTTTACAAACTGGAGATACCTTGTCGTGGGTGAGGTCCAGCCTCAGTATGATTTTAAAACATTTTTAATAATTACCTTATTAGAGATGCTCAAGTTCTTTGGGTAGAAGCTCTGCAACAGTCAGCTGGGGAAATAATTGGACTGGGATTTGGAGTGAAAGTGACAGGGATGTCTCAGGATGGAGACTGGAGATTGGAAATAATCCACGGCTGGGCCAGAGTGGATGAACCCCCCCCTCCTGTGTAGCTCTTTAGTCTCAATATGGTTCCTGTCACAGAGGACCAAACTGTGTGCTGCAGAGGCCACGACTGAAACTTTTCAAAACGCCCTCAATCTACTTCATCAAGGCATCATCGTGCAGTACATTTCAATTTGCGTTTTCCTCTCAGGAGTTTGCATACCCCTGCTGCTGCGTGTATTACTGTGGGACGCTGCCGAGGAACATGTTAGAAATTCACGATAAATACACCGTCTGACTGAACAGATTGTCACAAGGCAGATAAGAGATATTCACTGCTGTTGGTCTCGATCTGCTCTGGTTTGTAATTCAATTATTTCCATTGTAAATTCATCCTTTAACTCAACTGTGGGGAGACTGGAATAAAATGAATTTTTAAGTATTCCCAGCCGCGTCTGTAATTTCCATAATTTGCCCAAAAGCTGCTGAAACACTGATAGAACCTGAGTCAAAGCAACACTGATTTTAACAAGTCATCTTTCCTGATCACATCTGGTTCGGTTTTGATTGTAATGATCTCTTTTGTGCTGCGTTTTCCAGTCTCAAACTCGCACTTGTTTGCCTTAAAGTTGCCGGGACAGGCTGAGCTGCACAGAAACGTCTTGATGAAACGTCGTTCACGCGACACCGTTTGCACTTAGTGATTGAGTCAGTGTTTGAGAATGCAAAAAAAAAACCTCAATCCCACGGAGCTGAGATGTGCTGTGAAGTATCATCCCTTTCCCCTGCCTCATCTATATTTAGACCTTCACTCCAGACTCGTCATTAGCTGCACGTCTGCTGCATCCCTCTCTCTGTAGTCACTTTCAATATGCATGTAGTACCTGAATCTTTCATCCATGTTCCAGCTTGGCCTATTTGCCTTTTCATTTCGTACGAATTCCCTATGTAACGACTTGAGTTTTTAACATCTTGTGCTTGTTTCTGTTTATTTCAGAGCATCTCAACATGTCTCGCGTCGCCTCAGAGGCTTATTTTTGGAAAAGCTCCAGATATGATTACAGTTAATATCTAGCAGTATGGTGGAACTGCGGCAGATCAACAGCTGTCAAACCAGACTTGAAGATAGGAGTGTGTGTACGGGCCTGAATGTTGACTCAGCAAATACGGGCTTTGAGGTGTTCAAGAGGGCAAAGAAGCTGCGTGGGTCAGGACTGTCACAGCTGTAGCGCTAAAGCTAGCATGCACATACACAAACACTCATATCGCCGTGGACACAGACACGAAATGCAAACACATGGTCGCTGCCTCTTTCATCTCCTTGCTCTGACATGTTTTTCTCTGTCAGCATAAACAAATGAAAAGAATCCAAGTAGAGAAATTCTTCCAGTAATGAGAACCTAGCATGCAGATCCCTTTGTCGTACTGTAGGATTAGATTAGTTTCTTTCTGGGGTTTTAGTTTCTAACGCATCTTTGATGATGATGAAGAGCGAGCTAAATATGCTATAAATAGGCGGATAGTCCAGATCCATCTCACACACAGTCAAACATGTACACAACACACCAAAAAGCACATACAGAGCCCCCTAAGCTAGCTGGGCTTGAACACAGTGCATTTTGGGAGATGTCCCACAGAGAGCAGAGAGGAGGCAGCATGTGCCAGGTCAAAGGTCGTCCACTGTCTATTTACAGGAATGCCTCCGACTTTGAATCCACTCTCTTGTTCTTGGATGTTATTTAACCAGACGAGTTGACGAAGAGTGTGTTTGTGTTTCCAGAAGCAGCCTTCATGCCTGGGTCAAGTCAGGCTAAGTCAAGTTTATTTAGCCCAGTGTCACATACTGAACCGTGTCCCAGCAGGCTTCACTCCAAAGCTCCTCCTAGAAATCTCCGGACAAACGTGGAGTCTGGTGAGAGATTCCCCCATCAAAACAGACGGTACTATCCTCAGAGAGTGTTACGACAGGCCGACTTCTGCTGAGGGAAAGCAAATAAGAAAACGTGCAAAGAATGGATGGAGTGAAAGGAGCCCTCTTCTCTGTGCTTTATTTGTAAATCTGAAGGTCAGGGGGAGAGAAGAAGTGGCAGGAAGGCATCAAAAATAGAGCACCTGGAGCACGCTGGGTAACGCCGAGGCGCTACCTGTGCAAACTAAATGAATTTATTATTCAGAGCAGTCACAGTAATCACTCAGAATCAACCGTTGGAGGCACACAGAAGCAGCGGTGTGTGTTCTGTCCGTCTCTTGTTGCGATGGTGTAAAAATGGAATAAGAGTTGAAAGTTCGATTTACATCCACAAAAAGCAAGCAGGCTAAAAAAACAATGTAAGGGACTGTTCTGTCTGTTTCAGTACTGTGGACAGCGCTGCACCTACACACACACACACACACACACACACACACCTTAATTTAGCCATTCCCACTGAACCACTTCACACCACAGACACCCCTTGCTTAGCTGTGGGGCTGCAGCATTAAAGAGGCCACGTTGAGCTCGTTTTCAGGTCCATACTGTACTTCTTGGTGTCAACATCTCACCAAAACCACAATCTCTCCTGAATCCCTGACAAAGCCCAGGTGAAGAAATGCTATATTTAAATCATACTTTTATCATTAAGTGTTAAGTAGTCCTTGAAAATCAGTTGAGATGTACTTGAATATACCTCAATTGTAAACAGCTGCTAAATTGGCACAAATTTTTTGCTTTATTACTATTAAAAGTATTTGTAATACATAAAAGAACATTTGAGTACAACTTATAATACACTTACAATAAAGTTCACTTCTTATTAGTACTTTGAAATACCACTTAAAGTGTTGCAGAATAAGTACTTTAATTTTTAATACATATGAATAGAACTTAAGAAGCAGACTTTTTAATGTCAAACATACTTTAAATCAAGTACAAACAGTAAAAGTGTACGTGTAATGACTTCTGTACTTTAATTTGATTTCTAACACAGTAAATTATACTACTGTTTGACCTGCGAGCGCATTTATTACCAACCACCTGCATGACGCAGGATGCAAATGTCCTCAGGTGTCAAAGTCTGAAATGTAGCTCTGACAAACATCACCTGCGTCCGCGATCACAGCTTCTTTGTTTCCTACCGCAGCATGATCGGAAAAGTCGTTCTGCAGAGACGAGGCTGAGGGAGGAGGAGGAACTGGGACACATCGCAGACAGTGACACATGCAAGCAACCGGACAAGGCGCTTCACATTGAGTGAAAAAGCTCTTTGTCACAGGCTGTTTGGGATGTTTGTGTTTTTCCATTCGGCAGCTGGATTAAAGCGCAGTTTCCACACACACAGGAGCCAGATGCTGTACATCATCTGTCGCTACACTAAACACTTTGGTTTGAAGACTTCCAAATGGGAAGCGTTTGGCTAGGACGCCGCTGCCTTCAGGTATCATTTACTGGCAGCGATGCGGTTATTTAAAAAGTGTGAGAAGATAATGGGCAAAATAAAACTTAAATGGTTAAAATGCAGCAGTGCTCATCATATAGTAAGAAAGTTCAATTAGAAAAGTGGTAGTCGCAAAACCTGACCGAAGCTCGACCATGCAGAGGCAGAGCAGAAAACTCAATAAACTGCTGGAAGTCAGTCACAAACAACCTTTAAAACCTGATTTGCAGAGAAATTCAGTTCCCTCGCTCTTCCTTCCTGTGCTTGGCTTTCACAAACACACTTGATCTCGATCTGTGATTGTTTGATCGGAGTTGTGTCGACATGCAGATAAACCTTTTCATCCTCTCCTCACAGCAGGAGTCGGGCTTTTTGTAGGAAAGTAAACAAGTTATTTGTCTCTATTTTTATCTTTTAACCTCTATTTTGAAGTTTTTTCCCATCTTCAAAATGGATCCTCTCTTATATCTCTGCTCCTATCCCCCCTTCCCCTCTGCACCGTTACATCCATACATAAACACACT
The DNA here is from genome assembly GCF_051107435.1 of Chaetodon auriga. NCBI lineage: Eukaryota > Metazoa > Chordata > Actinopteri > Chaetodontiformes > Chaetodontidae > Chaetodon > Chaetodon auriga. Next base: position 3,903,388 of record NC_135086.1, read on the forward strand.
CACATGCATTTGCACACGATACAGTTGACATCAGTGATTCTGAATGAGCGAGAAATACCCAAACCGATGCGTCCACGCCTCCACAAAACACTCAGGGGGCTGAGAGAGATGACGAGACGGAGAAAAGTTGTAAGAGATCAAGGAGGAAGCGGCCACAGGAGGGATGAGTAGATGTGTACTGTTTTATAGACGCATACAGATTCCCTGAGACGAGACACAGCTGGTCATAAGGAAATAGTGTTGTGGGAATTAGGGAGGAAAAGAAGAAAAAGAGTTATCGGAGGCAGTGGAAATAAGTAGAGGCTGCAGGGAAACAGGAAGAGGAGAATTAGGAGGAAGTGAGGATGAAGGAGTGTTTTTTTTAATTAATGTGACATCTGCGTGAAAATGTTTCAATATTGTTGATTTACTTCCAGCAACAAAGAAAATGATTGTGTGTTCGTCTCTGTTCTCAGCTGCATTCAGATCTTTTGACCTCGTCTCTTTAGCAGCTCACAGTCTTTGAGTTAATAGTCCAAAGCTTCCTGCTCAGCATGTAAAGCTCTTTAAATATCCACCAAGAATTCCCTTCAACGGTTCCTGTTCAGGGCATCTTCCTCTGTGTTGGTCGTAAGGCAGAGATATTACCCAGCACTGAGATGGCAGATGGTGTTTCTGTGTCATGTCCCACAGATGGGGAAAAAGAGACGACAGCATTTAAGGTCGTAGCTGCTTTCGATCCAAAGTGCTTTCACCCCATCATAACCTTTAAACAGGCTGCTTTCCATTTTTTTAACCATCAGAAAAACCTTCTCGCCACTCATCCACGTTTCTCTTCCCTCGGCAGTGTCTCAGTGCGTGTCTGCCCTCGGGTGTGGACCCCACTACGAGCTGGCCATCGAGGAGTTCTGCCTGGCCAAGTTCAGACTGGACATGCAGGAGCTGGACCAGAAAGACTGGTGTAGCTGGGAGGACACAGTCGAGTGAGTGGGATGAACACGCACACACACAGAGAGAGAGAGCGGCATCCAAAGACAAACAGATTTACATTCACACAAATACGAACGACACACAGTGAGCTTCACATTTTTAAATCTGCACGAGGCTTTGAATCAACAGGCGTAGCACAGTGATCTCCACACACTCTGAAATCAGGTTCATCATCGACGCTCACGCAGTCAAGAAAGTGAAAGATGAGTCCACACCAGGAAGCATTTTCTTAAAAAAAGAAGTCGATTTATTTATTTCTGGCTGGAGGTCTCTACAGTGGTCCGACATTTTGGTCACCTTCCAACAGCTGATTAGATACTGGGTGAGAGACAGCAGAGAAAGAGAGTGACTGGGAAGAATGGAGGGGGGTGAGAGACGGTTAGTGCGGAGGACAAAAGCTCTACGCTTCTGGCATAAACAGAGATCTTTTGTTCGTGTACAAATATTATCTTTGCACTCGCTGTAAAAGACGTCTGGCGCCACAGGTTTTCGAAATTGCTCTTACAAACTGAGTGCCAGTGATTGGCACCGATACAATTCAATAATAGCATAAATACTACCCCCTGCTTGATCTTCAAAATGAATTATGATATCATGCTGCTACCCCGAGGCGCCGCTGAGGGCTCGTTACTCCATCATAACCCCGCTATCAGCAACCTTGGAGGGTACCCCAATTAAGCAAGTCTCCAATAGGTCTGACCCAGTCTCATGAGCAGCATTGTCTCTGTTCTCATGAGAAGTACCAACTGTTGCTGTGCAATCCCTTTGATACAGCGCTGGGCAGGAGCCAACTGCTGTGTCATAGCAGGTGTGGAAAAACCAAGCTGCAGCATTGATTTGGGTAAAGCGGTTCTTCGGCTTTTCAAGGCCTTTAATAGTTTGTCAGCCACGGTTTTGCACCAGTCTAAATATAAATAGTCTGTTATTACTCATAAGTGGAAGCGATCACACACAGACTGCATCCTTTGTGTTTGGGTGAATAATGCAAGGTCATCAGCAGGAGTCTGAACCATACGAGTGCCACACGGCTCTATTCTCGGGCCTCTGTTATTCAGCCTGTACACCTTCCATCTAGATAATACTGGTTCACGCAGCAAGCAACAGCTACTGAAGAACAGGCTGCCAACCTGCCAGAAAACAGTGGAGGAAGTAGTGAAGTTGCTAAACTTATTATACAAATATTTACGTGAATGGGCAAAAAAAATAAAAATGTACCAAAGTTAAAGGCAGGATCTGTAATTCAAGGGTGAAAAACATGGTTTGTTTGCAGCAGTGTGGCTGGTAAATTTAAGTTTAACGAGGAGAGTTTGGTCTTTGGTTGCTGGACAGGATCCGTAAACAAACAGTATCTGAGGAGTAGGGTTTTCTGGCTTGTTGACTGACCTTTTCCCTTCATTTTTTATAAAATCTCCTCACAGAAAATAGAAAAAAAAGCAAAAATGTAAAAAAAAAAAAAGAAAAAGCGGTGAGTGACAGATTGAAATGTCAAAAACAGCTCAGCTGAGGTTAAGGTCAAGTATCAAGGCAGTTGTTCCCCCTTCGAGGAAAAGCTGCATCCTGGCCAAGATGCCACCGGGGATTTCTAATTCAGTTCGAATGACATTCGCCGTCTGTGTACGTGTCTGTGTGTGAGTGTCCTTGCCTCGGATCCCAGAATGCACCTCTTTCCATTACACTTTACAAGCTTTCACACAGAAAAATGGCTCAAGTGTCAAACTGACTTTGCATGGCTGCCTTTGTTGTGCATTCGAACATGTTTGAATTAAACCCATCAAGTCATCTTCTCTGAAAAGGAGAACCACCATGAGCCTTGTGCTCTCTTCCCTGTTCAGCACCACGTTAACGGCTTTTATCGACTGCATCTCGTCCCATTATGGCTGCTTTTATAATATGCAGCATACCCCTGTGTCTCACTGATGCTAATGCAAAGCTATTGCATGTTGATCTGCGCTCTCTCCAGTTCGTGACATCTCTAATACATTTGCACTCCCACAGCCCCTCAACTCATGATACTATTTGTTCTCCTGTCAATATGCTGCAGCATCTACATCAAATCCCAGCATGCAACGAGAAAAGGGTAGAGAAATGCCCTGGAGAGGTCGCCATCCCATTACCCACCACTCAATACAGAGATGTCTCACTCCCATTCAGAAGCAGTGCAGCCGCAGTAAAGCTTAACAGCAGGAAATCACTCCAGTCTTTTGTATTAATGAGTCAATCTGAGATGCAGACAGAAACGATTATTATCTGTTTTAAATTAGACAGAATCCAAATACAAAAAGCATTTCTGGTAGAATTTTTTGGGGAAAGTCTGTTTTGCTTTACCTTTTTCACTGAAGACATTTTGACTTCTCATAGGAGGAAAAGCAAAGGCGTCAATAACGACATTAAACATGGATCTGTTCCCTTCAAGTGTCCTAGTAAGTCAATCAGCCAGCATGCACAATACCAGGACCCTGAAGGTGAAGCAGCCAAATGGAATTCAGCCTTAAATAAATGAATATAAACAGATAAACCTGTGATAATAGATATAAATGTACACTAATCTATGAACCACAACATGTCTGGCCTTCGGGTCAACATGTGTTTTTGTCCATGTTACATTAAAGCTGAGGCATCCCCACCCCTCAGGCCTCCTCCAAACCATTTCCTGAAGGACACACGAACGCTCACTGACTCCCACCACAATCATACCGAACATACTCTGCCATTTTTCTGCAACGAGCCCGCTTTTGCAATCTTCTGTGGAAGACTCCGGTCATGTGCAAGGAGCGCTCGGGGAGTTTTTCCTCATTCAGCCATTAAATCTCTCACAGAACTTTTCATAGCTTTTGGTGCCCTGAAGCTGCTGTGTGCAGTCAGAGTACCACGGACTCCTCAATAACACACATGCCACCTCGGTCACTGAGTGCGCTCGGGTTTAGTACAGGCCTGGAACAGCCACAGATATTGGATTTTATTTGGGATTTTTTTTCTCAGAGGATTTGATTTATTGATTGCTGTCAGGATGTAAAGAGATTTTTTTGCATACCCTACGTTTTAATGTTGTATGTTCATACAGCTTTAAGTGTGGATTTATTTGAAAAGTCTCAACTGCATCTGCAAACTTGTTTGCTGTGATAGAGTACACAGCTCAAATTTTAAGAGTCTGCCAGTTGCTCTTCACATTTATGGAAATGCATGGAAATCAATGGCTGCCTGGAAGGTTGTAAACATGCTTTCAGACATGTGAAGCAGCAGCAAGAGTCATGAAAAATTTGAGAAGCGTCTATGCATTTAGTCACTCCGCTTCAGCTGTGGTGAAACTACTGCGCCGCTCACTACAACGCAGTTGTTTGCATGCAGTGTGCGTGACTGAAAATCACAAACTCCAATATTAGAATACAGCCAGTACATACTAATTCATGTTCAAATGTTTACTGCTGGATTTGAAGCTCAGTGAATCAATAAAGCATGTGCTGTCAGGCTTGTCTAATGACTTCCAGCGGCACTGGCCAGGGAGGTGACACTGCGACACAGATGGCAGTCACCCCATCACCTCTGCAAAGCCTTTAGAAAACCAGTGTTGTCATTTTACCCTGAAAGAAGCAACGGCAGTAATCGGAAAAAAGGAAAAATAGACAACTTCAGTTCTTTGTAGATAGCATCAAAGACAGTGACATTAATGTAAACACTCAGACCTGAAGAAGCAAAGACGAGAAACTGATTTTCTGTATTTTTAATATTCTTACTGTCTCTGCATCGGTACAGGAGGTGGTTGGCACGGTCAGTCTGTGGACACGCCGATCTTTAAATCTCTCATACTGGCTCTGCTCTGACAAACGTGGGGTTTGCTGATAAACCCGCCTGATGCATGAGTTTGATGATGAGTTTAGCTGTACGATAATTCGGAGGAGAATAATTGTTGCAGTTAATCACGTCGGTCTGCGAGCACCCAGGTTTGTACCAGACGCTTAGCAGATGGAAAATATGACAGGTCTGTTGGTGCAGATGGAAGGCAGATGGAAGGACACAGACGTCCAACTGGAGACAGGAATGATAACATGTCACCATCTTGGTTCAATTTGAACTTAATCCAGCATGTTGCTTTTAAAATGAAGGCACTCTGGGTGTGCACCACTCATCTGACACTCTGCAGATCACACAAACAAACAGATACATGAAATAATTAATTTATATGTCATTATGATTATAAATGTGCTGCTAATAAAAAACAGCAGCAGAAAACACAAGTTAATTATTTGTTTGTCCATTATTTCTCAAACCTCACACAGTTCTGCCTTCAGTTATTTGTACATGATATGACTTTATGCTCCTGCTGATGCTGCATGATCGATCACCCTCAGCACAAGACATTTATTTCAGATTAGTCATCAGAGGCAGCGTCATTAGACGAAACAAGGCGAGTTATCGTGAAGGAGCAGGAATCGAAGTGTCGACTGGTCATTTTAAGGCAGATTCAACACACAGCTGCCAACCACACAAGTGGTAACCAGTGGTGGAAGAAGTATTTTCTTTAGTACTAATACCACACTGTGAAAATACTCCAATACAAGTCCTGCATACAGAAGTTTACTTACGTAAAAGTATGTGAGTATTATCAGCAAAGTGCTCACTGTCAGTATATCTGATGTTTTTGGATTGTATATGCTGCGTTTTATTGCTATAGATATTTAAAGTTCAGCTAATTTTAAGTACTTTATATACTGCTGGGTAATTTAATCTACAATGCATCATGTTCTCTAACATCATCATATATTTGTTGGTCCTGAGAAAACCGCGGATCTCTAAAAACTTTGACTTTTCATGGCCTCAGAAAAACAGCCTGTTTTCAGCTTTGTGATAATTCTTTTTTCCAGATAATCCAAAAGGCTTTTTAAACAGTTTATTTATCTGAAGAAGTCAGAGAATTATCTCAAACCATAAAGGAACACTTCAGCCTTCAGTACATCAGAAAAACTCCAAATCACAGTATTTACCTCTGAGATGTAGTGAAGTAGAAGTATAAAGCTGCATAAAATGGAAATACTCAAATACAGTACCTTGAGTAAATGTACTCAGTCCACCACTGGTGCTGGCTTAACTCTAAATCTTTATTCCGCTCTCCATCGTGCTTTTCCCCTCACTCAGCCGTTCAATCCCTCACTGAAGTTTTCATAGCTTCTTCATAACTGCTGCGTGAGGTCAGAGCGTCACAGACGGCTCAATAACACACAAAACCCTCAAGTCTCTGCAGGCGTCAGGAGGACGTGCACACATCCAGTCTGCGCTGCTGGTCCGTAAAGGCTCCTCAAAGACAGTGAACGCACCGTAGACATTTCACGTTACACAAACTCTTCAGTGAGAAAATGGATTTCATACAAACAAATTTAGCTGAAAAGAAAAAACTGGTAAGATAAGAACTGCTGGAGAGAAAATAGAGACTGATAAAGGATTCGGTGCTCTGTCATGTCCAATTACTCAGCGCCAACGGCGTCTCTGAACAAAGACAGTAACAATTTAATTGCTTCAAGCCGATGGGCGCGACTCCAATTATTAAGTGTCTGAGACTTCACAGCGATCTTTTCTGCAGCCGTCGTAACAGAAGAAGGCCCTGTGGCAAACAACTGCAGCAACAATCTGTCTTTTAATCCATTGACCACAGTGATTATGAAAATATTCAATCATAGTTGTTTCATAAGAGCATTAGCAGAGCATCTTTATTCACCGCTCTGTGCAGCCCGAAATCATGTCAAAGTATGCTGAATTTGTTCAGAAGGCTGTTTGAGAAGAATTAGAAATAATCCTTCATCCTTTCAGCCTCTGAGTGTGCAGGCGGAACAGAAACGTGACGTAAATCAACTGATAGCTGCAGCTCTGATAACGTGTTCAATGAGGCAAGGTGTAACACAAGACGTGTGTCCACACCTGGAGATAACAGACACACATTAAAGTCAATGTGGGCTGCAGCTCAAAGTCTGGGGTTCCTTTCATATTGTGTCTCCGGCTGCTGTGAAGAGTTTTTCTGCCTCTATATGAAGACACAGCAGCTGTACGGATGGGCAAAAAAAATGTAAAAGATTTCTTTCTTCTGGGTGATATTTGTGTCATGTGATTTATGAAGTGGGTCTGCACGCTTTATTATATTTCAATTTTCAATTTTTGGCCAATTTTATGTTCTGACAATGCTGTGGTTAGAGTCTGGTTTGGTTGCTTGAAGTCAGGATAAGAGTATGTTTCGGCTTGAAGTTCCTGGTTTTCTCGCCACAAACGCAGATAAAGTAGTAGTCTGCTGCCCGGCGGTCTTTCGCCCAGCATAATCCCCATGATGTTACAACCACTTGGTCCGGAACGGTGGAGTAGCTAATGTTAGCTAACGTTAGCTAATTTTAGATGGATATTATGTTCCTGACTGTGCCAGTTTGCTGCCTCTATGACTCTTTCTACATATGCTGCTGTCTAACTGTGCTCTTGCAAAGCTTTAAGATGCAGTTCTACAGAAGCGACGTTAAACTACAGCAGCATCCCGATAAACTGAGAGCTGTCTGCAAACAGACTGAACTCAACCTGAACACTTTTTCTGTTTGAGGTATGAGAGAAATAAATATGGAAGAGTGGAGCTCTGCAGCAACACTAATCAGCACTTGATGAAAAAAAAAAAAAAAAGAAGTTTAGCTGCCCTCCGTCTCTTTCTCAAAACTTCAGCATCAACAACTTGAGATAATCTGCTGCGTGTGAATATGTATGAGGTCTGTAACGCTGCTTCAGTCTATCCATCTGCCAACCTGAGGAGCGCTCGACCCCGCAGGCTGCGCCGCCTCATCCGTCCGCTCTGTCTGTGGGTTAGTCGGTTAATCGTGGAACATTATTACTGCGTTCAGCATGGCAGTGGCTTAACGAGGCCTCCAACACACACACACACACACACACACACAACTCCTCCTGCATTATGCATCGTTCATAAACACTGCAAAAACAACTTTCTTTAATTTTAGCTTTCATTTGCTTCGTAAACAAACCAATTAGACACAGATTCTCGGAGGAGAAGATATTTTCTAGCGTAAAAAAAATTTTCTTCTGCTTATTAATATATGAACCTGATGTAGAGTCCTCGTTAAAAGTCTTAATTAATGCGCTTTTCTCCTTTCCTATACTGTGTGAATGCTCAGAAAAGCAGCTGGTGACTGGTGTGACGTTAACTCCGGATCAGAACGCAGTAGAATAGTTTTCCCAATAACTCCAAACACAGATATTATGCTGTGATTAATCCTAATTAAGGTCTAATTCTCTTCCTTCGCCCTCGTCTCTGTTTTTCTTACTGCCGGCTCTTTGTGTAAAAATAGCTGCGTTTCTTGGTTTTGTAAGAGCTTTTCTTTTTTCTGTGTGATTGTTGAGGGTATTTTGGTCAGTCAGTCATGCATGCCTGTCAGCCGTCTGTAATAATTTAAAAACCCTTTTGTGAGTGAGCTCAAATCAGGTTACGTGCGAACCCAGGCCAGAAAAATCCAGTGAGCTCAATAGTGTGGAAAGCTAATTGAAGTTCCCTTTCCGTGGACCTCTGTGATTAAACGGCTGATTAGTCGGTGATTAGAAATGGATTGCCGTATGTTTTTACAGCTCTAATGACTGGACGACATCCAGCGATGCCTGGATCGTCGGGCGACTGCAGCCGTTACGCAATGCACGTTTAATAGCATTAGGATTTGAAGATTTGCCCCCGTTAGGGCGGTTTTTCATTTGCATTAGAGTTTGATAAAAGCAGTCGCTCGTTTTTGAGGATCATCAAACTGTCTGGGAGACATTTCCTTCCACATTCACACTCCTCAGCTGCTGCTCGAGAGGAGAAAACATTTGTTCTCGTTCGTTCCGGGGAACAAACACATCACCTCCTTTTCTATTCCTGCGCAGCTCCAACTCTTTACATAATCCCCCTTATATATCCTCCTCCTCCTGTATCACTGGATATTAGTATTAATACACTGCCATCTGCACACGTCCACTGCTTTGATTTGGAACTGAGTACATACCACAGCCCTGGGAAAAACATACAAAAGGTGTTTCCCTGCTCTAATTGAGCCGTCTCCTTGTTCTGAGCCTCTGCATCAGTACAGCAAACATTGACTCTGATGACTCACTGGTCCCACTGGGCTTCAGATGGAGCAGGAAAGGAATTCCGGATGTGTTTTCCCAGAACTGTTTTTCCCCCTGCATTCTGCACCATTACCTCTCACCTTCCCTCCCTCTCTGTGTCCCTTTGTGCTGACACCCATCGTTTGCAACGATGCGTTATCTTTCTCACATAGAAATGTTCACAGGTTTCAGGCTTTTTTCCACTGCAGTCTTCTTTTTATTTCCTGACAAATTCAGATCCAACCACTGTGCTCGTAATAAAGAGCAACAGCGCTGTGGGTACTTTTAATGGCCTGAGTTTTGCCTCGCAGGCACTTAAAGGCAGCTCCATCGCTCCCTCACTGCAAGCTTTTGGGTAAATTATATGAAGATGTATGTGACAATGTGTTATTACAATATATTCTGAAAAATGTGGTAGAATTAAACTCAAAGACAGTTAAGAAAAGTGCTCTTGATATAATTACAGACTTCCTTCTGCGATAATAGTTACAAGTAAAGACTTTTTAACAGCGATCTTTTGTGAAGGCTTTTTGTCAGCTGGAGTTGAACACAGCTGACTTTTAATGAGCTGCTGCCTCAGAAAATCAGTAGATCTGGCCCTAATTGTCAGTGAGGTTAGTCAATTAACACAGGTTTTAATCATATTTTTAAACTGCACAATGATCAGTTTTGCAAAAATAATTTCAATATACAGCACCTTCTTTTCTTTCCCATGAAGAGGAAGCTCCTTAAAGGCGTCTGTCCGTGGTGCTGAAGATGATGTTGAATACTCGAGGTAACTCTGCATATTTAACTGTCTCTTAGTTGTGCACATGCACACGATAAACAAAACAGGGATCCACTCATAGAAGAACAGTGGAGGTCTAAGACTCCTCAGGAAACCTTTAATGTGCAGTAAACAGTGTGCTCCAGCTGTATGTAAGCATGTGGCAGACGTCTTCTGCTGAGTCAGTGTGTGTGTCCTGGTCCAACAGGGACGTTTCAGTACAGACAGAACAAACATTTGTACACACCTGTGGATAAACTGTATAAACACGGTCACAGAAGCCAATTAATTCCCCGGCATAAACACACACAAAGCACTCCAGCACACACACACAAACACACACGCGTACAGTAGACATGCAGGTATTAACAAGCACACACGTGCCAACAACAAACGTCAACACACACCAAGCCCACCGTCTGCTCACATCGTGACGTCGACTGATTCGAAACAGCGACGGAGAAAAGAGGAGTGAGAACAAATATGTGCAAAAATAACTCTGTGTGTGTGTGTGTGTGTGTGTGTGTGTGTGTGTGTGTGTGTGTGTGTGTGTTTTGGGGGCCAGAAAGAAGAAACGACTACACAACTCGAAAAAAAACATCTTTCAAACTTTGCAAATATTTTATCATTTTTGCTGTCATGTACAAAAGAGAAAGGGTTGCGCACACACACACACACACACACACACACACACACACACACACACACACACACAGATTCATTTCCTGGAGACTTATCATGACCATAATCCAACTCTTCTCTCTAAAATGATTTACCTTATTGGGACTTCTGTCCCCACAAGGAAGGAAAGTCCAGATCTGTGTCTCCACATCATAAGAAATACACACGCAGACACACGCAGACACACGCATGCACACACACACACACACACACACACACACACACGCACACACACACACACGCACACACACTCGTGCAGAAACTCGGATCTTAAATCTCCCCCAGAGGAAAAGGGATGCAGGAGGTGAGCAGAATAACAGAGTAGAGAGAAAAAGAACATTTGTGTGATGTTCTCAGCGGTGACAGTTTGGCCTGTTTTCTTTGGCTTTCTTTGCTCTCACAGGGAGGAATCTCTCCCTCTCCGCTCTGACGTGATCTCTGCAAGCAGTCGTGACAGAAACTTTCTCAACATTAACTGCAAACGATGAAGAGGAGCTTTTCTAATGAGATTCAGCTCAAGGTGGTGAAGCACAGTTCAGCATCACGAGGCTGAAGAGATGTACCGAGGCACCGGGTCACGTTCAGAAATAGAGAAATGGAGCTAAATGAGCGCAGATGTGTATTCTGTGTGTAATATGACAATGCCGTTTAATCTTCAATAGGTTTTTCTCTGTAGGTTTCATCTGTTTCTTAGCTTCTGCTGCGATTCTTTCTTGCTTCATGACCCATTTTCCTTCTCCAGGGGATCTCTCGCTTTTCTTATCAGATGTTCTCAGAGTGAACGGAAGTACGACGACAGTATCGCTGCTGATTGAGAGCTTTGTATCCTCTCTGCACTATATTTAGTTATTCTATATTTAGGGATGTTTCATGTGGTCTTTGAACAGACTTAACTCGCGGTTCAACCCTGATTCAAAACCAGTTTGGGCGCTCTGTAAAACACAACTAAAACAGAATGGGATCATGCCATGGGAATCCTTTTGACAATATATTCAATGTTTAAGCTCATCAGCTTCATTTTATCTGTTTTTTGTGAATTTGATGCAGCAACACATTTCAAACAAGTTGGGACAGGAGCAACTAAAGACTGGGAAAGATGTGGAACGCTCCAAAAACACCTGTTTGGATCATTCCACAGGTAAACAGGCTCATTGGTAACAGGTGAGAGGATCATGGTTGGGTATGAAAGGAGCATCCTGGGAAGGCTCAGTCGTTCACAAGCCAGGATGGAGCGAGGTTCACCACTTTGTGAACACATGATTGGATGAAGGATGTTACTACATGGGCTCAGGAACACTTTGGAAAACTACTGTAAGTAAACCAGCTATGAAAACTTCCGATTGGTCTGTTCTTCATACGGTGGAACAAGATTAAAAGAGTGAAGATCAGCATTAGGCCTAATTATCATTATGCTTAATTTCCAAATTAAATGACGCTCCTTCCACCTGACAGAAAAGAGGATGCAGCTCTTTATTTTCTATATTACTCTCACGAATACATTCACTGTGCTTTCCTGCAATTAAGTGTTAATACTATTGGTTTCTAAAAACAGAACCAACTTGTTAATATCTTCTTTCATTTTCTTACATATGTCTCATATGAGACACTGAGGATTGTGGTGCAGTGTTTCTTGGGGACAGCACCCACTGATGCATCCAATATCTTTTACTGGGATTAAACTAAAAAACAGCCCTTTGTTAAAAAAAAAATTGCAGGCAGCTGCATAGGTGGGGCAGGAAGTCCAGTCTGAGTAATGGATCCATCAGTTTCAAGGCTTATTAGATGCATAAACACATCACGGTACACTCTGAGATATTAGAGCTCTGAAAGGCTGTCACAGCAGCTGTTATTATTACCTCCACCAAGGAGGTTACGTTTTCAGTTCTGTTTGTCAGCAGGATTACAGAAATAAATTTAGGAGCGGATCCAAATCACGAGGCGGATACACAAATTACTTTTCACTTCTGTTAACATTGCCAGATAGGGCATTTTGGCCCAGGTGGAATAAAAGCCATACATCTTAAAATCGAGTAGATTGTAGGGAAGATCAATAATGACAAAACAGCAAATTCTAGAAATACAATGACTCCACATCACAGGCACCAGTGATCCTCTGGGACAGCCGACTCACGAAGTTGCTCAAACTTTCTACAGAAAGCAGCCGTTGCGGAGCGCTCGGTGGAGGTTTCATTATAGGAAAGCTTTTTCTCAAATGAAGGAGTGGCTATGGAAAACGTCCAAATGTGACTCCATCAGAGATATTAAGGAAAAATGTTCCAACTTTACGCTTCATCAGAACAAGCCAGTGAAGTTTTGACTGATTTCATATTGCACACTGCATCTCCCACACACTTGTTGGGATTAAAAAAAAAAAAAAAAAAACAGCTGTGAAAACACTTGACGTGAGGGTGGGCACGCAGTCACGCACAGTCTTAACCATGCTCACACTTTCACCGCCGTTTACAATCTGACAAAAAAAAAAAAAAGTGCACTCACAACAGCAGAAAACGTAAGCTGTTCAGAACCCAAACAGACAGCTCGATATACTTTAAATCTTGTTTGTGTGTAGTCATTTCCATAAAAGTCCTGAAGGGGTGAAATAAAGTTTGCAAAGGATGCGGCGTCGCATTCAGAGGATTCGACTTGTGGCCGGCTAAAGGGATACTGCATGAGCTGATTTCCCTCCCAAGGATCATCAACTTGGGTTTAGAGAAGGCTTTAACCTTCATTAGCATACACAAAAGGCTTCTGCAGAAGACCAGCGAATGATTATCAGGAGATCTAAAGTGGTTTTAAATGGGTGCCAGAGCAAGATGCTCTGTTACTGTTTAGAGTAGCAAACCTTCCGTGAAGCAGCACCATTTCTTTGTACAAATAAGATGAGCTGTCTGTGTAAACCTTCCTCCGCTGTCCCGAGGTTTAGACTGAGATGGCAAATCCAGTCTGGAATAGGCAATTCGGGCAACGGCACTCGTATGAGCAGACGAGTTGGAGAATGATTGTGCAAATATAAGCATCCAGCATCCAATGGGATGAGGGTGTCTGGCTTTCTGAGAAACCGTAATACTTTGGCCTTTGTCATTCCCAGTGATGTAATCAAAAGAGTCTCAAAAATTCACATTTTCTCTGCTCTGAATGGAAAACAAATCAAATCAAAGCAGTAACCCTCCGATCACTCCGCAGTTGGTGCTGTTTGTTGATTCCCACCGAGAAAACAACAAATAAGACTGTATTAATGAGCGTCCACCACTGAGCTGACTGAAACCAGCTTCTCTTGAAAGCTGCATGACACTGTAAAAGAGGAACAGTCAGCTCTGCGTCTCGGTGCCGTCACCACTGACACCTCTAATCCTCAACGTGCCCTCCTTTAGTATACAGATAAATCAGAGTATCTGTGGTAATAGTATCGGTCACGGCACTCAGCGTTAGGATAAAGATGAGCTCTGGATGCCAGCATGAGAGACAGAAGTGGTGAAGAAAAGGCATAAAATGAAAATTAAATTTCCACACTCCTTCTGACTGCCCTCCAATTCTGTCTTTCTTATTAATTGGGAAAAAATGGATAAATACATCATGGGCAACAGGTGCACGCTCCTTCTGCCTGTGAAACACTGCACAAAGGCAAAGTTTACGTCAGTTTAACCAACACCGCGTGTAACTGTCCTGGCTTTACATCACAGTTTAATAAGGCTGCATGATCAAAAGGAAATTACCAAGAGAAATGACTTGGTGGATTATATTCAGCAGCGCGCACACACACACACACACACACACGCTCTGTCTCAAAGAAGTTGCACGCTGTCAGGTTGAATTTGACGCTGACCGTCGCTGCATGAGGTGAAATACTAAACAACTACATAAACTACTACATCTCTTTGTGAGCGCCGCCTCTGCCTCAACTCTGCTGCGACGTCTTTCAGTCGATGACTCACAAACATCCTCAGAAACCTCAGTTCTCATCAGACCGGCAGCAGGACCAGAATTCTCTTTTCCTCTTTCCACGACTGATTTGTAAGACTTCAAGGATAAAGCCGAGGAAGGAAGTACACCCCCGGACGGAGTGAACCTGCCACCCGAAGCAACCACAGTCCTCTGTGCAGCTGGTCCCGTGCCAAGAAGCCCTGAGCTGTTTACATCTTCAGTTCTTCCACAAAGAAGGACTTCGCATGGGGTCCATCATCAAGAGCTGGTGGAATATTAGCAAGTGTTTCCAGTAGCAGCATAAAAAGCTCTGATTAATCCACTGCACACTACGATCAAAGTTAGCGACTAGTCGGTGAACATCTTTGCGCATTTAGCCACTAAAGATGCCTCCCTCAAGGAATTAGTGGAGACCAAAACGGAGCTAAAAGAAGAGTGAATACTGGACTTCAATTATTAAGGTGGACAGAAACACAAGTGTATGAGTAGCTGTTTTCTTAATACATTAGTTAAAACAGTCAGTCAGTCAACTCCCTGTAAGTGTGCGTGTGGTCTCTGAGCGTGTACTGCTGCTTGAACTATGAGTGCTATGATGTATCTGACCTTAATTTGTGCAGCTGCAGTGTCCTCTGTGTGTCAGTAATAATCATGGGTCATTACCTCAATTATGGCCCGGTGAACTCCTCAGATCGACTCACCGTGGAGGAGCAACACACACACATACACACACGCATAGACTGGGTCTAAACAATAGACTATTAGTACAAGACTCTTCCCTCTCGCTGTTTTTTTCTTGAGGCTCTCTCACGGTGAAGGACAAGTGTTTTGTGTCTGAGCCATCTGGACAGTCTGGTAGCTCCTAGTTACATCTTACTCCAACAACTATTTCCAAGCTCATGCTTAAATTCTTTGTTTTCGTTTTACTGATACTGAAATTAATGTAGCCTATTTGGTTTTCTTAAATTGAGAATACAGTTTGCAGCAGTGACGCAAGCAAACCATATACAGTATATACATCCATTTATATGTATATAGCATTTGTGCATCTGTATTGTTTAATTTGACACATCCTTTTTATTATTACACATGATTTATGCTGGAGAAATTAATTAAAAATATTTAGAAATTTTCTTACTGTTATATAAAGAGAAAACCTTAAATCTTTACACGTATGTTGTCGTTTTTATTAGAAAGGAACCACTGTTTAAAAAACCTGACTTGCTGCTGGTGTCTGCATATGTGCCGTGGTGGTTAGCAAACGGCCAGTCGGTTCTTTTCCTCGCTGTCTAACTGTCAGTCCTTTTCTTTTGTGCCACTGACATGCAGGTTCTACGGCGAACTGACCAACTGCACATACCTGGTGGCCCTGAAGATGGAGTGCTTCTGGCCCAACAGGCTGGTGGACGAGTTCTTCATCGGGGTCCACAAGTACTACTTCCACGACTGCTCGATGTCGGGACGGCTTCTCAGGGACCCGCCCAACCGCATCCTGGGTCCCTTCATTGTAGTGCCAATCCTGGTCACCCTCCTCATGACGGCATTGGTGGTGTGGAGAAGCAAACGCAGTGAGGGGATTGTGTAGTGAAGGGAAGCAGAGGGGCAGGGTCACATGACTCAAGACAAGAGGTACTTTTTGGCCCTAAGGTTGCGTCAAATTCACCCTCAGTGACCAAAGGATCTCTTTTCCTGAGTGTTTGGGACAAGGGTTTCAACGGGACCAGAATCACATTAGAATTGGCCTTGAAGAGGAGCTGAACGAGACAAACTTAAAACCTGCTTCAGTGATGCCTGAATGCACAACAATGTGAAACCTTTACAGCTCACGTCTATTGTTCCACCAACATGGACTGAAATCTTTTATGTGGTTTACAGAGGAAAGAGAACTGCTCACCTGAATCCAACGTCGACCGGGATGACTAGTGGAAAGACACTGTAAATATTAAAAAATCACTTCACTGAGAGAAACTGCTTCAAAGAGTTTTGAATGTGATGATATTGCGACTACAAATACAAAAATTTGGCATCTATTTTTAGAGACCACACAAATAACCACTACCTACTACAGCAAGCAGCAACACAGGAATGAAAAGCAGTGTTGAATTTTTCCAGGAGGCCTGTTTTACACAATGGCTAAGATACAAAGGACAATTCCTCCAACCTGTCAGGGAACCCAGGTATATCAGATTTTATGTGTATATACTTACCCTGTAACTATATACAGGACACAGTGAGATTAATCAGTCGGTTGATTGTCAGAATGTCAAGACAACAAGTTCGCTAAATTAATTTCTCTCAGATGCCTGATTTTAACTGATGTGTATTATATTTTAAATATATACTCTGAATCAAGCTGGCTCATGGTCACACTGTCAAGCTCTGGTGGGAGTACAATGTGCCTGGTTTCAGTTTTCATTCCCTTCCCTCTGCTCGTATCAGACACCTCGGCCTCAGGTCCTCAACACCTTGGCATACCTAGAGCTCAGTCGCCCATCTGAATGGGAACCAGCAGGAAAAATGGCGGAGATAATGATGTCACAGGCTAAAGATTGGCAGCACAGGGGACTGAAAGACAGCACATCACAGAGATGAAGGTCACTGCGCAGGAAGGTCAAGGCCCCAATTTGGACGGGCTGTGATGGTGTTATGTTTGCAGCCTCCATCCTCCGTCACCAAGGAAACTAAAACGAAGAAATGCCAGAGGACACACAGGTGTTGCAAGTGAGGACTTTGAGGGCCAACACGCACAGGCAGAAGTTTGAAGAATGCGGACAGTTAATTAACCAAAAATCCTTACATTGTCTATGGTTTTAATCCCTCAAACACGATGTCCATGCTGTTTACCGTACAGAAAGACATCATACCAACAATTACCACATTGATTGCATCCAATTGAGGCAGTACCATGAAAATGTGGAAGGAAAAAGAACAAAGAATAAAAAATTGACAGCGGAAAAATCACAAGCTGAACTGCAGAGAGAACATAAAGCAACGGATTAGCCAACACACACCTCTGCCGTAGCCTCAAGCACAGTTTGTGTACCGTGGACCTTAGGTTTCTATTGATTTATGATCTCCCAGTGTGGTAGAGTGCGCTGTGTGAACTGCTTCCTCATTGATATTTTTGAATGCTCTCTTTCCTTTATAGATTCATTGACCTGTACCCTGCCTGTCAGCACAACACACTTTAAAACACGCCCACACTTCCCCAACATGATCTTACTTTGTGCTCTGTGCCAAAAGCTCGAGGAAAACAGAGGGAAACGTTTGCTATGAAGTGTATAATTTTCTGTTGGAGCGACTTAAAATGACTGAATTTTGAAATCTGTGATCATGAAGAAAAGTTAAATAAAAAATCTGATTGATGTGTCCGATACACTGAGGACTGGCATGTTTCTCATGAGTCAGAGAGATGGTACAAAAGTGTCATATATGAACGGTGAATCCTGCATTAATGTCCGCATGGCTCAGTGCCCGACACTGAGTCATAATGAATGCACTGGGTTCAAGCCCCCGCATCATTTGCTGAAGTGCAAAATATATGAAAATGAAAAACTATATTTAGAAAGTGTAAATAAAACAAAGGCCTCTTGTTTCTACATCACAAAGCTTCATACCCCGAGGAATTATCGGTGTATGTAGCAATGAAGTCTCATCATGTTGCTCTTTTCAGAGTAAATGAAGGTGTTTAGAGTTTTATTTAGAGCACACAGCTTGTTCTTATTGCTTCTTATTAGATGAAAGAACTAACGTGACAATGGGACAAGTACAAGTTTTAAATCATTAGAGACAACTCCAAGTCAAGCATCAAATCATTTGAGACAAGTGCAAGACAAGTCTCAAGTCATTCGAGCCAAGTCTCAAGTCAGTCTAGACAAGCCCAAGTGTCAAGCTATTCGAGACATGTCCAAGTTAAGGGTCATGTCATCTGAGACAAGTCTGAGTCAGGAATCAAGTCGTTACAGACGATGTCTAATCCAACTGTTAAGTCATTTGAGACAAGTGCCGGTAAAGTCTCAGGTAATTTGAGACAAGTGCAAGTCTCAAGCCATTTGAGAAAAGTCCAGGTCAACTGTCGAGTCATTCAAGACGTACCCAAGCCAAGTGTCAAGTCACTTCAAGACAAGTTCAAGTCATGACTCAAGTCATTTGACTTTCAAGCAATTTGAGACATGTCCAAAACATACCGCACCTGCCGTACGCTGCCCTATTAATTTTTTATTGTTCCGGGATTTCACCACTTCAGACTGAATGTTTTTGCTTTCTTGTCACAAGTTTTTTTGGCAGTCTCATAGCAGTTAAGTCCCAAGTCACAACACAAGACTGATTTGAGTCTGCAGCTCTGTCAAAGTACCGGCCTTGCAAGGCAGAGGAGGACTCTCATTAACAGTTGATTCGTACATGTAAGTTAAAGAAAGTAACTCCACGCAGCCACATGGAAATTTAATGAGTGCTCCCTCATCCCTCCAGAGACAGTCATTTGCTGTCAAGACTGTGTTTGTGCACACATTGTTGACATGTTAATCCTGGTAACCTTAAGTAACAATATAAAGAAAAGGCCATGTGCACCTTCTTCCTCTGTACTCGTAACCATTGGTAAGTAGATATAAGATAAGTCACTTGTTATTCATACAAGTTTAATTTGAGTCAAAGCCCAGAAAGTTTCCCAACTAACTGGGCGAGCACAGAATCTGCTTGATTGACATCTCCTGTTGGCTTTATTTTGGGGCAGGATAAATTAACATTCATCATTCTTATTAGCACATGGATGTAATTCCCACCAGGGTCACCCACCTTCAACACGCAAAGCTCGTATCAGCCAGAATGACTGAAAACACCTGCATGAGTGGCCTTAAACATCAGGAGAGTATAATAAAACTTTGCGCTTTACAAGCAACACACTTCCCGTACAAGGCTCCACTTGTAATTGATTTGTCACCCTTTCCAATTTGGCATTTTCTAAGCTTTTCATTCAACCATCCGTCTATTCATTGTTGCCAAGGTTAAAGAATTAAAAGCCCTTATTAACTGCCATCTGGACCATAATTTCCCACTAAGTGGGTTGATGCTGCAAAACACATTTTCAGCCAAATTTCTGTCCATGTAGCAGCATCTTTCCACTGGTGTTAACTCTGAAAAAGAGTTGACAGAGTGGGTTTCAAGGTACTGCGACTGTAACACAAAACTGAAACATAAAGCTGCTAATATGATGATTGCTAAGCACCTAGTATAGTTTAATGGAGACACTGGTGGTGTTGGCTAACGTCGTTGACCAGATTGTCCGAACCAAGTCCAGAGTTAAAATGCAAACTTGCTTGAAAGTTCAGCAGTTTTGAGCTACAATTAAAGAATCTTTCTCTCTATCATGATGTTCACAAACTGTGCCTAACTAGCCTGCAACATACTTAACATCCGCATTGTTTCACTAAGCTAGCTGCTGATCTGTTTGCAAGCTAACTAGCTATCAGTTTTGAAGTGCTGTGGCAAAGCAAGGCAGCTTTATTTATGTTTCTGTGTGATGTCCACTGATTGTCCCTGACCAGTCGACAACATACTTAACATGTTGTTTCACTAAGCTAGCTGCTAATTTGGTTGCAAGCAAACCAGCTAACTATAGCTAGCAGTTTTGAAGTGCCATGGCAAAGCAAGGCCTTCATTTGTGTCCATGTGTTCTGGGGCGGGGCTAGATCAACCTATATGTGTTATTCTCTTCAATTACATTTCTATTATTACCAGATTTTACAGTCTGCTTAAAGCTCCCATGAAACTGTAGTTCTGAGTCATTTTACAACCTGTGTCACCATCATCTGAACAGTCTGTCCACCCATTTGAAAGCCTGCCTGTCAGGTGCTCCTGTTTCGGGGACTTGCCATTGAGGTTATCAGTCAATTCATGGACACTAACCAGTGACATAAATCAAAGATTCTTTTGTCATCAATAACGAATCAAAACTAATTCATAGTTGTACTGCAGGCTACATGTCACCTCACAGCTTTGCTTGCAGTTTAGCTGACATTTTGTGACGTTTGCATCTCTTCATCAGTACAAATGACCAATATTGTAATGTATTTAAGAGCACTTGCGGTCAGTCGTAACCTTTTCCACCTACGCTAACTCATCTTATCAAAGATTTGACTCTCTCTGGTGAATTATTTATGAAGGAGAAAGGCAACCTGAGGAGATTCAGATGCTGATGCCACACGTTTCTGCGAAGGCAGCAGATATTGTGACAGTAGCAATGATGCACCAAACTGTTAATTATTATATGATAACCAAGGACAGTGAGTGGGATGAGGTCAGAGAGATCAGGCTCAAAGACGTAAATAATCCAAAATATTTGCCTCAAAGCATTTTGCTTGTTTTGCTGCTCAGATGTGTTACATGTTAAAATGAAATGGTTATTTTAGAGAATGATTAGCAGTTAAAAATAACTACGTTAGGTAAGTGATATTACTGACTTGTACCAAATTTTTGTCTGCAAAGCTTAGAGAAAAGTTTAGAGACAGTGAGCTGAAATAAGTCACTTTATTTTACACAGCACATAACCATCATCCTCAGTTCTCACAGCTCTGATTACACTTCAGCTCTTTTACAATAACATCATCACCGCATTCACATTTCTAAGCTCTTGTAAGTGGTGACGTATCAGGACAAAGCTGTTAATTCCTGCATGTTATTAGATGCCTTTTCAAAGTATTTTCACAGGATCATTTCCATCAGTAATATGTGTGTTGCAGAAGAACTGGTGGATAAAAATATGTACCCTATTCAGCTGAAATTAGTTCTCCACTCCCACCTGTAAGATATTCATTCAGAGATAAATATGACATAAAGATGAGGTCTCAGCGTTTTTCCAAGCATGCACAATCTCCAGGGTCGACCTGTTTTACCACACAAAGACACACAACTTATCTCCTGTCATATCTAGGTCAGTGACACTGATACTTTAATTTTACTGCTTAGCATTGTATTATTCCCCGTATTGCTTTACTGCTTGGATAACTGCAGACAGCTTTCTAAGATGAAAACTAAAACAATTAGAGCATCTCTCCCTTAGCTAGATGCTCTTCCTTCTGTCTGTCTTCTCAGGCACATGATTCGCTGAGTTAACACTGTATGTTTTGTTTTTGTGCTTTTCATATTCACATGTATGTGCTTTGAAACACTGCACTGCTATTTGATACTGTCTGTTTTGTTTTGTGTGTTCTTAATGTTTGCGTGCATGCTTCTTGAAACACTGTGATGTTCCTATCTTGGCCGAGGCGTCCTTGAAAAAGAGATTTTTTTAAGTCAACAGAACCTGGTAAAATAAAGATTTAATGACAATAATAATATTAAACAATTATGTCTTAATGACCCCATTCGCTCTCCTGTGTCCATGGTTGGCTGCCACCAAGCATTAGGCAGCCAACCATCACAGACGCACTGATAAAATGGTTAAACCCTTTGCCACGGACAGGGCAATTTAAAATATAATGACGCACTGGCATGCAGCAGGATGATTCTGCACCCTGCAGCAGAATCATCCTGCTGCCTGTAAGATGAAGCACGGCAAGGACAAATTATCAAGATGAACTGAAATCAACGTATTATTGGAAGTTCAGCATTGGATGTATTTGATACTTGATTGTAACGTTAAATGTTGAATAGTAATATGTATATTTTAGTCCCATAAGTGTGCATGTGGAAATGAATATGTCAGACCTCAGGGACCTTTTCTCGCCTGTTCAGTAGACGGGAGGACACATTTTGGTTTGTTTTACATAAATCCTTACTTAAACATGATTATACATTAGGAGAATATAAAAATCATATGATTACATTAGCTAACATCGTTCATTTAAACAACGCTCTTCCTCAGGAGGACAGGGGTGGCACTTTGAATAAATTGGTTTCTGTCTTATGTGAAATTCAAGTCCAAGCTTTTCTCTCCCACCTCTGCAGCCGAGGGAATCTGTGTCCCTCCTGAGAATCAATCAGTTGGCTCAGAGCGTGACACTGACCTGGTGAAAGTGTTTACTGTGGCTTGGGAGATTTGAACCTGATAGGAGCGAGGACACCCACCCGCACGCATTTAGTCTATCACTGCTCTCTTCTGATTAGAGAAACTGACCTGAGGACAGATTCTCGGGCCCAGCCGAGTGTCAGACACGACACTGAAAACACACACTGAGGGCTTCGCTTCTCTTTATTAGTCCGGATTAATTGTGCCTTTGAGGAATAATCCATAGATCTGTAAGGTCCCACTTCATGTGTTTGTCCCTCCCTCTTAAGATGGTGCAACAACAACAATCATGTAAGTTCACTGCATGTAGACGCATATCATGCTGAGACATGCCAGACTGTGTGATGAGCGCATGGTCTTTTCCATGTTTTCTTCTCCCCCCTTAAACTCCATTCAACAATGGTGGTCTCAGTTTTCATTGTACTGCACTATCAATTATTCTCCCTCTCTTTTGTTACGTTGCATAGTTTTGTCATCTTCAACCTTGATTCCAAAAACGTTGGGACACTGTGTAAAATGAAGTTTTGGGAAGTGTTCTACATTTTACCGACATTTTTGGAATCTGGGTTTTACTTGCTGTCATGACAATATGTGTGTCATTGTGACCCAGCAGTAAACAAAAGCTCCTGCATGATGACAAAAAAATAAAACTGTGGCTTAATGTGAAAAAGCACTGAATTTGAAAGTTTCCGTGCAGCCATGGTTCATCTTGTCACCAGCTGTGAGGTAGGAAATGAAGAGAATTCTGGAGATGAAAAGAAATGGCGGAAGTGGTGGAGGAACAGGACACATCTGATGTCACAAAGTGATCCCACTTGCCTCCCCCGAATGTCCCCACAGGTTAACAACAGGCTCCATAATGTAATAGACAGATGTCTGCTGTTCATGCTAATATATGTTATTTTCGGTGCTGTGTATGCGTGTCAGCATTCATTTCCTCCTGTTCCCAAGTGGCTCTGGTGTATTTCTGTCTCGTTCGCAATTTCCCAGCGGAACCTCAACTAACATTTCGATCTGCCAGCAGGCAGCCTAGAAGATGAGACTAACAAGAACTTCCCAAAAAAGTAGATTTACTCGTCTGAGCTCCGTGTAGCTCAATAAAAGAATCTCTGGCTCGTGCTTGTTAAACTCTGGTTTCAAATCTGTGACTTGATTTGCTCCACGCTCCTCATTTCCATCTCAGCATGGTCCATGTTATGACAAATGGTGAAAAGGTTAATTACCAAGCACATATTCTATGGCGCACCGGTGGTGTTGTTTGCATTTGTGAGCCATGCAACTGCAATTCATCTTCTTGGTCACATTAAGTTGTTTCATCAGGCCAGTCTCACGGTCTGCACTCAGAGGCCCCACAGTGTCTGTCTCCAGAGACAGAGAGAGACAGAGACATTATACATGACACACAGGTCCAAAATGTAATTGTCCCTCTGTTAGGCCTGGGTCAGACTTCCACGAATTTGTTGTGGCGGTCGAATTGCCAGCTTTGTGGCCGATCGTGAACGACAGTTGGGCGTCTGGACTCGTGTAGTGTGACACGCTAAACGTCGTGCGGCATCAGCTCCACCACCAGGCCCAGACTGGAAACTCCTGCAGCATGAAGCGTTCTGGACATAGTGGGTCCACCCCAGCTGGGACTGTCCAAATGTCCTGTCCTGTCCACCCTGCTCACAAACTGTTTCACAGTCTCCCCTCTGGTAGGCGCTACAGAGCACCGCACACCAGAACAACCACACACACACACCCGGTTATACAGTGTCACTAATCCTCTCACACCAAAAAACCATCTGCGTCCACAACACTTCATGTTTTTGCAGATTCAATTTATTTCACAGTTTGAAATGCAGTTTCTAACTGGTCTCATCATGCACTGTCATTGTCAATGTAAATCCTGCACGCACACATTCATACATGCATTAACTGTACATAATCAGCCATTCCATGTGCTCTGCACTGTCAGAATACCTGACTTGTAGACTGACTTTTATTTATGATTGTGTGATTATTATATACACATATGTCCCCCTTTTCATCCATCTTTTCACACAGTCTACACTACAGTCCTGACCAGTCTGCGCCTCTGTCTGTTCAGTGTTTGCTGGCCTTGATCTCAGTTGTATGTTTGCTCCTGTGTTTGTAGCTGCAACAACAGCAATGGAAAACTGGAGTCAAATGCTTTGTATGTGCACACGTGCTTTGCCAACAAAGATGATTCTGATCTCAATTCATTTGGTTGTAAGCTGACAGTATTTTCCTGAACGATGAGCTGCATCAGTGCATAATGCTGCTGGATGTGTGCAGTGCTCATTTGCTCTTTTCTGTGTGTATAATGTTGTTGTGGGCATGCACACTGTGTTAGATAACATGCTCACAGGAGTACAGTATATGCTTGAATGTTGGAAAAATATTCAGACGTGCAGCTTGTTGCTGTCCATTTTTCTACTTGTTCAAACGCGTTTAACATTTTGATGATTTTAACTTCTATCACCACGTGAAGCACCTTGATTTGCATTTGTATAAAAATGTGTCACACTGTTAAACATGAACTCAATTAGTTTTGTGACTTGTAGTGTGATTCATGCACGGCCTAACATCCACCACGCAAGGGCTCTGACTCCAAAACCACAATTAAGCAGTATGTTCATCTGACATTAACTTTGTTCCAATTAAACAAAGCAATAAGAGTGGAGATGGAGCTTTATTTAATTACAGCGATGTACTCATTGTCTCTGCTTCTGTAAACGTTGGCATGACTAAATGTATTACTGTTTGCAGCCTGCCAAGCTAATCTCACAGCACAATGAAGTGCCTCCCACGGCTGGAACGAGCACGTGGGCAGCTTTTTAAGAGGAACAAAGGAAACAGAGAGGCACTTAGCGGTAGACGCGTACTGTGGAACATACATGGACACGTATGAGCCTGTATACATGTGCCCATTCACTGTGCACACACAGAGGAATAACGAACACATCCCATCTCTTTCTCACCTCGACTGGTCGAAAAATGGTGCACGTGTGCATGCGTCCACTTGCAACTAATATTGTGAAGAGACTGGACTGGAAAATGACATAATTGTCTGAAATAAAGTGCAGCAGCTTTAAAATCTGAATGATTTTGGGATTAATTGATTTCTAATATAGTAAGAATCATTTACCCCTACGCCACCATTTAAACTCCATCATAGAGAAAAATAATAGTTTTTTTTTCTATCAGGCATTATCTATGTTTAATGTCTGCAATATTATCTCCACTGAGGAAAAGCTTCTACATACTTTTGAGAGGTTATGGAAGATGTGAGGTTTGATTTCAGAGTTGAAAATGTTGGTAGAGCTCGTCACTTTCGTCACATAACAGACAGAAGTCTTGCTGCCCTCTGAGGCGATTTGTAAGAATATAACAAATGATGGAGCCCATTCTGCTCTGATGCATTTTAAAGGCAAAGAATGGGCACAAATATAGACGTAGACAGATTTTCATCAAGCGACATGTTAGCTTCAATCAGGCTTATTCAGCACCTTGTCGAATACGCACTCCCTCTCTCCATATGTATGTTTGTGCTCATGGTGGTTCCACGCTTCAGTCCAGATGGTGAGAGAGAGAACATCCAACTCACCGCGCTCATCCGGCAGCGGTCTCACTCCTTCTCCAGTCTCCATTGTCTGAGCGACACAAGGCCATCACTTCACTGGATACTGTGGTATCTGTGAGAGAAGAAACATGCTCTCAGTTAAGGCAAAATAACAAACACGAGACAGCAAAAGGGGCGACAAAGTCCAGTTTGAACGAGTCTTTGGCTGCTTTTCGAGGCAACAACAGAACTTTAGAATCAAGTCTGAACTCGTTGGAAAGCCGGTGTGAGGAAGATGAGGTGGGTGTGAGGTGAGCTGCCCTGATGGACCTGGTCGGGAGCCTTGCAGCAGCATTCTGGACCGTTTGTAGAGGGTTGAGAGAGGTGAGAGGAGAATCACAGCTGTCTACCCAAGATGAAATAAAAGCATGGATGATCATCTCCAGGCCTGCTTGTGATACAACAGACCTGAGATTGACTATGTTTCTTAAATGGAAGAAACACGCACAGGTCAATGATGTGACACCTTTACATTTGCTAATAAATACGCTTGTAAACCCCAGCTGTTCTTTCTTTCTTATAATCAGACTGATTATAAGAGGTATTGTGGCATCTAGCAAGCGAAAACTTTTTAAACTGAGACTGAAACCAAAATATTTGCACACACAGACCCAGACTATATTGCCTTGCCAGTCTATACAGTTACAAAAAATGATGCATCCAAGATGGTGAAGAAAGCAACTCTCCATGATGAGCTAAGTCAATGCACATAATGCACCATTTTGCGTGCATAACGTGGGCATAATGTGTCAGATGTGCATAATGCTCTACAGGCTCACAGTAGTATCTCCATCTCAGCACTGTTATGCAGCAGAGCCACCTCTCTTTCCCTAAAGATCCTGATAGAAGCCATAAAGAACATTTAGTCTCCTCTATCTTAGACGAGGCTGACAGTGTCTGAAAAGGGCTCATAACACGGAGAAAGAAGAAAAGAAAGGCTCCACACAAAGTGAACATGCCCTTCTGTCAGAAGATGTAGATGGTTGTTATCAAAATCACACTGTATCTTCATTTTCCAAGCAATACAATACAGCATACAAACAACTGTTTCTAAAGTTGGCACAACATTGCAGCAACTTACCACATTTAAGACTCCAAAAAACGGTCTGGAAACATCCACAAAGGTCCAGAAGACCCACAGCAGTAAAAATATTTAGTCCAAAACATGATAATAATACACAGAAAGATGTTTTCTCCTTTCAAATTAGCAGGCGCTCGTCTTCCGCTTGTCTTCTGTGGCGTCCCGGTTGTAACTTCCGCAAACACGAGGGCGCCATCTTGGCTCCAGTTCCTCTGAAGGGGTTCAAATGATAACTCACTTGACCAATCACGGCCTAGCAAGTAGACAAGCCAATAACAGCCTGAGTTTAACAAAGGACCTCCTTCTCTTCTTATTTGTGAAGATCAAGCCAATCACAGCCATTTTGCAGATGAATGATGCTTCGAATAGCCAATGAAAAACCCCAATGGGCCATCTCAGCGACTCATTTACAGGTCCGGTACCTCTTGGGACGGCTTTCAATGACGATAGCGATATTACACGCACAGGTGAAAACTATGGTAATGGCCTGAATATGAAGATATGTATAGCCAGAATATAGGTATAAATAAATTAATTATGAATTTAGATGGCCAAAATGTAGAATTGATGACTATAAATTTCGATATTTATGGAGATAAATAGAACGTAAATTGCCCCTTTTTTGGAGAACGCCTAACAGTAAGTGCGCTTGAATGGGGCTGAAACAGGTTTTGATTGCTAAAAGAATTTCTTTTCAACCAAATTAATTGTTGACAGATAAAGAAGACAGTACAGGACAAATGACAAACTGTACGATTAAATGAAAGAAATGCTGAGTTACAGGCCTCCTGTATTAATCTTATCATATAAATCTTTGTAGTTTACACACAAGCACACAGTCAGCAAAGATTAGTGGTTGCAACTGAGACTTTTATGTGATGTCAGTAAGTGTTAAGTCACAGAACCTTTTTACTAATTTTTGCATTACTGCATTAAAACAGACATACTCTGGATGTGGTTTGATGTTCACATGGAGGAAATTAGGAATGAATGTGAGCTGCGGTCATTTTAAAATAAGGTTCAGTGAAAGTATCTGGATGTGATTATTTGTGCAGATTGTTCCCACATGAAGCGTTTACAGATAGATAACTCCTGCAAATAGATGAGCAACCACCCAAAAAAGATCTGCCTTTGTACTTTGATGTTTACCACCCTTTCAGTGGCCTGTATTGAATTTCAAGGCCCTGTGAACTTCCAGCCTTAATGAACCATAACAAAAATACCATGGATAGAAACTTTCCAACATTAATTGCTTCCCTTTGATTTCCCCTTGAGATCATATGAGGAAATGACTCAGGAGATGAGTCAGAAGATAAAAAAGGGAGTAGGCCAGTCATCCAGATGAGCTTAAGGATTGTCAGTCACGGTGAGACGGATGGAAATTACACCAGTTTAAGTCCTCGATCTGCAGCTCAAGAAAATCTGGCTTGCTTTATTTGATTAAACTCAGTGATTCTCTCACATTAAAATATGGATATTTTAAAGACAGGAGAAAGAAAATAATATCTTTCTTCAAAACTCCAAAGAAAAACACACTTTCAGTTTCTCCTCCTCTGTATCATATACAACAGAAACGGATTCAACACGTTTGATTCTTGACATTATCCTCTTTTACCAATCAAAGTCAGCTCCCAGTGTTGGCTGCAGCCAATTTGTTTGACAAATGACCCGCCATTTAAAGCCATTAATCTCCTCTTCAGCGTGGCTGGCAGGTGTGCTGTCAACAGCAGCTCTGCAGGGACACCATTTCTGCTGCTCCTCATTACTTTCTCACCTCCTCCCCGAGGCTGTTAATGGAAGAGGAAATATGTACTTTAAACTAATCGAGGCTACTTAGAGAGGATTTGATTGAGAAGGCGTTTTGGCTCAGGGGGTGCTGTGAAGAAGAAATATGAGAGCATTCAGTCATCTCATTACCTGGCTATGCTTGTCAGCTGTCAGTGACAACACACACACACATTCATGTTAGAATATAGCCGGAGGGCGAGTGTACAACATGTTTGTGTTTCCTCCAAAATCAGGTGTAATGATGTAATGATGCGCTCTGTGTGTGTGTGTGTGTGTGTGTGTGTGAGTCTGTCTTCCTCAGTCAAGTCAAATGTGTGAATGGCTGCAGTTGTCAGATGCAGCGAAGTGTGTGAGCATGCACATGTATCCCACTCCTGGCTAAGTGCACCTCCTTGCTCGGTCAGTGAGGAGCAGAACAATAGGCTGTTACTGTAAAGCTACAAATAGCAAATAATCAACACAAGCAAATGTGAAATCTGCAGAAGTGTGTTAACAGAAACAATCAGCCGACCACTGAAAAATTAGAGAAATGAAAATAACGATGGAGAAATTCACTGACGAGAGTCCTCCTGGAGCTTTTAGTCTCGTTTCATGGCCGTCAGCAGCGGAGTGAGTTCGCTCAGATGTCATGAAGTGCGGATCTGTGCCAACAAATGGAGGCCAGAAGATGTAGCCCAAAAGCTCAGGAGGATGTCAGGAGCTGTTCCAGGGCCTGATTCCAGATTTGAAAGCTGAATATTCAGCTTCTATAAACGTGTCATTTTAAACCTGGAAAGGAAGACATTTTCATTTTGTAGTTTAAGTCTCTTTGTCTTGTTAATGTATATTCGTTAATGATTCCAAATAAATAATCCACTGAAAGTCTTTATTCAAAGCATTCTGACATGCTGCTAATAATGTAGTGCTTTAATATGATTTCAATATTTTTTAACTGATGTCTAAAATCACCTTTCTGCTTTCTCTATTGTGACGATTTGCCACTTCATCTTATTTAACTGTAAATGTAAAACTACACTGCACCATAAAACGTGTTTGACAAAAGAGGATAAAAGCAAATCAATGATAACACAAACAACTAGAATTAGATTTGAATTAAATGCAGCGCTTACATCGTCTGTACAGATTCGTCTGGTCCCCTCGGGGGTTTAAAAGAGAGAGAATGTGGATTTGTGAGTGGCGTAGATGGATTTAGTCTGCTGCTGCATTCAATAAACGAATCCATAATGTCCGCATGCACCTGATGTCCTTCATCCTCTGGATTCCTGCGGGACATCTTCAGGGTTTGGACCGTGGGTCAGGAAAAATGAGCAATTTGCTTTTTTGCAGTCCTAAAATACTGAAAGCTCATCTTGCAATTGTTAGTGAAAGACACGTGTGATGAAACAGACGCTTTATTTTTATTTATATTCTCTTTTAATATATCTTAAAAAATGGATATACAATCTGAGAAAGAAAAGGTTGAGGATTTGAAGAAGAACAGGTTGTTAATCTTCCTCCTCTGGCCCAAAGATGGAGTTAGCCCAAGCAGAGACATTTCCCAATAACATCCTGGGGGGGGAGGGGAGGGGGGGGGGGCACTGCTAACTGCCAAATTAAAGGACATATGACATGATGTCCAACAGGAAGCTGAGTACTAGTAAGGCTAAGATTAAGCACAGAGTGTTGGGCTGTCGTATCCTGGAGGCAGCTACTACCATGACAATGAACTGTCATGGCCATTACGCAGGATGGCTTTAAATTAATAGGCAGTTACATTAGCCGTCTGAGTCTGAGTGGACCAAAACCGTGCTGGGAAATGCTATGGAAAGCCCACATTCACGTTTGCTTTCTATGGACTTGGTATTTGTCATATTCTCAGGTCCTTTGTTTTGGCAGAAGTCAGCGTTGTCTGTTATTCTGTTTACTTCCACGAGGAAAACAATAATCATTTGAGCTGTTGAACCCTGGGCCAGAATAACAAAAAGAAAAGAGGGAACCGGAGCATGCTAACAAGTCACATCATTTCAACACGTCATACTGTAACAGCTCACACACATGCGCTCGCACACGCGCTCACCAAGCACATTATTTCAGTCTGCGCACGCACACCTCCGACGTAAAATTTCAATCTTCAACAACTACATTTCTGACATCCTTAGTAAAAATGCACCACTGGCAGATCACATAGACTTTGCCTCATGCAGACGTGTGAACACAAAGCTGAATGGAGTGAGAACAGTCGACTCAAACCAGAGGCACGACGCTAGCCAGGGCTGAGCACAACACACACACAAACACGGCCACGGCACGCCCTCATTGGCTAACTGACTGACAGTCTCTCTTTCTCTAACAAACACACACATTTTAAGTCCAAAAGTGACAATGGCAGAAGTTCATAAAAACATTTTGAGGTTTATCTGGTTAGCTCATAATCACCTCGGTGCATCTCATTGTTCACTCTAGTCAACTCAGCAGCACCTATGCAAAAAGCTAACAAGCTACGAAGTGAGTTAACAAGCATTGTAGCGTGCAAGCTAATCTGCTCACAAGCATGCATCATAATAGTCCTCCAAACCTGTCCACAGTGCATCAAAGGCAGCACTCACAGTGTCATGAGACGTAGCTTCTGGACCTACACTAGCCTACTGCAGGCTAGCCTGCTACATTGAACAGACATCAGGTGCTACACGTGCTTGATGAAAGTCTCTTGAGTGAAAACCACCAGCTGGCTAGTAAGCTCGCTTGCTAGCATGTTAACTCACTAGGTGGTTAGCGTGCTATCTCAGCGCCTTTATGAACCTCTGCCACTGACTTCTCCAAACACATCCACACCGATGGTCCACACACACACACACACACAAAGAGAAAGAGAGAGTGGAGTGGTGTCCCTCTACAAAGACACACTCCACGTCAGATTGGGAAATCTCCCCCAGTAACCAGAACGAGGGGGGATGAAGTCTGCAGCCACAAAGTGTTGGGACAGTGAAATGTCTTCTGTTTTGTTCTGCAGCACAACGACACTGAAATGAAGCAATGACTGAGGTTAAAGAGCTGATTTTCAGCCTTAAAGTCTGGATAGATCCGCATTTCAAGAGTCTCTAGCTTCCATATCGTGACACACCTCTGAGGGAAACAGGACGTGCAGGCAGCACATAACGTTAGGATGAATTTTAACGTAATCTGGAGGTGTCACTGATAGTACTTCCCTCAAAGTGGATCAATTCTAGCCAGCGGGCCTGTAACCATGGTATGAGGAACCGGAACAAGACTTGAGGTGGCGTATACCCGATAAGACACGGGGCATACCATGCTGTTTGTAGCTAGCTAACTAATCGTAGCTCTGTGCTGCTAAAAGTTAAAGATTGATGGGTGGGTGTCATGATATTATCGACTGAAACTGGTTGGTTCAGTCTTACATAAGCACATTTAAGTAACAAGTAATTTTGACATACGAGCACAAAGAAATAGACTTTTTCAAGCATATATTTTGACGCGGGATGTGATCTAACATTCATGATGGGTGAAGCCGAGGGGAGCCGCAAAGTCAAGCGATCTTTCTCTGCAGGTTCATCACTACGAGCGACCGCTTTTACATTATCTGTGTTCAGTCATTTGATAACGTGTTACTGCGGAGACATCCACTGCAGAGCACGCTGTCCATTAAACGTGTCGTCATTGCTTCATTCTGAATCAACTGTGCAGAGCGAACACACCGAAAACGTGCCACCGTCCCACTACTTTCTGACTGCACTTAGAATATGAACTCACCCTCTCCAAAGGTGCACACAGATGTGTGTGTGTGTGTGTGTGTGCATGAAACACAGAGACAGATGGAGGGAGGACAGAAGGGACGGAGGGGAGAGGAAGAGCCGGGGCGCGGAGACGAGGTGAAGCTGAACACAGTACAATGCGTTTGGCTGTGGTTTTAGTAGTCTTTCTTTATCCCACTGAATCCCAACACACACACAAGGTCTGTGTGCGAGTGCTGTGTTTGAGTGTGTACATGCAAGGAGAATGACGACAGAACAGGACGATGTGGTCATTCACATGCTGTCTAGTGGGGCTGTGTGTGTGTGTGTGTGTGTGTTCACCTTTTGATGACAGGATTCGACACCGTGTGTGTGTCTATACGTTTGTGAGCTCACATGCATTTTCTCTTTAGTGACACAAACATGGCAGGCACTGGAACAGAGAACTGATAGCAACAGATATTCTTTCTCTTCATCCGTCAAATTTCAGAACAGCTGAATGCGGCTTCCTTTGCGCCGGTGAACCAGCCCGTCTAATCCCTCGCCGTGTCACCGGCTCGTCTCCGACGGGCTCAGCCAGGCGGCGTTGCTCGGTGATCTTGCCGCGATGAGCAGACACCGTGGTCATCGCAGCACGCGATCGATTAGGATAATTAAAGCATATTTATCTTTTGTTTGCAAGCCCTTCCTCAAACGCATAATTTTGTTTCTTTTCTTTTTTTTTTTCGTATATCATTCCTGCGACGTGGAGTTTATTGCAATCGCGTGAACAGCGGGGCATGAGCGGGGCCGTGGTGTCAGGAGGAGGGGAGTGGTACCAGTCAGAGTCAGCTGTTGATTCACACACGTGGGTGGCAGTTGGCCAAGATAAGCAGAGGCAAGGTAGAGCAGTTTGGTTGGTTGGTGCAGGCTGATGTGGGTAGCCGATGCTTCTATCATCTGGCGTAGTGCTTGATGTAATCTTGAACCTTATTCCGAAAATCCTCCTGGATGGGAGACAGGGGACAGACAGGGGACAGTGGAGGGAGAGTGTGAGCGTTAGTATTTGTAGAGGGCAAGCAGTTGAGTTCAAAGTAATACGACCCACCGTGAAAAAGGCAATAAATACAAACCACATCAAGTAGGTTTAAACAGATTTATACAGCAGAGTTCATTTTTGGTCTTCTGGTCACCGGTTACTGCTCTCAGTGATCTCTTTCACAATTACATTTGATCATTTCGAGGATCCTAAACCACATAACTTCCCTCTCACCCCCTCTGGTCATGTGTGCTCTCCTCTTCGTCATTCCCCTCCAGGGTGCGCTTGGCCTCTGCCCCCCCCCCACCCACCATCCTGAAACCTCCCCTCTGTCGCCTCCTTGACCCGTCCCTCCTGATTACCTGGAGCTCTGTGTGACCTCTGCTCTCCTTCTGTCCATCATTTCAAGCCCTCTGTGTCTTTCTCTTCAACCACTTGGGCTGCTCGTGTCCTCTTCAAATATCAGTCAAGCTATTGTTTAATACATCAGGCAGAGGCTGCTGTTAATTTGATCTGCAGCGGTTTTCCCCTCTGACAGAACTCCCTTTATTCTATCTATAGCAGAAAGTGCATGGCTTAGCAAAGCTGCACTGTAGCAGATACACTGTAAATCATACAAGTTATAATTGGTAGCACAATACCGCAGCTCAGGGGTAGCTTTGCCACCTCTCCTCAATCACCTCTACCCCATCACCCGTCCATCAGCGAGGGGTCTGAGCCATCAAATGCAGTCATGCAACACGAAACTCCACATACAAGTGTCCCACGCGGACATCAGCGCACTGATTTACGCCACAGCTCCAGTGGTCGGTTAGTTACGCATCGCTGGGGCTTCTGTGAACGCGCGAGAGACGGAGAACGTGAGAAAAAACACGAGTCAGAGAAGAGAAGAGGGATGGAGAGACGGGGAGAAGAGGCATGATGTCTGTGTGTGTGTGTGTGTGTGTGTGTGTGTGTGTGTGTGGAAACACAGATGACAGACAGGAATGCTGACAAGCTGCCAGCGACAAAAACTTCAGCGGTGATGACAGCAGTCTGAGTATCTGTCCCCAGAGGGATGATGGATCGCTCCTCTTGCTGCTGAGGAATCTCTCCTCTTGGCCCTATTTTAGTGCCACGAGTGCAGCTGCCAGCTGAGAGCGGAGTGGTGGCTTCTGGGTGCACAGACTCCGTGGGTCTGGTTTCTTTAGGTTTGCTCAGCAGCAAACGAAGAGATGCTGTAACTTCTTCAGAATTACTTTAATTTTATTTCTTCTTGCCTTTACTGCATAGCATAACTGAAGAGAGGAGGAGTGGAGATGACGTGCCGCAAAGGACCCCGGGTGGGAATCGAACCTGAGCCGCCGCAGTAAAGCTTTGGCACACTGGCTCTGCCATGTCCCGAGTGCCGCTTTAAATCCGACTAATGTCACCTCTGAAAGCTCAGAGATGCTCCCTTCAGGTTTAGGCTTCTAATAATCTGATATGACGCAGTTTGAAAGGTCAGTGGCTCAAATAATTCAATAATCTTGTTGAGGTCAGAGGCGAGGCGTATAATCCAAGCTGTGAGCAATGTGCAAGGTAGCAAGGTAAGATTCAAACACCGCCAGACAGACTTCATACAGAGGCCGAAAAGAAACGCACTGCACCAAAATGACACATTTCTGTTGAACCAGTGATAACAATAAAAAAGACTAGGAGTCTACCCTCATGCTAGCAGCAACATGCTAACATGCTCACCACAGCAGTGTTGACATGCTGGTGCAAAGCTGGTATAATGTTGACTTTGATTGCTAAAGAAAAAGATGAAGTAATAAGTAATTGTGCAGAAAAATGATTTCCCTCACTGATATTCCACATTTCGTCCGTCTGTCTGTGTCAGGTTGTGCTGTGTAAATGGACACCACTTGTAAATAAGGGATAACGCTCCGTCTGTCGCGGCTCATCCACCTGCCCGTCTTTCTGGCATCGTTTGTCTACCCAGCTGCCTCTTGCAAGCTTCAGTAAATATTTGTGGAGAAATCATGATAAACAAAAACCTAAACACACACGTGTACACATAGTGAGTCACATGATGCTATTCAGTGGAGAAGATGAGGGATCAGAAGGTTTGCAGGGTTCACAAACGCCAGAGAGGGAGTGAAGCTCCAGCCTGCCCCAGTTACACCACCTCACATGGACTGGGAGGGTGGAGCGAGCAGGCACAAAATTTAATTCAAACGAGGCCCAATTAAGATGTCCAGCACGGATTTAAATACAAGTCTCCACGGGTGAAAGACAAGAAGAAGACGCCTTTGAAAAACATTACCCAAAATAAATGTACATAAATTGACCTTGTGCTTTTTCTCACTTTGTCCTCCTTTTCTCTCCTACAGCAGAAAACTGGCTGAATCTGCAAATTACTTTGGTGTTCATTAGTTTGGAGACTCTAAGTAAACTCTGCAGTCGTTCACAACTTCGTTAGGCTGTAGCTCACTTTTTTTGGCTCTGTTTACTCGTGGAAGGTAATTAACTCTCCTGTCCTCCAGCAATCGGTGCAGGTACTCAAAATACGTACCCCCATCAGTGGGAAGGGGATGCAAATTAAAGCCTGTGGGTACAAACAGCTACTTTAAAATCTGCTAAAAGTTGAAACTAAACAACGGAAAGCCTCTGGATGTATTAGGTAAACAGACTGCGAACAGAGAGATGAAGCGGAGAGTGTGAACAGGGAAAGAAGGAAATGAAATGGAGAAGAGCGATGACAGGGGATGCAGAGGTGTGGGGGACAGTGCTGGGTCAGTTCACACGCTGTGAGAGATTTTCTGAGCAAGTTTAGGAAAAAAGTCAAAGCCGTGTCAGATCAGAACAAGGTTTCCACTTCAGCTCTGTCTCAGATTTAAATATGAAGCAGTGGGTCGGGGAACGAATGGCAGGAGGTGGTTGTGACAAGATTTGCCTCACTCTCCTCGCTAATTTGCATTGCTTTCTGTCCGAATTTGCATAAACATGGGCATCGTCTCAGTCTGTCAGTTTGTTTGAATTGTCCTCCACCTCATCAAGAATTGGTGAGCACATTTTGGCACTTCCATATTCAGTTGGCAGGAGTATTAGGCGACAGACAGACACGGTGAGTGAAAACCTGTTTTATAGGAGAACAATGTGTCTGTGCCACAAAAAGTAAGGTTCCCCTTCAATTAGCTTCTGTGCTCTCCTTAACGAGCGCCGATCTGAAACCTCCACATTCAGTTTGACTGCAAAAACCTTGATGATATTTTGCTTTAAATGTATTTTGTTATTATTGAAACACAGCATTCCCACACTGCGCACTGTCAGCTGCTTTATCAGACTCTGGCAGATTTTTTTAAATGACTGATTTCTAACAACGCATTACATAACCGTATTTTCAACTCTCCGATCAATATGGGGTCTGTGTAATCTGAGTTATGGCTTTTCTCCATCTGAGCTTCTGTTACCACAGAGTGCACCTGTCTCTCTGCTGCCATCAGTCTGTCGCTGGGCTCCATCATAAACGACACTTGTCCGTCACTCGCCACCGAGCCGAACAACTTCTCTGACCGAAACCTCGCCACACTAATGAGACCCTACAGGGCCGCAGTAATCACTGCTCAGGACAGAAAGCTAATAACAGGGACAGAAGCAGGATCATCATGCGGTAAATGGTGTGTGTGAGTGTGAGTGTGTCTTTGACTGACTATTGATTGAAGAGGCTAAGCCACTCGAGACACCTGACGAAGCGAGAAAGAGAGCATTTAAGAGAGACAGGTGGTCTCCCATGCTGATGAGGGGCAATCGATGTAGATGTAGAGAACTTATTAAGCGCAGAAGGATGATGGGATGCACGAACACTGGAGCTTAACGGGTCACAAACCCTCCAAAGGCCAACTCGGTCACTCACTCATGGGATACCACAAAATCTGTGGCTGTATGTTCCAGATACGCCTTTATTTAAACCTGTCTGTGAATATCATTAATCAACAATTAAATGGTATTCTAACATTTTTTTTAACCCATTATGATAAGTGGTGAGGTTGCACAGGACTTCAGACATGTTTAAAATCTGCTCCCCTCATGCCTGCATTTCTTAACAACGTCTTGAATATGTATTTTAACCACGTACAGAGCAACAATTCATTCTTTAAACACAACTTTCTATTGTGATTAAAACAAACTGAAAGACGAATGTCTAAAAGTTTAATACTTTTCCG
The DNA here is from genome assembly GCF_051107435.1 of Chaetodon auriga. Classification (NCBI taxonomy): domain Eukaryota; kingdom Metazoa; phylum Chordata; class Actinopteri; order Chaetodontiformes; family Chaetodontidae; genus Chaetodon; species Chaetodon auriga. Next base: position 3,941,263 of record NC_135086.1, read on the forward strand.
ATATCCAGTATTTTTCCAACGCTGTCTTCATTTTCCGCTGCGGTTCAGAAGCTGCTTGGTGCGGAAGTGGGACACAGTAAATGTTTAGATTTAAGGGAAACACAGAACATCCAGATCAAATGCTGGAAGCATATCCTTCCTGCTCTGCTGAAACCCAGGCCACATTCATCTTACTAAAACACGATTTGTCATTATCAATTACGAGCAATATTTTTCATACACTTTTTTCTTTAATGCTATGGAGAAGCCTAATTAGCATTTATGGTTAAAAAGTCTCTCAGAGGATTTCCAGCTGTCACAGTGTGTGAGAGATTTCAAAGCTCAGTATTCGTCAGCAGTCTTCACAAAACTTCAAACTAAAAAGTACTGAGGGAGTCGCACAGACAAAGATGGTGCTTTGAAACAATCCCTGGACATCAGTCAGAGGATGAACTCTCACTTCAGCCTGACAGTCTGCAATGTCAGCTAGCACTCCTCAGAAGAGGAGCGTCAGGGTTACTATCAATCGTAAAAGGAAGGAAAGGAGTTTTAGGACTTCAGAATTCAATATCATGCAAATATTGACGCACACGTAAACACAGCTGATGATGGCGATGCAGACTCTGTCAAGCTGGTTAAGATATTTCATCCTACTATCATCCTTAGCTCCAGTGTGTGTCCACCTACTGCTTATCTCTGTGAACCAGCTCATAATAACTGGATAAAAGTAGTGGACGGAAACATGCATTCATTTGCATTTTCTTTTGCTAATTGTCCCAAAATATACCCCAACCCTGAAATACAGAATCCACCAACTAACTGCACACAGACACACTGAGGTCACTTTTCAGGAAATTAGACTTCGATTCATTTCCTGAAGAGTTATTCGAACTGAACTTTAACCACTGATCCCAGAATCATTTGTTTTCTGACTGGAGACACAACTTTTGCACCAGCCATCCTCAATTAACTGGTCTAGAGTCTGAAATGTGTCCCTGAAAGCAGCCCAAGTCAAAGCCCTGCATGCACGCACACGCGCACACACACATAGTAAATTGCCCGTGAGGATGCTTCCTTTCAGCCACTTTAAGCAGCAAATGTATTCAGAGAGCAGCCACAGGAGGAGCTCCACTTCACGAGCCTCGACACACACAAACACACACAAGCACACGTGTGCGCTGACACACACAGGCACACACGCGCGCACACTCCCACGGCTCCACCCACTCACTGCTGAAGTTGATTACAGCCGGCTGTGACTCGGTGGGAGGGGGTCATCGTTGGATGACTTGGTGTTTTTCGGTTGTTGTGACTCCAGAGAAGCACAGCAGTGCAGTGAAGCAGCACCAAAACTTCTAGAGAATTTATTTACATGCCCTCCTTTCATTTAGAAAATCACTGAATTTCGAAGTATTGATTAGATCTTCCGTAACTACTGACAGTAGTACGCAGTAAAACGGGACTGATGCTGGACGTGCAGTTCTTACTAACTGAATGTCACGCAGCGGTATGTTCCTACCTTTCCAGTGGGGCGATGGCGAGTCTGTGAGGCGTGCATGCAGGAGTAATCGTAATGCATGTGTAAAGTCCTTTAATGCATTGTGTATATGAGCACCTGTGTGTGTGAGTGTGTATGTGTACTCAAAGCTGAATCCCTTACAGTAATTTATCCAATGCATGCTGTTCCTTTTGGCTTTGGCTCACTAATGACTGAATCTGGGTGTGTGACACCTAAAACGACGACTCTTCCTCCTACACCTGAGACGACTGACTGGCCCCGGCCACAAACCAGCAATCATTTCATGCATACTCACACTTCCCTCTCCCTCTCACAAAAACACACACAGAGACGCACTTTTTCACATCTAATGGGGTCACATGGCAACCATTATCATGCACTGCTGGGTACACTGCAAAGCATCATGGGAGAGGGTATGTGCAAAGTGCCAAAGGTCAAAAATTGCACTTTGAAATGCTTTCAGCTTGCTTCAACTCAGGCTCAACTAACAACTATTTCCCTGGTCATCAGGCCCCCTGCAGAGTCACAGTGGTTCAGTTGGCAATTCAGAAAAGCAATTACGGTCTGCACGACCCTGAGAATATCAGTTTCTCTGCACGTTCTGACACTGCCTGATGTGCTGATAGAGAAGCAAATGCAAGAGAGCTGATGTCCGAGACAGAGATGAAGAAGAGAGGGCAAACGAGCAGAGACAGAGGAAATAAATTTAAACCAGTTAGCCGGTGTGCCTGTGTTTTAGAAACATCTTGAATGTTTGTTTTGCTAAGAGGAAGGCTGGCATTCAACAGCTCCCACGCCAGTTCAGCGTCTACGCAAACACGCCGTGACCTTTGTGGGAATTCAGAGTTCCGGTTCAGGGTGCTGGTGTGACTTACAGATGCAGAGAGTGAAATAATCTTATGTGAAGAAGTCCTTTTTTTAAACACCACGTACACCTGCACCACGCATGCAGCTCTTGAATATAACGTCACAGCCGCTCTCTGCTCGGTAAGACTGCAGTTTGCTCTTTGTCTTCAGCCCACTCGAACAGATTAAAGCACTCTCAACTGTATATCACATAATTCCACCCACAAAAGCAAGCAGTGCACACAGGACGTCACTGTTAGCTGCACAAGAAAATGTAGATAGCGCGGCAGCAATACATTTTCTATGCAGGCAACAGAAGTCAGAGTATGAACGTGATTAAGGAGACACTATGAGGAGGCCTCACAGGTCAGTCATCTCTGCACGTCAATGTCACTGTTTGCACTGTGTCTATGTGTGATGATAAAACAGGATGGAAGATCACGTTCGGATCGCCCTGAATGAGTCACCGATGGTCAAAGCAGCCTCACCTTGTCTCTCAAATGATGTTCTGCTGCATCGATGTTCAATGGGTCGTCAAAGTTCAACAGGTCCTGGGGCAGAGGCAAAGAGAGGGAAGAACATGAGGAGAGAGAAGCAACAACGTGCAGAAATTAGTCAAGAAACACAAGTGACTGATTCAGCCAGAAGATCTCCGATGTTTGGTTCCTTTCAGAGAACTTTCCAGGGTTCAATACTTCTATCTGTGGGTCAGCTTTTGTTTCCCAATAATCTTGCGTCCCAGCTGAGGGGGATATTGCCCACATCAGCACTATTTGCTGTCTGCAATGTCACCCTGGATTCTGCAACTGCGACAAACAAGCCAGCCTAATTACGCTGTGGCCTTAGAGATGCCAGGCACAACATGCGAGGCGAGAGGCGGCGTGTTATTGGAGAGATAAAAAAGGAGGATGGCCTGAGAGGTTTCCTGATTAAGAGGTAAGATTTAGGGCACGACCGCACATCAACACAGATTACCATCACCATTATCACCATAGTCCCAGTGCTGACCTCGGGGGGAGCGTGGATACTATTAAAATGTAGTCGATGATGGATTTATGCAAGCTTGCAATTAGCAAAGTTTTGGACTAAACTAAATAATCTGCTTACTTTCAGCTGCTTACTTCCTGCTTGCTTTGGCATCCAAAATGCTTATATAATCTATTCAAAAAATGCTTTCATTTCATATTTAAAAGCATGTTCGCATTGAGCCTCCTTACATTCAAACATTCTTCTAAACAATTCAACAAGTCATCATTTTTCCCCACACATAACCCACAATCTGATTAACTATCAATTTACTCTGCTTTCTGAAGAATTCGCAGTGAGTTACTGTCTGACTTGTAGTTAGTGCTTGCAGGACCGGGCGCATGGGGCCAGCTGGGGATGCATTTCCACAAACATAACGTGTAATCGAATTTTCCTGTTTTCATTTCCCCATCATCATCTGTGAGTGTTCTTCACAATGACACAGATTATTCCCCTGAAGTCAAAAGTGATGGTTACACTACAGCTGCAAAGAGAGATAAACAATGGCCCTGGTTAATCTGATCTGAGCTTGGACTCAGATTTGCACTCCTCAGTTCAGACCTGCGATTCAGGTCAATCGTTTCTGTTGAAGGAGGGAGATCTCTGTTCATAGCTGTAAACCGTAAGTTTAACTTTCTTTTTTTTATCATTTATCATGTGTCAGGTCACTAAAACGACAAATCAAAATGCATTATAACTTAAATCAAACTTACAGTAAACAAGGAGTTCAGTCCCCAGACCACGTCCTAGAAAAAACCAAAGGAAAAGCATTAATGATCCAACAGTCAGACTGTATCACAGTTTAAATCTACAATCAACATCCACACAGAATGTAACACTGACAGACTTCACAAAAGACCATCTGAAAAGAGAACGCTTTATTTCGCAGGGAGCTGCTGCAAACAGCTGTTAGCTGCTCCACTCATTGACTTAATGCTTTCAGGGCTTCCTTTCAATTATCTTTGGCTCTTTCCACACGCGCATTAATTCATTTGCATAATGAAATGAAGCTCTGAACCTTGAATATTTAGATAAACACCTAGCAAACAGTCTGTTTCACTGACGGTGTGAAAAGGCAAATGAAAACAATCTTGAAAAGAATTCCAAACTGAACAAACCACAAAGAATAATTCACTGTTTTCTATTAGCAGCTGTTATTAGAGCTAGCCAGCTATCAGAGCCTTCGTTTCTACACTCTTCTGATAATATTTCACCATCACCTGTAATCTATCTTAACATTTTTCCATTTGTGAGCAGCTCCTCAGTGTCCTCTGTGCACGGCATTGTGGGAGAAATTGTGCGTAAACCCAAACAGTTGACCGTATTTTGTTTGCATGCCGTCTGGTTTGAGCATCCTTCACCACTGCTTCAGTGTGAACACCACAAACTAAACTCCTGCTGAGGATCAGGACGCTGTATGGATTTTGGTCACAGCGCTCGTGTCATTCACCTCTCTGCAGGGGCGCCCGGCACTCTGAAGGTGCTTTAAGACCGAGAGAGGTTGCTGCCCAGCAAGGGACATTTTCTGTGTTTTGAATGAGCTTCTGCGGCTCCGATCCTACCAGCCGGCGCACCGCAGGCTGCTGCCATCCACCGAGGATAATCACATCACCTTCTCCTTTCTGCCAACCTCGGGTCATGGCTGTTTGCTGACTGACGACACCTTAATGGTTAAGGCACATACCACAGAACTGCAACGTCCTCGATGTGAGTCCAGATGAGGACCTTTGTTGCAAACCCACAACTTTGTCTGTTGGAGCTCATTTCAGGTTTGACTGTACAATCCTGTCAGCTTAACAGCCTGTTTTATTTGTATATAACAGCGGTTTAGCAAAACTCAAAGACACAAAGCAGTGAGTTTGACACGGGCGTATTTTGGTGCTAAAAGCTTTGCAAATGTACATTGTGCTGCATTTTCCATATCAGCCATTATTGCAAATGTATTCTATGTGACACAGTGTGTGTGGGCTGAAGTGGAAAGGAGTGGTGACCAGTGAAGAGGGACGTCAGCACCCACTCGTAAACTAACACAATCCTTTCTGACTCACAGCTTTTGCACTTTTCCTCACATATTTTTGTGCACTCACAGTGACACTGGCTGACACACATGAACCAAAGCACAACCACTCTCACACAGATGACCACGCTCACACCTGCATTTCGGTAAACGATGACAGGCTGCGTTTCAGCTCGAACCGGGAACACAAACAAACATCGTCCGGCTGTCACACACGGGCCGGGGACTGAAATGGACGGTCAGGAGAAAAGCCTGCTATACGTCTCCTGCAGAGGTAGAAAGTCAGCCCAGGCCTGATCACTCTAAGCATGGCTTTCTTTCACAGCCACCACCAATCAGATTTCCAGACTGATAGCCATTATAAGCTGCAAAAAAGTACACATTTTATCAGAAAAATTCTCGTATTTTAGTTGCGTGTTGGATCAATTTGTGTTATTAGATTAGATTAGTCTGAATTAATGTCTCAGCATATTAATATATGACAAGACTGAATTAACTCACAGTTAGATGAGGGTGTCTCCCTTCAGACTTCATGCCACAACAATCTACTCAAGGTGCAGAACTGCTGTGTGGCAGCAGGGGTTCAAATATTCCCATAAATTTTCTACTGTTACAGCTGCCAACTGTCAGTAGCAATAATTTAAAACCAATCTGAGGGATCACACTGAGACGCTTCCTAATTTGAATGGATTTCAAATCAACTGCGAAGGTTGATAACTCAGAAGTGGATAATAGTTTTTAAAGGCACTGAATCTGCAGACTCAGCCCCAAATTTCTAAACCTCACAATGCTCGTTGCTGACATGTATCTCTGCTCTCACAGTGAGCAGATACAGTAGCTTTACTTGGTGTATCTGTACAGTGAAAGACTGCCCGAATGCATTCAAACCAATTATATGGAAGTTACATTGCCAGACTGTGCTCACTATTATTATTGCTACAACACAAACAGAAGATAAGCCCTCGTGCTGCATGCAAAGCTGCTTTTCTTGCAGCTTAGAATCAAAGCCGAGGAAGAAAAGCATTCAAAACAACAGGAATACATAACAGAGAGCGGAGTACATTTTACGCTGCGACATTTACACGATGTGAGAGTATTCTGGCTTATTGACGGATCCCGCTGTATTCAGGTGGCTGCTGTTCTGCAGAAGCGTCACTGGTGGATCATAATAAGAGACAGCAAATACCAGAAAAGTATGTGATGAAAGGAAAAGGAGCACTTCAGACTGTGTACGCATGCAGCACAGTCGACCATGAAAGCCATCAGGAGGTAAATGAAAAACAAGGTTGTGCATGTCTGTCTATGAACAGCACCTCTGCCCTCGCTCCAGATCTCACCACAAAATCTGATTGCAATCACGGCTCGGTTCTAGACGCTGAACGGCTGATGAGATGGCATTCACAGCCCACCCTCACATGGGCTGCATAAGGTGTACGAACGGCAGGAAAGAAAAGAAGCAGATTACACACAGACTGCAGTGCAGAACAAAAACAACAGGATGCAATGTGAATACAATGAAGATGAACATGATTTATCACTCTGCCTCTTGCATTTTCCCATTAGTCTTGGCAGAATATAGTGGAAACATCTTTGGAAGTTTCTTAGTGGAAATCGATGCTTGGATGTGTGGTTTTCAAGTCATTAGAGGGCCTTTCTTCACTGCATTCTGTATGCGCTGCCGTTGTGGCATCCATTTCCTCCATTGTCTTACAACCACACTTTCGTCAGTGTTTGCTCGCACGCTCAAACCATTTTCCGGGGACGAACGGCCAACCACACAAACACTCACAGCATATCAAGTTTTCCATTCTGCATTGTTCATTTTGTATTTTTCTTAAACTCCTACCGAATCACAGCCTCTTGTTGTGTGACTGCCTTGTGTCAGAGCTAATCTTAGCCCGTTCAGCAGGGGGTGAAGCAATCTCACCATCATCCATTATGGAATGGGCCTCTCTGCCGCGAGTCTGACTCCAGCATGCTTTTCTGATCGAGTGCTTTCACAGATTGATCGACTGCGCTGCTGCGGACAGACAACGCTGAACTGGATATAATTTAGCCGAGGCAGACAAAAAATGCCATAACATGGTGACATTTGCCTGTTTTTACAAAGGCCTTAATCCAGCAAGCAAGCACAGTTTTCATTATGAGTCTTTAAATTACCAGCAAGACTTCATGGACTTCATGCAGAGGTTAACATCATCTGTTCAGTGACATGGAGGCCTGTCATGCGATAAGACAAACCATATGTAGCCTGACAATTTTCAATTATGTAGAATATGTTTTTCATTCTGTACAAGAAACAACAGAATGAAAAAGGAAGACCCCCCCCCCCCCCAAAGCAGAAGAAGTCAAAGCACTCCTGTATGTGCAGCTGAAAAGCCTTTCATTGTGAAGTCTACCTTCACATGGCTCCGCAGAACAGTCCTCAGCAGTATTTCTTGCACCCCCCAACACACACACACACACACACACACACACACACACACACACACACACACACACACACACACACACACACACACACCACTCCCCCTCCGTTTTGTCAAAAGTGGTTGAATATAGAAACGGCTCCGTGTCACTCAGGCCTTTGTGTTCTGAATCACCCACCGTGTGGAGGACCAGGGTTTGACTGTATCCATCTATCCAACAGCTATCAATTCCTTCAGGATTCAGGCACAATGTGAACACTGTTACCAGGGTCTAATTTGGACTCGTGTTTCTCTCGGATGTGAAGGCGCTTTAGGACCCTTCAGAGACGTGGGTTCATTCACAGACTCTGTGGGATTTTCTCTTTGACTATTTGACCAACACACTGGTGACAAACCTGAATTCCTTCAAGAGTAACTTGACCGACTGTGTATGGACCAAGAAAAACATATGAAGCATGTGGTGACACAAATAATACAAAATCTCCACTGGGCCACTCCCAAAATAAAAAAACTAGACGTACAAACCATGTGAATCCATGCGCCCTTGATTTGTCCTGAACGTCCCACATGCTGGCATGAATATTAGACACTTTCTCTGTTCCTCCAAACTCACATCCTCCACTTACTTGTCCTCTTCTAGAAAAAAATGCCTGGTAAAAAAAATCCCTGTAACCTCATCTGAAAGTGAGCAACATTTCCCAAAAGGCACATTCTGTTAAATGAAAGCGATTTATTTACCTTTAATGTTCTGGTGGGAGCCCAGCCTGTGCCATCAATAGAGTGTTCCCGCAATAAGCTGCATTAAAAGAAGGAAAGGAATATACAGTCATTTACAATACAAGTTATTAAAGACGCTTTGTGGCACAGTCTTTCTGAGTACTGGACTGTAAACCAGTGGGATGCTCCTCCAGCAGTGTCAGAGGTGTCAGCTCCAAGACACCTGCTGCTAAATCCTCTAACGAATGAACATGGCTGCATCACTTAAAGGTTCGCCCGTTAAATTTCAGGTAATGGCTGTGAGAATGGACGTCTAACGAAGGCAATACTATGTTTTATTTGCCATTTCCACCATTTTCTAAGCAGGGAGAACAACAGAGTAGCATGAGCTAAAATACAAAGAAGTCATGAAGGAGGCACCTCACCTCAAGCAGATCTCTCCATTCTCTGTGATGTTAGGATGCCATATTCTGGTCAGACATCTCACTTTAGGAGGCTGCAGATTAGCATGGAGAGATTAGCACGACGGGAGAGAGAGAGAACGAGAGAGAGAGAGAGAGAGAGAGAGGGAGAGAGAGAGAGAGAGAGAGAGAGGGAGAGGGAGAGGGAGAGGGAGAGAGAGAGAGAGAGAGAGAGAGAGAGAGGGAGAGAGAGAGAGGGAGAGAGAGAGAGAGAGAGGAAGAGGGAGAGGGAGAGGGAGAGAGAGAGAGAGAGAGAGAGGAAGAGGGAGAGGGAGAGGGAGAGAGAGAGAGAGAGAGAGAGAGAGAGAGAGAGAGAGAGAGAGAGAGAGAGGGAGAGAGAGACATCTTTATTTATTCCATGATTTAGTTCCATTTAAAGAAAACTTTTAATAACCAGTATTTCCTAGTCAGAGAATATAAACATGAAGGAGTACAAAGAAGGTGTAAATAGAAAGTATTGTATTATGCAGTGCTCTTGTCTACGATAAGACATTATAATTATCACTTGAATGCTTTTGTTTTGTGAGCTGTTTCAACATAAAACCAGTTACGGACCAATTTTCTTTGAAGGTTAAAACGGGCCTTTTCAAAGAAGCACAAAGATTCACAGAGACGAGCGTAAGAGCCTCAATGACTCTCTGAGGTGAACTTTTCTTCTCTTTGCACATAATAAAATGCTTTCCAAACTAGTTCATCCGTATCCTGTTATTTGCGAAGGCGATTCGAAGCACTTCATTCAAACATATTTCTGTTCAGTAATGACACACAAACAGAGAAATGGCCAAGAAAAAGCAGCAAGACCATGAAAAATGATTTGAAAAGGCCGAAGCGTTTTCCTCCGAGGTGACGTGGCTGAAAAGTTTGGTGTATTTTCCCATTTTGTCTGTTTTTGTGAGATTCTTCAGCCACGAGCGGTCGAGAAGACCAGCCTTCAACACTGAGCCAAGGTCTATTCACTGTTTGTCATCAAGGACGTCTCAGCGTCTTCTGTACGTCTCACTCGTCTGTTTAGACAAAGAGCCTCATGCAGGAAACAATATGCCAAAAAATGTCCTCTTCTGTTTGTTGTGTACACGGTTTGCTGGTATTTTGTTAGCACCCACTGATTCCTGGGACTCACCTTCAAACTGTTCTTTGCATGGAAACATAACTTTGACATTTGAGGAACGTAAAGAAACGCATGAATATCATATGGTCAAATTTAGATTATAATATGTTTTAGAGTAATTATCCTGGTTGGGTGATTCAATTTGTGGGCGGCTGAGCTGATCCCAGTTCAGACTTTGGATCCTGTTGGATGATATTGGGTGTGTTCGGGGCTTCTTCACTTCTTCACTGAGTTTGACAACTCAAAGGCGACTTACACGTTTCAAAATGTCCATACATTTAGAATAAAATGGACTTTTTGAAGGCACTTAGCCCTGACCGCCCCCCCCCCCTTAATTTCATAACAGTGACTGTATGCTGAATGTGGATGGCTGACAGAGAAGAGAGAGCTGGCTGTCATTGTTCTTGACAAGTAAAAGCCACATAGGCTGTTGTAAAATGACTATAATCATGTCATTCGCTTGCAATTCTGCTACAGCAGTTACACAGACGCTGTGGAAGTGGTGGAAAAAAGCAGAGAGCCGGGAAGTCATAATGAGAGAGCTCGGAAAAGCATGGAAGAAAAGGGCTGCGTTCACTGCAATCACACACCAATGCCTGTTTACTGCAACGTACCATTTTCACTGAGTTCAATTTCCACACTTGACCTTGAATTCTGCAGTGACACACTCACACAGAGTAAAAAGCATGAGTACATCACCCTGGTTTTATGCCTTTTCACTTCAGCCAACTAACTTCTTTACACATTTAACTCCTTTCAAAAGACGGCCATGGCCCTCAGTGGATCTCACACCTGGTAACTTCGACCTCCTCCAGCTCACACACACACACACTGGCATAATGTGATCTCCCTCTTACTCAGACCAAATCATCAGGAGTCAAAGTCTAAACTTTCTCCCACCGTGCTCCCTCAGTTTATGAGTTTGTTAGGGACGATCCATGACTGGCAGTGAAGTGTATTAACAAAACGCAGCTTAGGTTGACTGAGGCAGACTCTGTGGAAGAGGACCCTCTGCCTCCATAAAGAGCTCACTCACAACAATTTGAATTTTCAGCTGATGATACACTAAAGAAAACATAATCAGGAATATTATGGTCCTTGAACACAGCACTGACACCTGAGCGGGCTGACGGATCGGCACCGCGGTCGTGTATCAGGTGCAGCAGTGCAGCAGACTAATAAACGATCTGTGTGAGAAGCAAACCAGGCACGATAAGCTCTCGCCTGGCTGTCGTTCGCATTGCAGGAGATAAGGACAAATAAGGACTATTTGAGATCAGTCACTGCCTGATTCAACAAATCAAGAGTTTGAAGCCCTACAGAAAGGTGGTTAAACATGCATGTATGTTCAAATCGGCTCAAATTAATTTAGCAAAGATACGACTGTTATGCCATCAGAAGACATCATTCAGCTCTGCTAACGGCTGATACTGTTTGGAGATGGCAATAATTTTGCGTTTTACTTCAGCTGGAACAAACACAGTGAGTGGGACATGTGGACAGCAGCTCTTTAGAGGCATTCAGAGCTTCCCATGAAAGAGGCTTTCCAGCTGCACAGCTCTTCACAGTGTTTCTCACACAGTTTATATTTAAAGGCTCTTATTCTCTACAGAAGCTAAAGTCATTTTAAACACACACACGCTTTCAGTAACATCAGCTGTGTTCAGCACACACTTCCACTCTCTCCCCAGGTATTAATTACAGCCCAAAAGGCCTGTTCAGTTCATCTATCATCAATTAAGGCCTGCTCCAAATTGATCTAATGCTTTTTAGGGGGATCTCTGAGTTTTTGCTGATTGCTGTTATTGAATTAGCTCTGAGCGCTGCTGTCTGACTGCAGAACTAAAACATTTTTTGGTTAAGTAGATGGACAGAAACACATTTAGACTAGAGTCTGAATTTAAAGGCTGCATGTATGAAGAACAAATCAACGAGTCTGTCTGCTCACATGCTCTCCCTCAATATCTGTCACAGGGACAATCATCTTCTTGAATAGCGCTAGGACCAACTCTATGAATCAATTAATGTTTAATGGTTGAATTTGTACTATTTATCATTGTATGGCAGGCATCATAAAGCTGTCACAGATGGCTGCATGCAGAGGAGACTCTGTGTGTGTGTGTGTGTGTGTGTGTGTGTGTGTGTGTGTGTACTCTGCAGTATTCTGCAGACCTTTTACATAAAGGAAAAAAAAAATCTATTGCGAGGTTCAAGCACAGACCTCAAAAACAGCAGTTGGTAATATGAGAGCACCACTACATTGTTTCTACAGACTGCTTCACTCACAGAAGGCCAGGGCAGAGAAGAGCAGACCATAATCCAGCAGCAGTGGGTCGTTATGTTAACGGGTCAAAACGGGAAGGTAACGATTAACGCTGATACACACACAGAGACACGCACAAAAGGACTTTTCAGACCAAACGATGAGACAAATGGACCACTCACCACCATGTTATAGGCTTCTGGGACGTCTATTTCAAACTGAAACCTTCCACTTTGGTAGTAACCCTCATCTGGAACAGAAAGAGGAACAAAGACAATGTTTTCAATAACGTATACACAGCAATATGAGTTCCAAGACGAACATCAACGTACAACTTCCTGTGGAAAGAGGTTCTTTCATCATCATCATCATCATCATCATCATCATACACTTCTGCTCAGGTATAAGACTTAAGGAGATTAAGGCCATGTTGCATTTAAAAATAAAGGAGCTATGTTGGTGTTTTACCAAAAGTGCCTTGAGGAGATGAAAAACAACACATGTAGTCCAGTTTAAATACGAATAATCCATCTGTACAACTGAAAGATCAGCATACAACTGAAGTTAAAGAGTCATCCATCCAGAACTGGCACATAATTAATCTGCCCAATGCAGAACACTAACAGATTATGTTGCATTGCAAGCAAAACCTGAGTCAGGTGAAACTTTTTTGCCTGAAGACCCTTCATTTTTTTTTGTCAGGACCCCGCTTTGCCAATGCAGGGGTCTCACTGAAATGAAGCAGGAGGATGTGTCTGAGCTCAACGTAACAACCCCAGCGTAGATTGACCTGCTCAGCCAAGATCGATGAATCTGCGACGGGGGAGTTAATGAGAGGACCAACAGGAAGGACCGAACCTCAATCGAGGAGCTGATCTCAGGGGAGTGAAGACCTAACGTGTAACCTTTGAGTATGACCACAATCTGTAGGTCAAACTGGCTTAAAGCCACTTAAAGGCGTGTTCAGGTTAGACGCGTTCATTCATTAGATGAACAACATTTACATTTCTGCTGTGATCTTCTGGCACTTTCAGGGATCAGAGGAGGGGAAGGTGGAGGGGAGAGGCAGATCCGGGCAGAGAGGAATAACTCCACATGGAGCTCACGCTGTGTTAGCGCTCACTCCGCTGGACCAGTACTCTGACAAACTTCTGAGGGAACTCCAGAAGTGAGAGAGAGATTGAGAGGAAAGGAAAGCGCTCGGTAGTAAGCATGTAATGATGTGACTATGCCAGCGTGTGAACATGTGCTCATGCTCCATTGGCTTGGCTTTGCACATTTTGCCTAAAAATATGTTGCTCTGCGGTCAAACATGGACCACATGCTAAAATACACTTCTGGGGTATATTTTGAACCATCTCTTCTACACACACGGGGAGGCTAAAGTGTTATTTAGACCTTTCAATACAATGTAGTACACAGTTATTCCCACACTGCTCTGACACAGTACCAATAAAACTTAAAATCTGTGTTTCAGAGGTAAAAGTGTTTTTATATATGCATTCAAAACTGGCATAAAGACGAGCAGCCCTCTCACCCCCACTCTCCCCGCCTCTCTGTGTACTCCAAACGCTGAGCAATTTGAGATAAGGCCTTCATGAAAGGAGCTATCTAAACCTCACCCGATTCCACTCACTGCAACAAAGACGGAGGTGCAATTTAGTTAGCCGGCACAGTCTCCCCTGTATTATAAATGAGAGGAGAGAGGGGGACAGGAAGGCTGTGCGAAGTGGAGAGACGCAGCCTGAGCAGGATAGAAAAGTAGGATGGATGGATACAGAAAGGGACAAGAGAGAAGAAGACAAAAAGGACAAGAGAGAATAAGACAAGGAGAAGAAGTAACAAACTGAAAGAGGGAGAGACACAGAGCATCTACTGACTAACTACTGCAGTCAGAGGTCATGAATAATTCATGAGTGTCTTCAGTACACTGGAACAATCAGTCTTAACTGTCACAAGATACTGGACACGCACACACAGACACACACACACACACACACACAGACACACACAGACACACACAGACACACACACAGACACACACACACACACACACACACACACACACACACTTCTGGGGGTAGACTGTTAGGCAGTCACGATCATCAAATGACAAAAAGATGCTAGTTTGTTAGCTTTTTAATGGAAGAAAATCCACAGATTCATCCAAAAAAGTGCGGCAGAAGATGGTTATTAACCTCTGGATGTCTGTGGGAGGTGAACAGCTGTCATGCATCGCTGCAACATTTCTATGTTGTTCATCGGGAACGACTAAAATTCACAGGAGGACACGAGCACAACAGAAAAAAAAATTCCCACATGCATCATATATTTTCCTGCATGTGTTGGTTTTCCTGCTTTTTCCCAAGTCAGGGAACGCTGCAATAGAAATTCTACTGACAGGCAGCAGGGGTGCTACAGCATGAAACACTGTACAGCTGCACTGTGACATGAGCATGGAGTTACACATGCACACCCACGACTGTGCAGAGGTGAACTCCTGATGACCACGTAGCCTCCTCTTGGCTGTCTACCAACACGAAACCATGCAGTTGTTTACCCAAAGCACCTCTCGCTGTTGTTGTTAGCTTAATCCAATGTTCACCCTGTTTATCTGTGTAATAAATTCAGGAGAAGCACCAGGAAGCTCTTTAACCCATCCAGCGCACTACGTGGGCCAAGCCAAAATTCAAACGCTCCACAAAAATACATTTAGAAACTCTCAGTGAAAACATGTCATTATTTCGCCAGTAAGGGATTAAAAAACAACTCACTCAAGTCTCATTTTTGCCGTAAACACACTTTTTTCATCACACTCTGACCTCCTGCTGTCCCTAAAATTAGGCCACTCTTGCAGAGTTTTGCTCAAACACTGAAAGTTTCCATGTTTCTGCAGCAACGTGCACAACAATAGATGAATTATCCGTATGCAAATCAAGCAGAATAAGTACACGTCTGACACACAAAAACAATGCACTGTGTACATCAGTTTTCTTTCCCTGTTATACTTCTAACAATCCAAACAATGACATGTGAGAACATGTTCACCCCAGAGTGTTGCTGCTGTCCCCATTCCTCAGAGACACAGGGGTCTGGGGCTACGGGGTCACAGCGCAGAGCTGCTGCATGGGAAAAGGAAGCTAAACTAAATAGAGTAACTAAAGACATTCCAACTGAGCCGGGCTTGAAAAAGACGACTGATGTCGCCGGTGTTTCCTGTTTTTTATGTATGAAAACGAGTGTCAGACTGATGTAATATATGGTTTATAATAAAAAGACATATTTCGCTCTCAGCCATTGCTTCAGTGAGATCTGGACACACGACCGGACACAAACTGCATATTCGTGTGTTCTTTAATTAGGTTTCATTTTGTTTCTTTGCTTTTGAGGGAGGTGATCAGAGTTAGTCTCTCAGACAAAAGCAAGAAATTGACAAAACCAGGCTGGTACAGAAAATATAAAAAATAATGCAATATGAATATTACACCACATGCTTCTGATAAAGCACAAGCAAAAGCACACTTCTGCTGTTGTGGAAGATGTGTGACTTGAACGTATCTTTGTGTCTTGGAGTGGGTGTTTTAGATTTTTTCTATTGCTGTTGATCCATAATAAATTAAAATCTGTGTGTATAAACTGTTAAAGGAGCACAGGATGAAGTGAAACCACTGAACACAAACTCAGGATGGAACGACAGTTTCAGTTAAAAAGCCATTAAGCTTCTCACTTCCTGAAAATCGTAATTTCTGGGCTCGTGTATTTTGTTGGATGCATGTAAAACAGTGTGTTTTGTGGCTGGCCCCTCAGTAATGCTCATCTACAGTAAACCTTGCTATAGCATCTCATTCCCATGAGAACATTTAAGATTTAACAAACGGAGAAAACACAAAAGGGAAAGCAGCCCTGATGTAATCTTTGAGCTATCTTTAATCTATTTCCCCTCATGACAAGTGGAGGAGACTTCACCGTCCACTCGCTCGGACAGAAGAGATATTGAAAAACCTGCATCCTGCGGCAACTTCCCTTGGCAGTTTTTATTTTCCCCCTTGACTACAATTACCTTCCCTGCAGCACAGATTAAAGCTCCTGTGTGTATAATGTCCAACTAATGCAATTCTCAAAGGGAACTTGACAGCACAGCATAGGGACAATAGAAAAATGAGAGGCCTGCTGAGCAGTATCTCAGATCTTACACGGAGACACACAACCACACCTTGATGAGGCATTTTTTCCTTGCTTTTATGTTTTCCTGAAAAAAGAGGAGGGCGATGACAGACCAAAAGATGTCCACCGTTTCTCTTTGTCTTTATGCTCTGCAGAGGCTCAGACTTCTACGGCAGCTTTTTGCCTCACGTTTGTTGATATGGTCATTAGCACGCTGGCTCTGACACTGGATTCTGATAATGTACTGCATCAGGACTGACTTTAGACAGAGACAGAGAGAGCAGGCGAGAGGAAGAGAGCCAAAAGATGAAGACAGATTAAAGACAGGAAGAAATAAATAAAAAAAGAAAAAAGAACAAGCAGAGTGAAGTGTGTGTATTTCATCTGTTTGGGGACATAACCTGTTTGCACAGTCATACTGTGGGGATTCGCATTTCTTTTAGGGACAAAACACACGTCCCCACACCAGGAATCCTTCAGTTTTAGGGTTTGGGTTAAGATCAGGGTAAGGTTAGGTTTAGGCTAAGCTTTGGGTTAGGGAGTCTGCAGGAAATGAATGTGAGAAAGTGTAACGTGCTCTGAAGTGATGGAAACAAAGTGTGTGTGTGTGTGTGCGTGTGCGTGTGTGTGTGTGTGTGTGTGTGCGTGTGTGAGGAGAGACAGAGGTTTTGAATAATTGAGCGAGGCTTTCTCTGAGAACTCTCTTTACCAACTCCTCTTCAAGAACATGACACCAAACAGCGTCTCTAATTGCTGATCTTTGCTTTTCTGTGCAGACTTTGCTTACAAAGGCCTTTGTGAAAGCTAAGCTGGAGTTCGAATGCCGACTCGGGTGGCAGGGAGACGGATGAATCACAGACGCACGCACGCATACATATACACACACACACACACACACACACACACACACACACACACACACACACACACACACACACACACACACACGGCCCAGAGCAGCTTGAAAGCTTTAAATAAATTCACCACTTACGGAAACATAAAGCCGTCATAACATCTTAGTTGACAAAAATTGATGCAGCGACTTCCATCCATGCACCAGGCAAGATAAGAGTCACCTCCCAAATCCAGCTTTAAATGCCACCTTAACCAAAATAAACTGCGTTTTAAAACACAGGAAATTGTAATTCAGATAATGAACTGTGAACAAAGAACAAGTAGCAGTAAGTTGCAACTACCAAATACTTTCTGCTGGTTATTCCAGAGACGCTCAGACTAAGATGATCAGGTCTGAAACAAACAGGAGACAGTGGCTCGAGCTTCTTCATCCACTGCAGCATATTTGAGGGTCGTTTCAGCTGCGTATGCCAGTAAATGTTGGCCCACCACTGCAGCTCTTCAAGCCAACAGTTTAGTGAAACTTATTTGGAGGAGAAATCACAGACGAGGAGTAAAATTAGCCAAACTGTAGGATTAATCAGAGTTTACAGACAAACTTCCTGGTTAAACTTCGATCTGCCGCAGTTGTTTTTACCTCCACATAAAATGTGAAAATACTCCGTCTGTGTCTCACTATCCTCATTCACCACCTCTTTCTTAGCCCCTCTCTACACTCAGGCACATACAAAAGGAGAACTACACCTTCACTTTCTCTCAGCCTCTGCCTGATGCTCTCCTTGTCACTTATCTTTACAACAGAGATGACAACAAATTTCCACATTCTACAAACGAGAGAAACGCGAAGGTGACATTGTGCTTGAGGTGTGCGTGACAAACAGAGCGCAGGAAGTGAGAGGAGAGCCTCCAGAGACTTGGGTAATCCCACACCGGCGTGTTCGGTTTGCACAACATTCGACAGGTAGCCCACTTAGCCTGGAAGAGTGCTGAGAAAGCAGATTGGACTTGGGGAATAATGACTGTGCGGAGGTAATGTCGAAATACAGAGAAGACTGGAAGCCCTTTTAAAGGGAGCGCTTGAAGACGCACACAGACTTTCAAACAAATCGCTAACATTTGCATTTGCTCCAACTCCATCATGCACGACGCACTCCTCCCCCACAGCCTGCACACACAAACCCTGCATATTGTCTGGAGGTAAGACGGCACAAACTGAGACAGCCAGGGATACGGCTGCATGTCCTAACTGGAGGCTAAAGCTCTTTAAAGAAAATTATGCATTTGCTATGCACTCTGTATTCAGGGAGCTGTGAGCGTCACATTAGGCCGACAATATGTATTCCACTTTTCATATCTGTCATGAGGACTGGGCCCTCAGGATCTTCAGAGCTGACTCACAGCCAGCTCAGGGTCTTCTCGACCGATGACTCAAATCATCTTTTGGGGAGCAGCGATACTTGGAAATGATGGCATGACGCAAGGATAATGAACCGAGAGGCTATTTTCCAGCGATGTCTAATGTTCATATCTCTGTAAAATCTACATGCAGCAGTAAAGCTTTGTTTCAATATCCTGTTTCAGGGTCCCTCCGAAGTTCCCCACTCTCACAAAATGTTGGGCGTCTCATCAAAGCAGTTTTAAGGTGGAATTTAAGGATTTAAGGGCAATGGTAAGGGGTTAATAAAATGACAATCCTAACTGAATATTTTATGTTTGACCAGAAAAGTGAACCAGGCTGACTGGTTCTTAAACAAAGTTAAAGTACATCGAATAAGCAAAAAAAACAAACTGCTGCTGCAGTAAGTGTACACAGTGTCAGTGCTGCAAAGGTGGAAGCCGAAATGACATTAGCTGTGACGAATTTTTCTGCATCACGTGATCTAAACAGTTATTGAATGATCAAAGCAGTCACTTATGTCAGAACACCGAGGGAACAGGCAGATGTTTGGGGGTTTTTTTCTCTTACCAGGAGAAACTGCCAGCTGAAAATGATGCAGCTTGTCCTCATCTGGGAAACTGGCTTTGCATGTACCTGAAGGAGAAGAGTTACTAGTTAGTCGAGTCAAAGGTGAAAGTCTGAAGCAGCTGTCTGAACATCTACCGTTACTTTTTATTACCTTTGTGCAAATAAAGGCTTTAAAATCAACCACATATTGTTTTTTATTGCATGCTTCCCACTGCTTTCTGCTGTACTTCACAGCTTTCACAGGATCTATGCCTTGGGACTCCCTGTGGCACCACATTCCCCCCTGGTGTTCAAGGGCATGTACTGCGCCCAAGATCACTCACTTGAGAGAGCTTTTTTTTTTTAACAGTGTATATTTTAATCCCATCAGCTCTTTTCACTGAATAAGGTTTTTAGTTATGTGTAAAATTAGACTGGATGGATGTGGCTGCATGAGGCTTCTAAGACATGTTCACGATAAAGAAACACTGAATTAAAGCACCAGTTCAACAGCAGCAGAAAACACACTGTGGGCTGCATGTTAAGCACAGCGCTGTGAATAACTGATGATCATTTTATCACGTCTGAAAGTTAATTTATCTTCGTAAGCAACATTCCTCCATGTTGTAGCACAAAGAGAAAAAAAAACACTGCAAATAAAAGCCTGTTTTTGTTCCTTTAAATGAGAAAAAGAAGCAGAAGGACAGTGTAGGACTTGGTAGATAAAGTCAGTTACTCAGCTGCTGCACTTTCAGATGTATCGACTGGAGGAAGATGTGGGCTTAACAAACACTAATGCAACCACGGGGGGGGGGGGGATGCAAAGTCTAACGAACTCAGAGAGAATGACTCAACTAATTAAATGAGTTCAGTGTGTATGGAAGTGTAAAGTATACTCACTAGGGAGATTGGCTTCAAGTTCTGCAACTTCTGTTGAGAGAGGAAAAAAAGAATAATGAATGCAGGAGCAGAGAAGAGGCTAAAGACAAAGAGAAACACACACACGCACACACGCACACACACACACACACACACACACACACACACACAGGCGCGCACACACACACGAGACACTGACACACTCATACTTTCTAAACAAGCTACCTGCTCAGTCAACACAGTTTCTGTGTATAAAAGCATAATCTCCAGCATGCAGGTTGTAAAATAAATTGCCCTCTGCATACGACACAATGCAGCAGAGAGAAAAAAAAACAGAATGACTCCATCGGTGGGTAACAAACAGAAGGAGGGGAAAAGAGAGGAAGGAGAGAACCAGCGGGAAGAGGGGTAAAGAGTCGAGGGCTGTTCAGGTGCCGCTGCCTCTGGGTGACGTCTGCACGGTCTACTTTGTTCTGGTGTGTCATGCTAAGCACTTTCCACCGTCGCCTCTACAAACATTTTCTTTGAGATACGCAGAGTAATAATGAGGCACAGGCGGAGGTCAGAGCAGAGGGTCGGCTCTTCATCAAGGACTTGCAGGGAGCTACTGTTTTTTCCAAAGAGACCTGCAAACTGGCTTTTGTCAGAACATGTGCTCCTCTCCGTAGCCCACCTGCGCTAAATGTCAGGTCCCCATGCATATTTTAAAAAGTTCTGCCCAAGGATCATCCACAATTCATGTCAATGGTTCTCAGCTACGTAACATCAAGGAGTCCTCACAGTGATATCAGCTGCCGTACTGTTTGTCTGTATACTCTCTGCCCCATTTTATTTGACAAACACTGCATTACTGTGGATCTATTTTACATGGCCACTGAAGCAGCGATCAGTACGATTCGCCTCACGAAACACACCAAAAACAAGAACAATCATGCTTTCCTGGCAACAGCAGGAAAGACGGGCAATAACAAGATCTGACCAGGGAGGAGCAGGTTCCTTTGTGCTTCAGCGAGAGGTTTCACTCAAACATCAGCGTGTTAGAAGAAGCCCATCATCCTCAGTTTGAGCATCAGGAGGTGCCGGTCCCACGACAGCTCATTTAGCGTCAGACCATAACTGACCTTGCATTATTTTCCCGCCTGCAGTGTTTCCCCGGCCCACCACCACATCAGCATTGAACGCCACATACTGAATTTCTATTTTTCTTATTACTATTTAAAATGAGTAAAATCTTATTGTTGTGTTCAACCCGTCTTTGCCCTGCTCTCACAAACACACTGTGCCTGTCTGAACAGCTCCTCGTCTCCATGAACGCTCTGACTCTGAGGCTCTCTGAGGCAGAAGTCAACCCGCCTCTTACGCACAACTCCATACGCGCCACACAGAAGCAGGATAATGAATTCACTTCCACTTGCAAATCAAGTTAACTTGTTCATCTTTGACCTTTGACCAGCGCTGCTGTGACAGCTGAAGCACCTGGAGGGTCAGGCTGCTAATGAAGAGAGAGCTGCAGGAGAGGAGGAGGAGGGCAGCCGCCGACATGCTGCTGTGAGAGAGCCAGCTAGAGCACAGGTGAGAGGTGAGACAGGTGAGGTGAGAGAAAGCACATTTCTCAGGAAAAGGGACCTCGTTTCTCTTCTGTGACAGGACATCAGCAGGCAGCAAGCACAGAGGCACTGGATTTGATCCAGAGGGGCTCAATTTAAGAGCCGGCTGGACCACAAACAGCAAATAATATCTGCAGAATTTGCGTTATCATGAATAAATAATCACAAATAATATTTTCATCTCTCTTCTTTTGATTTTCTTTCTCCTTTCCTTTCCTCCTCATTATTATTATGTGATCTTCTTCATGTTCCGTGTATATAATTTAAAGATCATCACAAAAAAGAGCAAATAATCAGGTGCACACGTGAGGATATTTAGCACATTTTCACAATGATTGCTCTACTTTTTAGGGATGTTATTCGACTGTGCGGGCACCACAAGCCTGCACCTCAGAAAGGCTGCACAAAGAGGGCTTCTGTTGTGGTTGGAGCGGCTATACACAGGAAATATTACTTGGAACGACACATGACTGCACAGCACCACCAGGAAAGCATCAGATGCCTGGAACCACTTGAATCTGGTAGGTTCCAATTTCAACAGCAGGTATATAATAATATAACCTGAGTATGTTCACATCATTTTCTAATCATTTTGTTGTTTACAGGCTTCTCAGTGATGGACTCCTCTGAGCCCGGACTTATCTTGGAGCATGAGGCAATCATGGGTGGGTTCATGTGCCTTTACTGGCTCATAAAAAACGAACTGGCCCACCACTCACACACGACTCAAAGCCTGGCTGAGAGTCTAGGGTGAGATTACTTCAGGAAATTAAAGGCTAAGGTCACCTAGCCGTTATTTAAGATTAAATTCAATCTTTACATAAATGGATAAAAAAAGCTAACAAATTACACAGTCCTTCGTCTCCGTTTCCAAATGTCAAGACTGAGCCGAGGAATAATTCTAGGTCTCACAGTATCATTGACGACATGCTTGAGGTCTCAGCAGAAGTCATCAAGGAGCCATAAACCTCTCTTTTTAATCCCATTAATACAGAGTCCTGTAAACGAACAGTGAATACTAAATACTAGCCGATGCAGATACCTGGACAAAGAGGGACATGTATTCAATCAATTCCTGGACCTGGTCCCTACTGCCGATGGCAAAGCAGCCACTGTTGTGACAGCTGTCAAGAAGAAGGGCCTCCCAGCAGAGGAACTCTAAGGACTTGGGACTGATGGAGCAGCTGGTATGATGGGAAATTATTTAACGCCCATGTGAGATTACTTTGTTCTATCCAATGTTTGTCACTAAATAGTATTATTTAAATTTAGGGAGTGTGAATGGGGCTGGGAAGCAACTCACAGGCAGCTTCCCAGAGACTGTGGCTGTGGCTCGTGCTGCCGACAGATTGGCACTTGCCTGCAAGGAATCATCAAAGTGCATTTCAAGGATTATCTTCAAGAAACTCATTTTCTTCCAGACACAGTGCAAATCAAACTGCAGCACCACTCCAGGCAGCATCCACCACCCTGGGTAACAGCGACATGAAAGAAAGGTAACTTGATACCATTTGTAGTTATTTTTCTGACTGTTCACGTCTAACAGAGGAACAGTCATCTGATACTACAGTTGTTATCTTCTGTATGTTCATGTCTGATCATTGTGTCTTTAATTCAAACATGCTGTTGACACGCACTGGCTCTCTCAGCACAAGCCCATCGAGACCCTACAGAGGAACCCGGGCACAGTCCTTGGACCCCTGGCAGAGGGGGCAGAGGTGAGAAGGCGTCCAGGGGCAAAGGGACTCTGAGCACACCTGCATATTAAAATCAGCTTGATTTTGTGCATTGAAATGAGGGTTGATTGCATGTCTGAGCAATACTAAACAGCAGCTATTCTTGTTTAAATTTAGCTTCCTGGCACAATTCAGACACTGAGGAGCATCAAAGAGGCTGGATAGACTCCACGGCCTGGATCGTTCCTGGCCCCCCTCCATTGGGACCTTGATGATTCCCAAACATTTGGAGTGTTAAACATACAGCACAAAGAGGAGAGGAATAGGAAAGGGCATGAAGCGCCAAGGGAGAAGCAGTGGGCCAGATTCCAGCAAGAACTCAATGTTTAAAACTAATGAATTTTCCCCTTCTTCTTCCAACAAAATGTATTATTTGGATTATTATTATTATTTGTTCTACTCTGGCCTGGCCTTAATGACTGTAGTAGAGGTGGGAGTAGGTGTTTGCTTGGCTTTTCTGTTCATTGTAGGTCATCCACCCTAACAAATCGGGCCTGGAAGCACACACAGACAGGACTTTCCATGATTTGGACATCCTCAGAGCGTTAAGTGTCTTGGGATCACAATCAGCTGCTCGACAAGATGACACAATCAACATCTCTCCTCTGCTGAGTCTTTCCAGGAAATTTTGCCCTCAACATGAGGTTCCGCAGGAGTGGTTCTTGTTCAAGAATCATGTCCTTAGTGGGGCGTTCAAGGTGAAAGAATTAGGCTGAATGTGACTACAATCAACCAACGCACACACAAACAACACACTAAAGCCAAGCTAAACCAATTAT
Source organism: Chaetodon auriga (assembly GCF_051107435.1). Taxonomy (NCBI): domain Eukaryota; kingdom Metazoa; phylum Chordata; class Actinopteri; order Chaetodontiformes; family Chaetodontidae; genus Chaetodon; species Chaetodon auriga. Next base: position 3,965,593 of record NC_135086.1, read on the forward strand.
TGTTTCAAGAACAAGAACCAGGAGGAGATTATCAGCCTGCTGGCAAGCGAATTTTGGTGAGTGGGCCAACATCTACCCCTGCCCTGCACAAGTCATCCCCGTTTCAAGCGTTAACTGTGAGTGTGATTTCTCAATGGTGAACAGGGTAAGAGCATCGAGCACAACAAATGATTTCAGATTTTCTTTATATCAGTGCAGTTTGGGGATTTTTGTTTTGGCTTTCTCCTCAGGGGAAAACCCTGGCTGCGTCCTTGAGGATCTCCATAAATGGACCTCCATCCTGAGTGTAGAAATCCAGCACTTTCTGTATATATGTCTACCAGTTATTTGACAGAATGAAGCGATGGATCTGTATGTAATGTTCTGTAATACATCAGTAACACAGTAAAGTGATACCTTTAAGTAAGTGTATGAACTAAAGCAAAGAGAGGCGTGAAGTGTAAACAGAATGACAAAAACTGAGAAGGACAAGGACAACCCTTTGAATTTTAAAGGAGGAGAGAGGAGGCGGGTGTGTGGAAGCTGCCTCTCAAGGCAATGAGGGGTACCTATAAATAAAAACCAGGGAGAAAGGTAGAAATAGAGAAAAAGAAATAGATTTTCAGGGAGAAGCCTGAAAATCTATGGAGGAAGAGGAGCATGAACTATTGTATGTTTTTGTATTGAAGTAAGATATGATGAATGAACCAAAATAAAATGAAAACATACTCAGGAAACTGCGGTCTTGGCCTACAGCGACCGTCCTAAAATATTTAGCTGCCTTGTTTGTTTTGCTTCTGTACAAACATGCGATGGACGAAGTGGACCACGGCACAGGTACCTTTGGTAAGGAGGCGGTCCCTGATGGAGACCCTGTGGGTGGAGTCGGAGGCTCCGGAGGCACGGCCCGTCTTCCCTCCATCGTCCCTCTTCAGCTTACTGGCCAATGTAAGCATGGCTACGCCGCTGTGATCTGCCTGGCTCTGCCCCACGCTGCGCTGTGCTGCACTGCACTGCTGCTCAAATGCCTGCCAATCACACAGACCATACACAATAAATTAGTTATTCTCATTGCATTCATGCATGTTTTAAATGTCATTTGATCTTGCCATATTATAAAATGTATTTTCTATGACTTTTATATTCATGCCCATGTTAAATATTTAAACATTTTCATCACAATCATTTAAAATTCACTCCAGTTTCCCCTCACAGTCCGAAGACATGCACACAGTGTGAACTAACTCTGAACTGCTCACAGTTGTGAATATGAATGGCTGTCTTGCCTACAGCGACATCTGAGCCCTGTGACAGAGTGGCAGCCTGTCCAGGCTGTACTCTGCCTCAAGCCCAGTGGGCTGGAACACACTCCAGCTACCCCCCGACGCTGCACACATTAAGCAGATATACTATAAATAATGGAAGGATGGATGGAAAAAACTACAGGGAAGTCTCTTTAAAGGTAAATGACATATAAGAGCAAAGCTCAGGTCTGCTTAGAAATAGTAAAAGACAATAAGGACAGAAAAGGCAGGTGTTTAATAGGTGAGGCACCAAAAAATGATGAGGTTCAAGTCTACTGCTTCCTGTATTTACCACAGCAATGAACTGACTATGACAACATTTAATTATGGTGCAAGAAGAAGTGCTTGACATTGATTAAGGGAAGCCAATTGTAATTAGACTCCCTGTTGTGGAAAGACATGTGGGGCTACAAGTTGTCTAATAGTGTAAGTGTTGAGTTGCAGTCTTGTTATGTGAGATTAATTGCAGTAAACTGAGGTGATTAATAGCACAACCTCCTCTGGTGTAACTGTCCTTTACAGCGAGCCCATCCTCTGCAACAGATGAACGCTGAGCAGTAAAAGCTAAAGGAGCTGAAGTTTGATGATTTGTGCTTAACATTCGTGATCAACTCCAGCTTGTTTTCAGAGAAATGAGAGTTTGATCAGGGAGAATACTGTACTGTACTGTATGTTAGTACTGTTGAAAGACACCAAAACTGTACATTAACTACTGTGGTCTTCATCAGTGGTTATTCACATTGCATGCCACAAGAAACTCAGAGGTTCGGGGGAAAAAAAGATTTAAAAAAAAAACAAAACACATTATGTTTGACACTTTAATTCAATTATCTCAAAAAAGCAAGAGGACCAGACAGAGGGCAGCCTACGGAGACAAGCACCATAAATCCTCTTATAATACAGTAGGAGAAGCATTTTGTCATCGCTAAATAATATTCAGCGACTCACTGTTACAGCGAAGTAACAGGAAAGGAAACGAGAACTTCAGCTTCTGCCAACTCTCCTATTAATGGTGCTGCAGCAGGAAGCCATTATCTATGACACTGTTAAACTCAGATAAAAGCAGTCTTCGTAAACACGTCTTCTGCTTACTATCAATGCTGAGCAACAGCAAATTGTATGAATGGTTGTTTACTCGTTTCCTGTGAGTGTTTCTTGTGCCTTTTAATTGCGGATTATTTGGCATTGATTGTATATGCACTTATCAGACAACAATATCTGGATTGAAGGACTAAAGTCTTTCAATCAAGAAAAGACAGCCTGCAAACAAAATGATGTATTTGCAGTATCTTATTCATAAATTGTGACCAATACATTTATTACAGCTCATGATGAGAAACCTGACTTGACATCAAAAGACAACAGAACACAGTGTGCTGACATCAAAAATAAATAACTGTTATAACAACTTTCAGGGAATTTCAAACGTCCAAAGACATTTACAGTCACCTAGCGTAGCACCTAGCACCTACATGGTGCAGCAGCGTCCACCCTGACAAGCTGCATCACTCACTTAATGTAATAAAATTCAGTCTTGATGATCCCACTAATCTATTCTGCTGTTTAATAAACGTTTCGTTTCCTCTAGGTTTTCTACTGAAGCTCAGTATTACCATTTGACTGCTGTGCATTTTCACAGGTGGTGCAGAGGTCGTTTATCCGCGCTCAGGGAGCAGCTCACTCTGCCTGTCCAGTCCGAGCACCGGCTGAACTCGTTTGGGGAGCAGCAGTCGCAGAGGGTGAGGGTATCAGGTATCACTGAGCCCATAAAATGTGTGTCACAGAGTCTGACTCGACACCCACCTGCCCCAGCTGTCAGTCACTGCACCCCGGCGTGGCACGGTGACACAGACTACCTGGATGTTAGTCAAGTCGCTGCAGGGGGAGGAACAGGGCCATACAGCAGGACACACACACACAGACTGACACAACGAGCGGATAGAGGCGCACACACCGATGAAAAGGCAGTTTGTTCTTGTTGTGCCCAGAGTCTTCACACAGGCTCAAATCTTCTTACAGCACACCAAGCTTATTTGCTGTAACTATATTAAAAATCAAACTGGTAGCATATGAAGCTCATGAGTTCACCTGTCCAGTAAAAAACGTAACGTTATAGCCTGTCTTTTACTTTAAAATGCTCTCTGTAACTCACAGACTAAGTGAGTCCAGCTGACTAGCCTAGGACACTCAAACACCAGCAAGTGCGTATTCCACAAGATAAGACCTCTTCTGCTACTGTCAGCAAGTGACCCAGACTTTCAGGAGTGAAGTTACCGCCTCGTCGCTGTACTTTTAGCTCGTTAACTTACCGTAATAACGAGCCGCTATCACTGCTAATCACAGCTAACTAGACACAGTCTCGGGGTTTAAAACCAGCCTCAGCTCAGGCTTATTCCGCGCACCTGTGTTTGAGTGCACGGAGACATGTCGCTGATTTTAATCGGTGAAGACACGTTTAAGTTGTTAACAAAGTGTCTGTGCTAACCAGTGTTAGCTTGTGTGTTATCTGAGCGTTGTTTTTTACCTGCTGTCTCAGAGCTAGCGCTCCGTGCTACACCATAATCAGCTGCTCTCTGTTCACGGCGTTGTCTGCGACTCCAGCCGGAGATTATAGGAGGCACGTCCGACTGTAAATAACTCCAAAAATTATTATTAGGGGGCTAGGAGTGGATATGAACTGATTGGAGAAATCAGCTGTCAGAACTTCGTTCCGGTGTCATGGGCAACGGAAGCGCAGTATGTGCCGGTGGTTATTGTTGTCCGTGCAGACATAACGGCAAATAATTAGTTCCGCTGAGCAGCAGACGAGTCTGTTTTAGTAGGCTCGGTTTAGAAAATTAACAACGTGGCTAAACTTGCTGGTACTGATTGAATAAGTTTACATTCGTGTTGTAGCATACATTTATATAATTATTTATGTTATTTATCTCCAATTATGACACTGTCCAATTTAACCCATAGAAAAACCTGCACTTCACATTAGCACGTTAGCCCAGAAAGGATTCTTCCACTCCTCCAATCACCATTTTGAAAACCAGTGTTCAAAATGAGCTTCAAAGAGACGAGAGAAAGTATCCGTAGAACGAAGAGCTGTATTTGTGCTGTAATTGTCCTTGTTACTGAGCTATTCTGCCCCATTTTTCACAAGTGATAGGCTCAATCTGAGTAGCAATTTTTCATACTACGCTATTGTTACTCATTTATTCATTCATTCATTCATTCATTTTTTGCTTGGCTAACTACCCTCAAATCTACAAAATAAACGGGTTACTAACACCTCCCAAGATTCACAGTGACAGTGGGTTGAAAATCAATGCCATTTTAAAAGTTGAAGAAAAAAAAAAATCAAATATATGCAATAGCTCTGATATAACGCTCAGGAAGAAGCCTCCATATAATGAAACTTCCTGTGTGCCTGTGCTGCCCACACACACTCACAAATACACCCACCCGCCCACACACACACACACACACACACACACACACACACACACACACACACACACACACAGCCTACATGTGCCGTGAAAAGAGCACCATTTGCAAAAAGGAAAACTGAAGCCCGCTGTTTGACAGAACAGCTCATTCGTTTCTCGGAGCAAACCCAGATCAGCCTAAAGTCTTTGGACCAAGCTGTGATTCACTCAGCCAGTTGTTATGGACCCAGGAGCGCTGGGGCCGTCACTGTGAACAAGAACATGCTCTTGACTGACCTGCCTGGTTAGATGAAAGTTTTTTTTAAAAAAAGTCTATTAATCTTGGAGCGGATGATTCTAATGTATTTCATCTGCATCTGTTTAGACAGGTGTTGGCCATCAGGCTTTCTGCGATGCTCATACACCAAAGGATTTGACCCTGTGACAATGTTATGTTCTCTTCACACGGTATGCCTAACACATTGCTTTTGTTATTCAGTGGATGTCGATTGAGGACAAAGCATGTGCATGTTTTTATAGGAGTGATATTACTGTTCTGTAGTCACAACAAAATAAAAGAGAACAGCTGAATAAACTCTTTAAATACAGTTCGATCAGCTAGATATTGAAAACATGAAGTAGATTAACACTCAAACAATGAAAATATAATAATCAACATTAAGGGAGGAGCGGTGGTGCCTTCATAGAAGGAGGAGAAGAAGAACAGAAAGCCAGAAAACCACATGGGATCAAGAATTCTGGACTGGGAGGAAATTTTTCTGAACATCTTGGCGAGACCAACAAACAAAACTTTCAACCTTCTCCTCAAATGACCCAGAAAAGAGAAAATCCAGTATTGAAGATGAAGGCACTCACTTTGAAATGAAGTATTTCTGTCACTTCTCGGTCTTCAAGCTCAACAGCAGCATAAAGAGGGGGATAATAAAAGTTTGTCATGCTTCTCTATCCTGAGGGGGTAATTAAGTGACGGAGAACGCACCTTAAGGAATTTCAGACTTCTGTTTATCTTTGCAGACAGCTCTTGAAATATGAAATGTTAAATTAGCCTCTGTCAACTGATGCCTGCAGCCCAACAGTGACATGATGTTCACCTAAAGTAAAAAAAAAAAACATCCCCTGTCAGCATGCCAGATGCAATAATATTAGGATTTATCTCCTGTTGCTATGTTGTCTACAATCCAGGGTTTGGGTTATTTTGAGGGCAATGGACCCGTGTCCTCAATCAGTCTTCACCTCCACGACTGAGATAACTGTTGTGCAGGGGCTGTGTAACCCCCAGCCAACACGCAGGTGAGGTCTGGACTTTATAAAAAGGTAGAGACCAGGTACCAGACCGTAAGCAGCAAGCATCCAAGGGGAAGCTACAAAAATGGTGGACACAGCGCTGAAAACTGCTTTTTTTTACAAAGAGTGACAATTCCTGCGCAGTAAACCTTCAAGCCCGGACTAAAGGATTCAGACATTCGGCTCAACTGAGAATTTTTTATTCTAACTTGAACAATTTCCACAAATAATTGAATTGTCCTCTCAATCTTTCACTTAAATAATCAGTGTTATACCACCTGTTACTCTGTATGTGTATCAAAGTGACATCTGGCTGTCAGCTGAGATCAGACTGTGACTGTGGCTTCAGCAGCGGTGACAGTAGCCCCAGTAGCTCTAATGGTGATCATGTAAAACCAAAGTGTTACACCTGGGGCTTCGCTCTCCCCGCCGGACCACATGACCCCGATGTGAGTGCGGTGTCTACTCAGTTTAAGGAAAAAACTTCTCTGGAACGACATGACTAATGCACATGTCATAATAATACGAATCCCCTCTTAAAATGCATGTTGGCTTAACTTGTGCTGCACTGTCGGAATAAACATTAGTTGTTTAGAAAAGCGAGAAGTACCCTGTGCGCTCCATTTGAAAAAAATTAGAGAAACCTTTCTGCAAGCGGCACACATGATCCAAAATGATGGTTTTTTAAACTGACTCATGCAAATAACTTGGATACTAAGATCTGAGTTAAACCAGAGTAAATGAACTGCAGCAGTTGTGAGGGGGAAGTTATTTAGTTTATTTCTGGTGAACCAAGCACTATTTGTCTTGTCAGAAAAGCACAACCACTGCTAACACATTCCAGGACTGCAGCGAGATCAGTGGCTCCTCACATCTGTTTTTCCCTCAGGGTCCCATTACATTAAGTGTAAATGTCCTGGCTGATACTTTGAAACATACGCACAGAGTGTGTGTAACTTGATAGCGAGAGGATGAGCTTTAACAGCAAATCGGCACTGACACAGAACTGAGGTTGGTGGCTACTTTGTCGTACTGTCTTCAGGGAAGTGGAAATCTGATGTGCTATGAGTAGTAAGAGTCACAAGCTCATAGCTGTCAAACACTTCTGTCACCAGGTGACTCATGTAGAGTATTGAATCATTAGAGGAATTTTACTTCTTGCTTAAGTAGAAATATTTGATTGAACACGAATACAATATTCATCTTGTTGATGCAACAATTGTACAACATGAGCATAATGCACTCCTGCTATATTCTTTAACTGAATGTTTTAATTTGAATTTCTTTTTTGGAAGAGGAGCTTTTTAGTTTCAGATCCAGTGATCGCTGCTACACAGAGCAGAAGGAAACATCTGCACAACAGACACAGCAGACATGTTTGACAGGACAGCTCGTTTGGTTTGAAGTCCGTCCAACTCGCTCTGCAGCATCTGAACACAAAGAGAGTCATACAAATGACGATGTAAATGAGCTGACACATATTTGTACATTCAAATATGAGTGCTGAAAAGTAGTTCTGTTGGATGATTCTTTGTGGCAGACTTCAGGTTGGGTTTGCGCACTGCACTGCATGCAGGTCAAAAGAAGAATCATGCAGATAGCAATGAACATTATGGTCCTTAAAACCACACATTCAGTGACACTGTCTAATAACTGTGCCCATTACAGAACAAGTGTATTGTATGTATGACGGCTTTATAGCTGCAGGATCAAATCTGGAAACAGCTTAAGAAAGATTCAAACTGACAGCTTTGTGCCTTTGTGCTACAAGGTGCAACACAAACATGCACAACACCTGCACCAGTCAGAGTCGGGTTATGGCCTCGAGTCAGGCTACCAGTCGTACAATAGGACAAAAGGTTTAACATTTTTGCACTGTCAACAGTAAAATGTGTTTGTAACAAATGTCTGCAGGGTGGATGGGATTCAGAAGCCAAGAAAGAGGCCGGACCTTACAAGTAAGGGCATCTTGGATGTTTCTGTTTCTGAGAACAAGGAGAAAAGGAATGAAAAGTCAGGATTCTGTCACAGCAGAAGGTGGCTGAGAGCATTTCCACACAGATGTAAAAACAGAGCCTCACAAACACGACTAATAACAAAGTCTGTGAGGCTGACTCATTTCTGCCGAGGAGCTCTCAGAAAAACAGGAGACGATTTCATTGAATATAACTCTGGAGCCTTTGTGTCGACTGTGACAAAACTACCAGTGCAAACAAATAAATCCACTGTGGCCTGTAGCTTCATATGAAAAGACAATAGCTATGAGAAGCTGTGGAGTCATCTCAGGCACGCAGTTTAGGGCCAGCTTCACAGGTGGTACTAAATCTGACAGGGGGGGCATTCTTCTAAATACAGATATACCATTTTAGAGAGAGCACATTTGTTCTTCCAGCACACACAGAGTGGGATTAGTGGTTGTGGTCCGTGATAGGGAGCGACAGACAGCGGACCCTGCTGCTTATCCCAACCTCAGCCTGCACAGCACAGTAACTGAACATGGTTCACTCTTTAAAGCAGGTGGGAAATAAGACAAATCGATACAGGAAAACATTTTGACTCTCAGAGTGATCAGGAAGAAGAAAGAAACTGGCTTCATCTCAGCAACACTTTTTTCTTAATATTATTTTGTTGATAACATTTTGCTGTGCGTGTCAGCAAATATGATATAAAAGTTCCAGGCAATGTAATATAGTCAGAGGAAGAAGGTGCCAATAATCAGGTTTGATCAAATGTCTCCCTCTAGTGGTACTTTGCAAAACAACCTCTTCGAAAATACTACAGTTGTACACTTTGTTCACAGTGAGTGAGTAATTTGCTTGAAAATGACTGATTACACATAACAGATCATTTATTATATAAGTAGCTCCTGGATTTCATGTAAGATTCAGACAAAGATTTTCTGTACATTAACAAAATCACAAATATGATGCAAACATAAATCTGTACAGAGTCAGAATCTGCATGCAAAATCTGAAGTGTAAAAAGAGACAGTTCACAGCAGGCTAGCTGTTTCCCCCTGTTTCCAGTCTTTGTGCTAAGCTAAGCTAACTGGCCGCTGGCTCCAGCTTCATACTCAGCACAATCTTCTCATCTAACTCTAATTATTACTTTTAAATAAGTGGTATTTGTAGGTCAAAAAGAGACTTCTCATACATAAGTAACAAACATCTAACACACTAACTTGTGCTGTGTTGTCACAGAGAAAACATTCACACAGAACAGTAAATAAAACATCTGGATGGCAGCACAAGTTTCTGTGTCCTCAGCCAGCACTCATGACTTTGTTGAGACTGTGAGTGCCGGCAGGGGTCAGGCTTCCTGTGGTTTGCAGGCCAGCAGGTAGAAATACTTCACAGCCACCATCACCTCTGTTTCTGCAGAGGTCACCCTCATTACGCTCATCAGCCTGGGGACAGAAACACAGGAGTGTCTCATCGTTCAGTCCAGTTAGTGAGATGCTGTCCACCGTCAGGTGTGTGTGTGTGGTACATATGTGTGTATGCTGTACTGCATGCATGCTGCCATTGAGCGTTTACCTTTGACAGGTGTCTTGGGAGAGCATGGCGGCTTTCTGAGGGTCGTCTCTCAACAGAGCCTGATAGCTCGAGAAAGACTCCACCAACCCCATGTAGCTGGACAGAGGCATGGGCATTTTCACCCACACACACTCTTGCCTGTAATACATTGAAAACAAACAGTCAGTATGTACCTCGTGTATAAAAAAGACCCGTATTAAAAAATGGCGGACGGTTCACATGTTCACTCACCACTCCTTGTCAGGGTAAGGGATGGATTCATAGGCCTCCCGGTACAGCTCAATGGAGCTGGGTCCGAGGTGGGGGCTGCGGTAAGGTTGCAAGGCTGCATAAAACTGATAAAACCAACAGAGAGGAAGTAGTGAGATTTTCATCATGGCATTAAAGGCATGACAGAAAGTACCAACCAGGTAGGTTTTACTTTCAGCCTTTTGACAGTAACAATGTTTAAATGCCCAGCTGCGTGGTTTTTTACAATCCATCCAGAACACATGCAACCTAACCGTGTGCTGTACAATGGAGCTAACTGTGCTGCTTTACCTAATAATGTCCACTAGATGGTGCTGTTGTTTGTTGTCTGTTCTGGTCCACCAGTGTGTGGCGTGAGGATGTGTCTGATGATGACATCTACACCACCAGAGCTGAAGAAAGGTTCCCCCTTTGAGTTCGTCTTCTATTAAATCTTTATCTGATGGGATTTCACCGTTTGCAACGTTAAAGAATGAAGAGTTTTTTTGTTTTTTTTTTAAAAAAAGCAGCATTTTCTTTGTCTGTTCCACTTTTTTCTCTCTTTGCTGATCACTGTTCACTGACTTATTATATAGAACTGCTCTCACAGGCTGATATCTGTCCCTGCACATGTGGCTGAGGGTGCGTCTGTGCACACTCATAATGAGGTGGATATTCATGAAAGCACCTCTTTGCAGACTTGGTTGAGTGTGTGTGAGCAGCAGTCAGGGTGGCTGAGCTCCATGTCAATGGTGTAGTTGAGCAGAGCCATGCAGCCACGGGGCTTCAGGATTCTGTGGGCCTCCTGCAGGAAGCGTGGCCGGTCAAACCAGTGGAAGGCAGACATGGCCGTCATCAAGTCCACCGAGCTGTCAGCGAATGGCAGCTCCTCGGCCGCGCACTGTCTGAAGATGGAACGGCCAAATCAAACATCTGCCCAGTGAGGACCAGCAGCAGCCCAAACACGAACTTACAATGTGCATGATTTTGATCCAGAACACAACTGCTGACAGTATCCAGTACAGTTTGGGAAGTTTTCAGGCACCATCTCTTTAATTCTTGGTCCACTAATTAAATGTGCTGAATAAAACTTCAGTCTAGTGCTTTACTTTGGAATAAAAATGAACGACTATAAAATGTTTATTATGATAATTAGAATGATGAAATTACATTTTATCATAATGAGTTGACTTCTAATAACTTTTTTTTTAAGTTATTTAACAAATTACAGCTTCATTTCTATATTTTACACAATTTATTCACACAGGTACTTTTTTCAGAATTACTTTTTTATTGACTGAATATTGAACACATTGGTTTCATATGCAGGAGCTGCATCTACCTGCAGCTTGTCATTTAAAAAGAACGGATCCAATTTACATTAATTTAAGAAGTGCACACTGGTCTGCTCTGGTTTAACCGCACTCTGATTTCCTTATTTTTTTGGTATATCTTCCAGGTCACAGTTCACTAATTGGAAATTTGCCTGCCACGTGCTGCTTCTATTAATATTATGCTCTGCAGGAATGATTCACATCCTCATAATGATTCATGCGTTGCAGCAGTATAATCCCCCAAAACAGAATGTCAGCATTAATATTAATAAGAGCATGCTAAGTACCATTGGAATTACTAACTGATGTAGGTTTCATCATGTTTAGGGGGCCTAACCAACCCTGTGAGACATGCCAAACATTTTATGAGGCTTTCACTGGCCTGTGTTCACGGTGCATTTGTTCTGCTGCATGGGCCTGACTGCATGACCGACTTTCACCAGACAACGGTCACATTGTTCCTGCTTTGGCCAAGATTCAGTAAAGTAGCTTATCAGACTGTCAGCGCTGAACAAATGGTGTGATGTTAATTGTGATGGTGTTTTGAAAAATGAAAAAGGAAAAAAGACCTCACTGTGCATTTTATCAGGTGTGATTGATCTTACTGTCTTTAAGCAGAGACTTTGAATTAAGGCACAAGAAAAATCATTTAACAGGAAACACAAGGAGCTTTCAGGATGCATTCATGTCTTTCACCTTCTGAGTCTCCTGTAAACAGACTCCAGTTAAAAAGGAGGACTAATTGGTTGCCTACCTGTACGTAATGTTCGGCTCCTTAGCATGCTGCAAAGCCATTTCCACCTGGGCAGGACTGACATCTGTCCCCACAACAGAGGCGAAGTGTTTGGCCAGCAGCACTGTGCCCTGGCCTGAGCCGCAGCCCACGTCCACTGCCAGCTCAAAGGGACGACCTTTCTGACAAAATATCGAACACCTTCTGTGACATTCCTTCAGAGTTAGTTCTGCCTCGATCACTGACGATGACACCCTGCAATAACTGATTAGGTTACCCCCATTTTTCCATCTTTACTCACCTGTTTTTCCAAGAAGTCAAGGATCTGTTGTATTAGATAATCTGATGGAGAGATCCTGTACTTCCAGTAGCAAGAAACATGCTTCTTGCCTTCAAACAGACGGTAAGCCATAGCTGGTGGATGCCTCTCTGAACAGGTGATCAGGTGATACGCTTGAAAAGAGAGATTGAGGCAGTCTGTGGAGTTTTTTGTGCTGGATATGAGGACCTAACGTCCACGTAGAGAAGGTAGTACATTCCTCTCAGCCAGCAGTCTCACACACACACACACACACACACACACACACACACACAAAAGAGGGACACAATGGGGTTCCTGGGAATTGGGAGGTCCCACTACTTCCACTGATACGCGATATGTTTGAAAATGAGGGACTTTAAAGGGACAGCCCCAAAACTGTTTTCTTTATATGATGTGCCATCTGTCGGTACAACAGTGCCTTGTTTTTAATGAATCCATGATAACTGTGTTAAATGGAAATCAAGGTCTCGCTCAAAGCTTTGTAAAGGTCAGCTTATGGGTCATGTGATGGTATGTGTTTCTGTCAGAACCAATCAGAACCCCTGGAGGTGATGTGGGTGAGGTATGTGTGTGTGTATCGTGAGTGCAGCTCTCCTCTGTCTGAATACACTGGCTGATTTCTTGTGTTGTATAATCTCATGCTACTCTTTAACCGAGGGTTGTTTGTTACTTACCGTCAGCGACAGCCTGATGTGGAGGTCAGCAGAGCTGAGTTCAGTCTGTTTCCTGGTGTTAAGGACAATAAACACAAACACATATCAACAGCAGCTTCGCTGCTCAACTGTATGAATAGTAAGACGGCGCAAAGTTATGACTCTGACTGTGACTCATCATTAGGCAATCTGGCTGAACGAAGGTGGAATGTGACCATAAACAGGAAACAAATGTCTCCTGATCGAATACTCTGTGCCAGAGTTTTACTGTTGTGATAAAACCTTAACTTTCACTCATATGAGAAAGAATATGTGAGGATGTCTCGTGGTAATACACCGGATAATACACCAGGACAGCATCTAGGCACCCCTTCTGTTAAAAAACACAGTGATAGGCATGTTACATTTCAAAGAGTTTATTTTTTTCTTGTTATGTAAGCTCACAGTGTGCATGCAAGGTCACAAGGAATCAGCTGTTCCATTGGGAAACGTTTTGAGGGATAGTTTTACTGCAAAATGAAACCTACATTAAGAGCAGCATAATAGAGTGAAGCTTAAATATGAAGTCACGAGTAGAGTGACATCTTCCTGATGACAAACAGCAAACAGCAACAGAGAATCACAGGGAAAACAAGAGTTCTGCTGAGAAAAGCATGAATGAGATGCTCCCGCAGAGAGTCCCGCACCCGATGGCACAATGTTGATTACAGAGGTTTTGATGCCAGGATACAGTAATATTCCAGTTCCTGCTCCATTTCAGTGTCAGGAGACGTGACTCCCATCTCCTCCAGGAACCTGTGAAGCAGTGCAGTGATTGATTATTCAGCTCAGCACGGAGCAGAAAAACATTCAGACAGTTAAGAGTCACAGAAAGGATGAATGAAAAATAAATAGAGCATTAAAATAAGAGAAATGTGTGTGTGTAGGTGACCTCTGCTGAGTGTTGAGCAGCAGGTCTTTAGCAGTCTGAGGATCTTTCTTCTTGTAAGCTTGGAACATGGACAAGGACTCGATGAAACCCACCAGGTTCCTCACAGAGATCGACGACTTGTCCTGAATGCCCTCAACCCTGTCGGGGGTAGTTTGTGCAAAGGTTTTGTGTCGTCAGCAGAAAATCATGCTGTATTTAGCCATCACACAGGTGTGTTAAGGTTTGGTCGGGTACAGCTTGTGTGTTAATTACCTCTGTTTGTCTGGAAAAGGTATTGCTGAGTAGAGCGCTTCCAGTTTACCCTCAGATTCAGCTACTGGACTGCTAGCATATGGCAGCAGCACCTGATGAACCTGAAAGTGAAAGCATATTAATGTTTAACTTCAACTCCATTTAGGCGCTGAGTTTGAATTTCGTGTGATTTGTGTCTCACTGTATAGATGATATAAATAACATAAAAAACGAACCAATTAATGAATGAAAATGTGGCATGTGTGGACGATGGACGGAGCGTAAGCACTGCAGGGAGGGACAACGAGTGTGTCCACCGTGCTGAGGACACGGAGGAAAACCTGGACACATTCAGACCACTGAGCCAACTGTGTTCAGGACAAGCATCGGTGGAGCACAGCTGATGTTTCATTTGCTTGCTTTGTTATTTTTGATGCTGAACGGAAGTCAAAGAGGTGAAGCAGAGAGCTGTATTGAGTTCAGAGTGCTGTTGATAAATTCACAGTGTAACATAAGCAGCAGCAGTAACTGCAGTCTGAATGATGCTATTATCATTATTGTTATTCATTCGTTGCCTCACACAGATGAGAATGGACTTATGGGAGCACATTGGAAGTTGTTAATATAGAATACTAACACTATGTGCAGAGCTGGAGATGGGGGTGGTTAGCTTAGCTTAGCATAAAGAGTGGAGGCAGAGGGAAACAGCTAGCCTAATGTGCCTTACAAGCATGCAAATGAACATGTATGTTGATGAAAGTCGAGGTCTAAGTCTACACCCGCCTCTCTGTAGATGTGATTGAGTCTTTCTCCACAGTCCTGGTAGTGATGTCTGGTCTTAGAGTCACTGAAGCTCAGCAGAGCCATGCAACCTCGAGGTTTTAAAACCCGATTGGCCTCGGCGAGAAACCTCGACTGATTGAACCAGTGGGCTGCTGACGCTGCAGTCAGCAAGTCGACAGAGCCATCTGGAAAAGGAAGCTCCTCTGCCGTCCCCGTCCTGCAGGTACAACAGACAGGACACACTTCTAACTAAAAGTAGAGTAATTAGAGCCACACACACAGAGCTGCTGACACGCTCCTACCTGTACGTGATGTTAGGGTACCCCGGCACAGCTCTGGCCTCCTCCAGTTGATGCTCACTGATGTCGATGCCCACCACTTCCTGGAAGTGCGGCGCCAGTAGCCGGGAATTCTGACCTGTCCCACATCCCAGATCCACGGCCAGCACATGTGGTTTCCCCTTCTGAGGATATTCACAGATATGCAGTGCTTGTTGTGAAGACGTTGAATTTTTGCTTCATAAACCCTCGTTTTGTTGATCAAATAAGCACAATGCCCTCCAAAGGCTCTGTATGTGCTGTGATAGCAGACTGCTGTACATTCGAAGCAGACTTGGCCATGGCATACCTTTTTATCTAGGTACTGAAGAATAATGTTCTTGAGCTCATCAGGAGGCGTGAAGCGATACTTTTGGTAGATGGAGGCATGATCCTTGGCCTCGAACAGCCGGTATGTCATGGTGGTTTTCTTACTCTTCTCTGTCTGTTCTGCTGCTAAATTTGCGTTCACCGACCTCGACTCCAGAACAGTCCGCTGTGTTTGTCTTTGTCCTCTTCCGGTCTCCTGCGTTGTTTACCGTCATTTAGATTCACTTTCAGCCTTGTTTACCTTTTAATATGTCCTCATATGTTGCATCTCCTCCTCCTGCTGTTCCTTCGTTAAAGCTGTTTTCTGCCTGGACGCACACGCTCTGCACTCTCGCTGACTGAATGCATGACTCTTCACCTACTGGAGGTAAACAGTTGGTTACAGAGTAAATCAGTAAGCAGTCTCAAACATGGGAGAACAAACATTTACAACCTTGAGGGAGACTGGGGAAGCTGTTTTCACAGGTAAACAGGTTAGTAAACAGGTTGGTTCACCACTTTGTGAACACATGATTGGATATGGTGTTATGGGTTGACACAACGATGACTTAATTGTGACATTACAATGCAAAGCTACACTTCTGCTGGTGTCTCAGCACACGATAGTAGATGCACAAAACAGCTTTCCTTCTCTTTTTAGCACAAGTTACACAAACACTTCAAATCATGACAAAGCAGACGCTTGCTTTCATGTTTTCATTGCATTACGTGACGCAGCTTCTTTGCTTATTTAAGTTCGTGCATTTGAATCTAAACTGGTGTTTGGTACGGTGGCCCTGAGAGCTCAACATACTGCATCTTTGAAAAACACATGCAAATGACAAAACTTCTTGGACAATTTTACAATATATGTGCAGAATTTAGAAAAAACATCATTAAGTGCAAAGAGGATTCAGAAATGCTGCAAGACGCGCTGATGAAAATGGAATGTAAGCTGACACACGTGTGAAAATTGTCTTAATTTGATTGCGTTTGGTTGATTTGCACGTGTTTTCCACAGTGTGTTGACCTCTCAAGGCCACCGTAATTCAGAGCAGTTTAAGTCAGGCGTCATAGCTGCAGTCACACAGAATCTCTTGTTGCTCTCTCCTAAACCTTTCCAAAGCACTGGCTGAACCTAGCGTTGGTTCCACTTGTGTCTT
This sequence comes from Chaetodon auriga, assembly GCF_051107435.1. Lineage (NCBI taxonomy): Eukaryota > Metazoa > Chordata > Actinopteri > Chaetodontiformes > Chaetodontidae > Chaetodon > Chaetodon auriga. The sequence goes on from NC_135086.1 coordinate 3,982,137, forward strand.
TGTTCAAGTTTGTTGTTCTTGACCATTTACCAAACTGAAAAACTTCTTCGTTTTGGTTGTGGTTACCGCGGACGGCTCTCCACGGTAGCAACGTGTGTCTAATTGCTCTCGAGGGACAGCGGAGATAATGACCTGTTGACCATTTCCAACATAGCTGTTCTACATTAATGACCTTTGAAAAGTATAGCGTCCTCCATGCCATCCCATGGGATCTCATTAGTCTTGACATCATCAAACTCTGCATCATCAAGCTTTGAGCTGAGCCCATTTTTATCACATCCAGTGTCTTTTGATATTTCTTTTCCTTCCTCTTGCATACAGCGACTCTATTCCCCAGCCTGTGTTCAAACACCTGATGAGGAAACACTGGGGATGTCATGGCATGGTGGGCATTAAAGGGGGCTGAGGGACTAATAAAAGTCATTACAGTGTCCTTACATCACTCATGGCATGTCCTGTGTGTGTGTGTGTGTGTGTGTGTGTGTGTGTGTGTGTGTGTGTCTTTAAGATAAGCAAAAGATTGCATCACATGTGTTTTTCCTCTGATCCCTCTGAGTAACTGATTGATACACAGGAGTGTACAGAGGTTACTGTCAGACACTTCCATGAGGTTGCACCCACACCTTGTTACGAGGTCCACCGGTTTAAACGATTACATGATAATCGATCATCATTTATGTTTGAAACTTCAGGCTCCATTGATCAGATTTTGTTTGTTTTCTGAATATTTGTTCATGCCCATGAGCATGTTTGTGTTATTAGATGAACAAACCAGTGCACATTTACAAGTGCTGAAGCCTGTCAGTGTCAGACAGCGCGTCGTACATTTGTTTCCTCAACACATTCACTTACTCACTAATCCCTCTGTGAGTCTGGTTACACTCTACTGACTTCTGGCAATAGTCTACATTTTTCTTACTGTCAACAAATCCCATGAACATGAATGAACTGATGCTGCTAACACGTGCTGTCTGGATTACCAAGGCCTCATATAGAGACTCTTTTCCTCTGCGCCGCAGTTTTATTGTTGCCCAGAACTACATCGAGTTAGTGTTGGATTTACATGACACGTTCCTTCATCGTGATGAACATGAGCACTGCATTTTATTTTGAGTCAATCATACATACGCCAGCCTGCTGTTTGCACCACACAGCTCAGCCCTCTCTGAGTGTTTCAGCCGTTATCGAGTGCGGCGACTTAGAGCTCGTCCGTCCTCCCAAGAAGAGCAGCAGCATCAGTCGTTTCAGCGAGTCGCCATAAACAACACATAGCTCAACAGTGAGACTGAGCCGGGGTCATGTGTGCAGGCCGCTCTGGTTCAGTGTCCTCTTACCTCCTTCACTCCATCTCATTCATTCTGACCCTCTGACTTCACATAATGAATCAAGTTCATCTCATTTACATGTGTATCAAAGTCTCCCCTAGCTGAGCATGTTCTCACTTCCAGCTCGTCCCATAAGGACACTTGGTTAAGACCCCATTCTCCAAAGTGAAATAAAAGAGTAAGAAAACAAAGAAACAGACAAATGACAATGTTTGACCGAAGAGATTCTTCATCCTGAGGGGGACGTGAATGTGTGTGCCATATTTCATCTACATAGCTGTTGAGAAATTTCACCCAAGACAGCAAATGTCAACCTCATGGTGGCGCTACAGTAAAGAACCGTCATGGGCGCAAAGGATATCTGGAGCAAACACTGCCTTGATCAGACGTACACTGATAGCACCCAGAAACCACCACTGAGCAGTATTTGGAACTGAAACATCGACTTTTCCACATGCTCTCATTACGTTATCTCATTTATTTTATGTTTTTGCTGTTTTATGTCGCCTGCTTTTCGTTTGTTTTTTGATCTTACAGCTGCTTTTTGCTTCTTTTTGTGGATTATATGACTTTTGCATTTGCTTGTATTGAGGTGAGATTCCTTCCAGAAGCCTCTGGAGGTTTTTTTTTTTTCTGTTGCTGTGAATCGTTTTAATCCAGGATTCTGCCCTTCAACTAGCTTTTCAATGTGTTTGTGACAAAACTCAGAATTGTGGTTTGGACTATTGACCAGACTTCATTTTAATCTCACCTGCAGTCAGTATGTGATATCACCTTTGGCCTGATTTAGAGATTTTAACTGATTCTGCCAAACAGTTTGTTGGAAATGTACGTACGCTCAAGTGTTATTTACTTTCTGAGTAACTTAAATGAGGAGAAGCAAACATTTTTGGCTCCTCACATCAAAGCATGTCATGGCAAAGAGAAAAAACTTGGGTTAATGATGCAGTTTCGACCCTCGAATCCCCCATGGAGTGATGACTGCGGTGATATAACTGTGTGCGACCATGTAAGAGGCTCTCAGCTTCTCCTTCTCCTTTACCTGCCAGGGTGAGACCACACACACTGAGCCACGCTGAGGACTGGTGAAAGCCTCTGGATTTACACAGTAACAGCAGATGCTGTTGATTGCTGATGACTTAGGTGTGTTTCTTACTTACTCGTAATCCTTTTGCATCATTCATGACTTTGCAAATCTCTCTCCTCCTCAGTTAATGTCGAAACCAAAGCATGACTGAACAGGTAATATGGAGTTGCAGGTGAGTCGTAACTGCTGACGGGATCCTGTCAAATTTTCTTTATTTGACAGCTGCATCAAACGACCTGTGATACTGACTGTGATAAATGGAAAATGGTACTCATCCCCTGTATTTTAACCTAACCATGTTTGTGAACATTGGAAACTACGTCTACCCTGCAGCGGTCTTGTGTTTCCTGTTGTATGCTTTTATCATCTCGGCTAATCTTGTCATAATCGTGGTAATAGCACGAGAGAAGGCTTTACACAAGCCCATGTACATTTTCATTCTGTGTCTTTCTGTCAACTCTCTGTACGGCTCCACTGGCTTCTTCTTCAGATTTCTGAGAGACCTTCTTTCTGACACTCATTTGATCTTACGGTCAGCTTGTTTCGCTCAGATCTATGTCATTTACACCTACGCATCCTATGAGCTCACCCTTTTGGGCATCATGGCATATGATCGGTATGTTGCCGTATGTCAGCCTTTACATTACCACAGCAAAGTCACCTCCACGTTGGTCTGTAAGTTGGTCAGCTTAGCATGTATCTATCCAGCCTTTTCTGTCGCATCTTGTGTTTATCTGTCTTCCAGACTTCCATTATGTGGCAATGAGATACCAAAGGTATTCTGTGCAAACTGGCCTGTGGTAAAGCTGTCATGTGTCAGTACTGTGATTAACAATATTGTTGGCATGATTGTGTCCACGACCACAGTCTTTCTGCCCCTTGCTTTTGTGCTGTATACGTACACACGAATCTTCCTCGTCTGTAGGAAACGCTCGGCAGAGTTCAAGGGCAAAGTCATACAAAGCTGTCTGCCACACATCATCACGTTTCTCAACTATTCCATCACTGTGTTCTGTGACGTCGCTCTCAGCAGAATCGATCTTGAAAATCTGAATCCGTTTGTAGCCGTGATTCTGTCACTTGAGTTTGTTGTGGTTCCTCCCATTGTGAATCCTCTCGTGTATGGCCTGAAGTTACCAGAAATTAGAAAATTCATCGTAAGAATGTTAACGTCCTCTAAACTTACCACACCGAGCCTCAGAAAGAAGGGCTGTTTCAACAAGTGAGCGGTCTTATCAACAGTTCTCTCAGCGTTGCTTCAAAAGCTCTTTTCAGCACACCGAGCTGCAGCCGCGATGTGTGTCACAGTGAAGTTAACGCCTGTGCAAACCATGACTTTGTTTTAATCTGTAATTTAAAGTCACTTCTTGGAATTTATTTTAACATTGATATGAATTTTTCTGTTCCTAATAACAAATAAAATGCTTGAATATTTGTGGTGTTTATGAAACAGAGGAGTAACTGGGGAGATGTGAAATGTGGATAATAGACACTGTGAAATAACAAGTGGTGTAATTACATACAAACGACCTGAAATAAACCCTGCAACTGTGAAAAGAGACAGGATGAAATACCATTTCAAAATAAGAGCTTCAAGAGTTTTAAAAATGTTTTGGATAATCTCACAAGTTACTGATTATATTGCATATTTCAGACATATTTCATGATTATTTAGATATTCAACACTGAACATTTTGGGTCTCCATCTTTTTCCTTCTATAAGTTTTGCATCGGTACACTGTGCATACAAGTAATAATTTAAAGGGATTGGTACAAAGTGAGCCGGCGTAAATAAAATATAAATGACATTAAATATTCAGAGCCATGTATTTTTAATGATAGTATTAATCACTTATTTATTTATAATTGTGCTGTATGCCACACAAATGATCTTCATTCTAATCTTTTTGATCACAGTTATTAGCAATGTACCCGAAAACGACCAGGTTTTTTTTTCTATATGTTATTTCTGTCAGCAAAACTTTTAAGACTTGGTTTCCAAATGTGTTTGGGTCTGCGGGTCTTCAGCCATTCTCTTCATCCCCTGACCATCATCAGCGTCTCCACTCCATCGAGGGGGTATCCTATAATACTCACGGCTTCACAGCCCCTTTGAAATATGATGATGTCACAATGAGGTCTGATCGCTTCAGATGTTTTGTCTTTATTGGGCACGTTTCAATAAAATATTTGTTAACTCTTAATGAAGTCTCTCCTGATTGAAACTGAAGAATTGGGGTTCTGTGAGCTGATGACCAGTTCGGCCATCACTCGAGTCTTTGGCTGGCTGGATTATTGTAGAGGCAACGTTTTCTCAGTCAAGTGCAACATTTATGCAACAGCTGCAGCAAAACCACAGTCTGGGGTTCAGAAACTCTTTAGTTCAGGTTAGGAAATATTCAGATTTCCACTGAGTGTTAAAAAGCAGGTCGTGTTTCAGGTCACTGCAGATTTTTTGTGTACTAAACCAGACCACAGTCTAACCTCAACAAAGAGTTAGCATACAGATAAAAAAGGCTTAATTATGCTGCAGTATAAGTGGATATTATTGCAAGATCAGATATTTTACTAAGAAAAAAACAAAATTACGAATACGTTCAGTGTCTGTAAAATCAGGAATTCCACAAATGAACAAATGAAACCACAGTTTCATCAGTGGTTCTAGTTGTTTCCAGCTGAAAGTCCAGGCTGGCGCGTTGGTTGATTCTGCGGTCCCATCAGCTTCAACACGCCACCGATTGGTCCGTTCGAATCCCAAGGCTCTGCTGCCGCTCTCAGAAAAGGACTGATGGCGGGGACGAGCGGAGCAGGCACAGGGCAGAGGATGTACCGGTCTCAGGTGTTGCTCTGGGAGCTGGTGTCGTGTGTAATTGTAAGTGGCTATCCTCATGTTTTCAGACAGAAAGTTTACAGATGATGGAAAATGTTTCAGGTGTCACACTGTTTACTCTCTCAGGCTTGAATTTTACTTTGGAGCAAAGGATTGTCCTCTTCTTGCTAACGTTACTGTGGTACTTACTTATTCTTCTTGGAAATTCTTTCCTTATTTTGATCATCGTTATGGATAAAACCCTACACGAGCCCATGTATATCTTCTTGTGTAACCTATGCATCAGTGCCCTGTATGGAACTGTCGGTTTTTACCCCAAATTCCTTCTGGATCTTCTGTCGTCTCATGTCATTTCTTATGCCGGATGCATGCTGCAGGGTTTTGTGATTCACTCATCCACCTGCAGTGATTTTTCAATCTTAGCTCTGATGGCGTACGACAGGTATGTGGCTATATGTCGACCTCTTGTTTATCATTCATTCATGACTAAACGGAGAGTCTCCATCTTTGTGCTTTTCTCCTGGATTTTACCTCTTTATTGCATGTTTATGAACACAGCAACTCTATTAGGTGTGAGGCTATGTGGCTCACACATTAACAGGGTCTACTGTGTTAACTGGATGATCGTCACTCTTGCTTGCTCACCACCTAAAGCAAACTCTGCAGTTGGATATTTTAATATATTGTTTTATTTCGGACACTTTGTATTTATCATCTGGTCGTACATATACCTGATCAGAACGTGCATATCGTCCAAAGAGGACCGGGTGAAGTTCATGCAGACATGTTTACCACACTTGATTTCTCTAATCACTTTTACAATAACTGTGCTTTTAGATTTATTGTACATGAGATTTGGGCCACTTGGTTTATCTCCAGACTTATATAATTTCATGGCAATAGATTTTCTGCTTATTCCCCCGATTGTGAATCCACTTATATACGGATTCAAGCTCACCAAAGTCCGAAACAAAATCTTGAAGGTAATTTGCGTTAAACATGAGTTTTCACATTAGAGGCGAGCCCAGACATAAACACGGGGAAATAAGTCAGTGCGTTGTTTATATTTACAAATGGAAATGTGATGGAAGGAATATTTATTTATTATTGTTATTTGGACCAGCTGATGAAGGAGACTGTTCATGCAGGATATCACAGGGACTCCTCATTTTGACATTGAACGTGTCGTATCTACATGTCACATACTGACCTGCAGAAACAGCTGTTTGTTCTCTCACCCTGTGTTCGCTCTGCGTCGAGCGCGCCCTCCACCTGATGTTTAGCTTGTAACTGATTACTGATTGTGAATTGTCACTTACTCGACTGTAGCACGCATGCACCTTACACTGCTGACAACTGTTTACAATCCAATAAAGTGCATTAAAACTAAAACGCTTCCTGCAATTATTTTCAAAATCCAAATCACAAAGAAGCAGTTAAACACAAACTCTTAGTGGATATGATATAAAAACAGAAAGCAATCAATTGAAAACAAACTGGTCTAAAAAGTTTTCCTGAGTCCTTGCAGTAATCTCCTTTATCCAATCATGTGCTCACAAAGTGGTGAACCTCGCTCCATCCTCACCTGTTACAGATGAACACGATTCCCAGTCTTCTGTCACCAGGTAAAGGCTGTAATGCACAGCCGTGTTGTTTGTTGACCCAAAGAAGAAGCAGAAGCAATTTTTCTGTTATATTTGAGTTTCTTCATAGACAGAGAACTTTTAAAAATGACCTCAAAACACTGTGTTTTCAGATTTATCCACCTTGGTGTGAAGGCAGACCAGTCAATGACGATCAGTGAGAGCACAGCTTGCAGAGAAGGGCTTTGATCTTTGCAGGTCAATGTGAGGACTTTTACTAGAAATTTAAATATAATATCTGACTGCAAATGCCATGAAGGCAGACTGAGTGGGTGGGTGAGCTACAGACTGATTACGAGACCTGATCCCCCTCCTGCAGCACGCCTGCAGACTGAGAAGTAAAGAGCGCTCCCCAGGTTAAGGTAGGATCATCTGGCTGAAACTGAAAGCAGTCACAGACACCATTTTTGAGCCTCACTTTGAACTGAAGGCATTATTATTATTATTTATTATTTTTTTTATTGGTATGATGACAATTATTTCTTGTCACGTCTAGGAAAATTAACTACTTATGATCATTGTGGCTTAACCAGCTACTAACAGGCCTTAACACACTGCATACTGAGTGCCGTTGGTTGCTAACTACCAAGAGAGGTCCTGAGACTTACCTGAACACAGGTGAGCCGGACTCTTCTCCCACAGTGGACCTTTGCTCATCTCCTACAGTGTCAACTAACTTCAGCTCCTTTTTTTTTTTTTTTTTTCACCAAATCTGTCCTAAATTGCAAGCAACCAACTGGACTAAGACGCCTCTGGTTACAAAGCACCAGAATTATTGATGGAATTTTTCTATTGTCTCCTACAATCAGTGCTCAGTGATCAGTGCTCACCTTAATTCCACGTCACTGACAACAACAGGTAAAGCCAGAAATCTTGGTGTAATTATTGATTCTGACCTGAATTTTAACAGCCAGTTAAAGTTCATTACCAAATCAGCCTACTACCACCTGAAAAATATAACCAGAATTAAGGGATGTCTGTCCAAAGAAGACATGGAAAAACTGGTTCATGCATTTATTTTCAGTGGGTTGGACTATTGCAATGGAGTCTTTACTGGCCTAAACAAAAAATCAATTAGGCAACTACAGCTGATTCAAAATGCTGCTGCACGAGTCCTTACAAACACCAGAAAAATGGACCATATCACACCAGTCCTCAGATCACTGCAGTGGCTTCCTGTGAGTCAAAGAATAGACTTTAAAATCTTACTGTTGGCCTACAAAGCATTAAATGGTCTAGGACCGAAATATATTGTAGATTTATTAACTCCATATGAAGTATCCAGACCTCTCAGGTCATCAGGGACAGGTCTACGGTGTGTTCCCAGAATGAGAACCAAACAAAGTGAAGCAGCTTTCAGTTATTATGCTCCTCACCTGTGGAACACTCTCCCTGCACACCTGAGGTCTGCACCAACTGTCAGCTCATTTAAATCAGGGTTGAAAACATTATTATTTGCTACAGCTTTTACTTAAAGTAATCATTTTAAATGCTAAATTATTGTCTTAAATGCTAAATTATTGCTTTTACTGGCTTCTGTTTTTAATGTTCCTTTAATTGTATTTTATTTTCATTTTTCTATTCTCTTCTAATTTCTTTCTTTCTTTCTTTCTTTGAAATGTATGATTTTAATGTATTTTTATGCTTCTGTAAAGCACTTTGAATTGCCTGGTGTATGAATTGTGCTATACAAATAAATTTGCCTTGCCTTGCCTTACAACAGCTCCTATGAAAGGTGGGGGTTCCACCTGGGTTCTGGTCTTGTTTGCAGGCCTGTGCAGAACTCTAGCGTGGATAAGTACCTTGAGGTATTGATTTGTTTATTTTGTGTTTACATGTTGCAGCGAGCTGATGCTTGAAGCTCTTCCACACAGTTGATTGGCTGCTTTGAATTCCCAGCTCGTGTGCTGCTGTGTTCAGACAAGATATTAATAACAGTGAGATGAGGGAACAGAGACTGTAGGATGGGGCGCACTAACACAGGGAAAAAAATACAAGGTTTTTGCACCACAATGGATAATGTGTCTGTAGTAACAATGTTTTTTCTCTCAGGTTTAAATGAAACAGCGAACCTTCGAGTTGCTCTCTTTTTTCTCACTTTACTGTTTTACTCTTTGATTTTGCTGGTAAATATTTCTCTTGTTGCGATCATCATCTTGGATAAAGGCCTCCACGAGCCAATGTATATTCTACTGTGCACTTTTTGCATGAATGGACTTTATGGGACAACTGGTTTCTACCCCAAGTTTCTGTGGGATCTGCTTTCTCCTGCTCATGTCATCTCTTATTCTGGATGCCTCATTCAGGCTCTGGTCATGTACTCGTTTGCCTGCAGTGATCTGTCTATTCTAGCAGTCATGGCCTATGACAGATATGTGGCTATATGTCAGCCGCTGCAGTACCACTCTATCATGTCAAAGCAGAGGCTCATGAAGTTGGTGTGTTTCTCTTGGATGACGCCTTTTTGCATTATAGCCACAAATATCTTCCTGACATCTAGACTGAAGTTGTGCAGCCCATATATTGCCAGGCTTTTCTGTGTGAACTGGATTATTGTTAAACTTGCTTGTTTCCCAGCTGAAACTACTGTTAATGGAGTAGTTGCGTACTTAACAATAATCATTTACGTCTTTCATAGTTTTTTTATAATTTGGTCCTACATGTATGTCGTTAAAACATGTGTGGATTCTATAGAAAACAGGATGAAGTTCATGCAAACGTGTGTGCCACATTTAACCTGCTTACTCATTTTTCTTGTGACCATAGTTTTTGATGTGATGAATATGCGATTTGGTTTAAAAGGTTTACCTCAAACTGTTCAAAACTTTGTGGCAATGGAATTTCTCGTCATACCTCCCATTACGAATCCTCTCATTTATGGTTTCAAACTGACCAAAATTCGGAACAGAATTCTGGGTGTTCTAACTTTTAAAGCTAAATAACTTTTTGTCTTATTGAGGAATGATATTTATTAAGTACAATGTATATTAAGGAAACTATTTCTAATCCACTTCCTTTTAATGTGATCTTAATTTGGTTATTTTATTATTATTATATTGAAATGTGCTTTTATGTTCCTGAATCATATTTTTCTTCAATATTTAGGGTGCTGAATCATGTGTCTTTTTCATTCTTTTGCATGTCCTCATTCAAGCCAGTGATCTGATCACTTGTACAGAGAATGATATTGTTGAATATTTGTGTGCATATAATATAGAATAATAATTCACAGTGTGGTGCACTGTGCGTGTTCATATCAGTGCCTTCTTATGTTCAGGAATAAAATAAATGTGAAAAGTATATCACCATCCTTTTTGTAGCATATCGGTTGTACTGCTTTTGATTTAATATTTGCTGCACAAATGATTAAACACAAAGACAGAAAGAAAAACTGGGTGACCGAGGCGAAGGTTTCCAAAGCCTTCCGAGAGCATCTTCCCTTTAAAATGACAAATGAAAACTGAACCTGTCGAACTCAGGCCCAGATAAACATGTGAAACCAAAAACACAAAGAAAAACAGCAGGAACCTCCATCTTGACAGGATTAACTGCTGAACTAACAAAGCAAATGATGAAAATTTAAGCTGATCATCTGTTCTTGTCCACAGGGTGAGTCTTTCACTCCTCCTGTTATCACAGTGAAGGTCACAGTAGCACAGAAGCTAGTGCACATCAGGTACCGTCCAGTTATAACTGAAAAACAACTGTTCAGCTTTGGATTTCTATGCTAACGCTATGTGCACGTAGCTCAGGGCAGAGCCAGATTTAAAGAGTACAGAGGGTGAATGGAAAAACACGTAACGTATGTCACAAACATCCAGATCCAAGCAGCAAATCATCAGCTTTAAACCAGCTAATGAAGCTAACAATAATTAGCTCGCTAGCTACAATAGGTTCTTTCCAGTCACGTGACGTTAAAGATGATGGAAGCAGGAAGTGAAAACTGCAATGAACTAGTGTTGTTATTTATTATTTATTATTATTTATTATTATATATTTAGTTATAAATAATGTTATTCTGCATCCTTCGGACGGTGAATTTGAAGGCCGATTACGTCACAACGCTGCGCGAAGGCTGTCCCAATTCATCTAAATTCGAAGGCTCCTCCAAATGCAGCCGACAAATGCGTCCTCCTCTTCCCTGTATTCGAAGGACGCATCGCTACTATCCTTCGCGGCCTCCCATATCCCAAGATGCTTTGCGCACCGATTTTTTTTTTTTTTCCAAACAATGGCGACCTGTTGATATTAGGAGCTCAGTTAACTGTTAGCCTTATTAAAAGCCTTCACTTACAAATGTTACAAGCTCGGATGTCAACTAATATCTTATTGTAACTGTGAAGATATTGACATCAGGTGAATTTGTAAGTTGTATAATAGGCTACATTTCGCGCCTCTTACAAGCGATAGGAGCTGTACGGGCGCATCTCTGCACCCCGTACGTGTGTTTTTCCCAGGTTCGGAGGGAAGAAGTAATGACGTCGTGACGCAATCAGGAAATGCTCCGAAGGCTAGACCGTCCCCTTTACCGATAGTTGATGCGGCCGACGGAGGAGCCTCCGAAGCTGTTGCCTCCGGAGACCGCGTAGGCTGGGGGTCCTCGGAAGGACGCAGCCGCTGAACTGGGACACAGCTTAAATGGAGGAATGTTTGTCTGTGCTAGTTGAGATGAAATTACAGCCTACGAACAACAATGTTTGGTACTCAATAAAAGTTCCTCATTGTTTCTCATGTTGATGAATTTGGACAACAATAAATGACACAAACATCTGCGTTTTGAGTGAGTGTGTCACAGTGCTTCCTATGGAGAAAATCACTTCCTGCCCTCCATCTGCAGTTTTCGCCACAACAACACAGTGATGTGATGTCATGTGCAAAAAAAGCACACTGAAAAATAGTTGGCTGGAAACGTGGATTGTGATAATAATTGAGAATCCATATTTCGAGAGAGTAACCTTTATTGTCCCCTGTGAGAGCACACAGTGACGTATCACACATTTACAGTGAATATATGTTATCACACCCAGATCTACATGGCAGAGATGTCTTACACCAGTCAGAGCTGTAACCCCCCTCACACACACAACACAGGCACACCCATGTTCAGGTGCTTTAGTGGTTGGGTTTAAAGTTAAGTCATGTGGCTGATGGTCTAAATGCACATGATGAGGAGTCAGTCCCTCCAAGACTAACAGACCTGGATTTGTCAGTGTGAGTCGGAAAACTGTTGGCCAGAGACTCAAATGAAATGGAGATGCCCTCTTGACCTCCCCACAGGACTTTGTGCTCATTAAGAGATGAATAGCATCCCCTGCTGGTAAACTGGATCTTTCTTCTTCTTTTTAACTTTTATGTATTCAGGCAGGTTTCACTGAGGGGAAGCCTCTCTTTCGCAGGAACGCCGTCATCACACTGACACCTCGAAGCTGCCCGGTGCAACCACAGTGTCATCTGCTGAACACTGATCAGCTCCACTGGAGCGGGTGATGTTAAGGGCCTTGCTCACGAGCACATCAGTGGTGGTAATCAGGGATGGGAAAGCAGTGCTTTTTCACTTCTTCCACTCAAGATTTACCTCATTTGCCTATTTCATGTTGTTTTTATAATTTGGTCCTACATATATCTTGTTAAAATATGTGTAAAATTCTACAGAAAACAGAAACATGAAGCAACGAGCCGCAGTTTAATGTAACAAAACCAGTTTACAGTGAATAAATAGTCTGAAGTATCTAAGCTTTAATAATCATCCATGACTGTGAAAGCTGCATTAATACACTTGATTTTAAATCCAAACACTGTGCATCCAGAGCAAAGAGATGGATTTCTTGATGTGATGATGTAATTATGTATTTTTTACACGACACAAAAGGTGGAAAAATGTTGGTGGAAAGTTGGACGCTGCAGCCGCCTTCAGGTTTTGTTGTTGTTTATTTTGGCCGGTGCAGCAAGGTGACGAAAGCTGAGAGCTCATCCTCACCTGTGATTGGCTGCTTTGAATTCCCAGCCTGTGTGCTCCTGTGTTCAGACAAGATATTAATAACAGTGAGATGAGGGAACAGAGGGTGTTGAGGACGGGGTACATGAAAGATTCAGCATCATGGACAATGTTTCCCTCATAAGAATGTTTTTTCTCTCAGGTTTAAATGAAACAGTGAACCTTCGAGTTGCTCTATTTTTTCTCACTTTAATGTTTTACTCTTTGATTTTGCTGGTAAATGTTTCTCTTGTTGCGATCATCATCTTGGATAAAGGCCTCCACGAGCCAATGTATATTCTACTGTGCACTTTTTGCATGAATGGACTTTATGGGACAACTGGTTTCTACCCCAAGTTTCTGTGGGATCTGCTTTCTCCTGCTCATGTCATCTCTTATTCTGGATGCCTCATTCAGGCTCTGGTCATGTACTCGTTTGCCTGCAGTGATCTGTCTATTCTAGCAGTCATGGCCTATGACAGATATGTGGCTATATGTCAGCCGCTGCAGTACCACTCTATCATGTCAAAGCAAAGGCTCATGAAGTTAGTGTGTTTCTCTTGGATGACGCCTTTTTGCATTACAGCCACAAATATCTTCCTGACATCTAGACTGAAGTTGTGCAGCCCATATATTGCCAGGCTTTTCTGTGTGAACTGGACTATTGTTAAACTTGCTTGTTTCCCAGCTGAAACTACTCTTAATAGCATAGTTACTCTCTTAACAGTAACCATTTATTTATTTCATGGCGTGTTTATAGTTTGGTCCTACATGTATGTCATTAAAACATGTGTGGATTCTGTAGAAAACAGGGCAAAGTTCATGCAAACATGTGTGCCACATTTGACCTCCTTACTCATTTTTGTTGTCACGATACTTTTTGATGTGATGAGTGTTCGATACGGTTCAAATGATTTTCCCCAAACTACTCAAAACTTTCTCACAATGGAATTTCTCGTCATACCTCCCATTATGAATCCTCTCATTTATGGTTTCAAATTGTCCAAAATTCGGAACAGAATTATTTTTGTTGTTGTTAAACTTAAATAATATGTATATATACTTTATTTATTCTCTCACAAAAGAAGGAAACTGCGTCTCTCCCCTCAGAGCTACAGTCTTGATGTTGGCATCATGTAAAATATTTTGAAGTTGTATGCAAAGCAGAATTGATCTTTTGCACATAGAGATGCCAGAAAATGTATGATTTTAAGTGAAAGCTTGCATTTTTATTAAATTAAAATGTGTGTTCCCCTCTGTGAGGAGGTTTTTTGCTGTGTTTCCTGGACTTTGAAAGCACCAAACTAAATTCCTATCTTGGGTGTTTGTACAGTGCTTCTGCAATTTTACAAATATATTCATTATTTAGATTTTTATAATGGCCAATAAACTGCAGTAATTCATCCTGTTGAACATTTGTACATTCCTGATCTGTTCCTGCTCTCCTGGATGTGATGGCAACAAAAGTCTTAACTTGTAAAGTGAACAGTAACTAAAGTTGTCCAACAAATGGGGAACAAGTAAAAAGGCAGTGGAGTAAAAGTATAAAGTGTAGCATGAAAAGAAAAAAAAAGTTTTTAATGAAAACATGCTTACAGTCACTGAAACTGGTCCCACACGTGAGATAAGATAAGATAAGATAAGATAAGGTAAGATAAGATGAGATAAGACAAGACTTAATTGATCACACACCAGGGAAATTAAGCCATTACATCCAGCAAGTATTACAAAAAGCAAAAACAGTAGCACAAAAGGGTCAAGATAAAATAAAAGTGTGCCGGATACAGAATAGAAAAACAACTATGTGTATGTACATTATGTACAGATTATAAAAAAATAAATGCCGGATTATAAAAGTACTATTGCCAATATTCTTATGAGAAAAAACTCATATGTTGTACTGCACTTGAGAAATACTAGTACGTAGGAGCAGTCATTTAAAACAACAACAACAACAACAACAACAAAACCTCATTTCACTGAGGGTAACTGGGGTCTGGTCGAGGCCGACGGCCGGAGAATATCCGACCTGCACTGACTCCACCACACCACGCGGCGGCGGTAATGCGCCTTTTCCTTTAGCGACCGCGACAACACAGCGGCCGACAGCAGCCTGTGTACACTGTAGTACTGTAGTTAGACGCTGCAGCCGCCTTCAGGTTTTGTTGTTGTTTATTTTGGCCGGTGCAGCAAGGTGACGAAAGCTGAGAGCTCGTCCTCACCTGTGATTGGCTGCTTTGAATTCCCAGCCTGTGTGCTCCTGTGTTCAGACAAGATATTAATAACAGTGAGATGAGGGAACAGAGGGTGTTGAGGACGGGGGTACATGAAAGATTCAGCATCATGGACAATGTTTCCCTCATAAGAATGTTTTTTCTCTCAGGTTTAAATGAAACAGTGAACCTTCGAGTTGCTCTATTTTTTCTCACTTTAATGTTTTACTCTTTGATTTTGCTGGTAAATGTTTCTCTTGTTGCGATCATCATCTTGGATAAAGGCCTCCACGAGCCAATGTATATTCTACTGTGCACTTTTTGCATGAATGGACTTTATGGGACAACTGGTTTCTACCCCAAGTTTCTGTGGGATCTGCTTTCTCCTGCTCATGTCATCTCTTATTCTGGATGCCTCATTCAGGCTCTGGTCATGTACTCGTTTGTCTGCAGTGATCTGTCTATTCTAGCAGTCATGGCCTATGACAGATATGTGGCTATATGTCAGCCGCTGCAGTACCACTCTATCATGTCAAAGCAAAGGCTCATGAAGTTAGTGTGTTTCTCTTGGATGACGCCTTTTTGCATTATAGCCACAAATATCTTCCTGACATCTAGACTGAAGTTGTGCAGCCCATATATTGCCAGGCTTTTCTGTGTGAACTGGATGATTGTTAAACTTGCTTGTTTCCCAGATGAAACTTCTGTTAATAGCATAGTTACTCTCTTAACAGTAACCATTTATTTCTTTCATGGCGTGTTTATAGTTTGGTCCTACATGTATGTCATTAAAACATGTGTGGATTCTGTAGAAAACAGGGCAAAGTTCATGCAAACGTGTGTGCCACATTTGACCTCCTTACTCATTTTTGCTGTCACGATACTTTTTGATGTGATGAGTGTTCGATACGGTTCAAATGATTTACCCCAAACTACTCAAAACTTTCTCACAATGGAATTTCTCATCATACCTCCCATTATGAATCCTCTCATTTATGGTTTCAAATTGTCCAAAATTCGGAACAGAATTATTTTTGTTGTTGTTAAACTTAAATAATATGTATATATACTTTATTTATTCTCTCACAAAAGAAGGAAACTGCGTCTCTCCCCTCAGAGCTACAGTCTTGATGTTGGCATCATGTAAAATATTTTGAAGTTGTATGCAAAGCAGAATTGATCTTTTGCACATAGAGATGCCAGAAAATGTATGATTTTAAGTGAAAGCTTGCATTTTTATTAAATTAAAATGTGTGTTCCCCTCTATGAGGAGGTTTTTTGCTGTGTTTCCTGGACTTTGAAAGCACCAAACTAAATTCCTATTTTGGGTGTTTGTACTGTGCTTCTGCAATTTTACAATTTTGATTATTTAGATTTTTATAATGGCCAATAAACTGCAGTAATTCATCCTGTTGAACATTTGTACATTCCTGATCTGTTCCTGCTCTCCTGGATGTGATGGCAACAAAAGTCTTAACTTGTAAAGTGAACATTAACTAAAGCTGTCCAACAAATGGTGAACAAGTAAAAAGGCGGTGGAGTAAGAGTATTAAGTGTAGCATGAAAAGAAAAAAAAGTTTTTAATGAAAACATGCTTACAGTCACTGAAACTGGTCCCACACGTGAGGTAAGATAAGACTTTATTGATCACACACCAGGGAAATTAAGCCATTACATCAGGGTCAAGATAAAATAAAAGTGTGCCGGATACAGAATAGAAAAACAACTATGTGTATGTACATTATGTACGGATTATTAAAAAAAAATAAATGCCGGATTATAAAAGTACTGTTGCCAATATTCTTCTGAGAAAAAACTCATATGTTGTACTGTACTTGAGAAATACTAGTACGTAGGAGCTGTCATTTAAAACAACAACAACAACAACAACAACAACAACAACAACAACAAAACCTCATTTCACTGAGGGTAACTGGGGTCTGGTCGAGGCCGACGGCCGGAGAATATCCGACCTGCACTGACTCCACCACACCACGCGGCGGCGGTAATGCGCCTTTTCCTTTAGCGACCGCGACAACATCTCGGGAAGAAGAAAGCGGCCGACAGCAGACTGTGTCCACTGCAGTACATGCGACCGTACTACCGCTCAGCCTGGGTCCGTTTTTCTCCAACGCCAGCGACGACGCGGAGGACAGCAGACATTCGTGTTTTGAATTGAAGCGGCGGAGAAGACCTCAACGTATCCGGAAACCCTGACTTTCCCTCACAACACGAGCCGTGAGTAGGCTGTTAGCGTGTTATTTTGGGGCTGCGGAGGATGAAACAAACGGGGTTGCTAATATGATTTGGGTTCCGGTTTGTTTATGTAATATTAGGCTGGTAATCCTCCGGAGCGGCGCGGACACGGACACTCACCGGGCAAAATGACATCGCCGCTCAACCGAAATGTGCACTTTTAGCTCTGCGAGCGTTGTGAAATGACGCTGTGTGTGTGTGTGTGCAGCAGGGAGACAGTGAGATTTATGGCTGTCATCGTACCTCCGCTTTCCCCTGTCAGCGGTGCCTGTGAAGGTCCACCCGGGAGACCGCATCACGTACAGTTCACACATACGGTGCTGTTAACGCCATGCTAGCTGCTGCAGCACACTGAAGTGCTTTGCAGGTCTGTTGCAGTGTTCGGGTCTGTGCACACACGCTCTCAGTAGCCTGGTGGGAGAGGAAACAGACCGAGCAGCACAGCACAGCGCAGGGCATTAACAAGTGCTCCTTTTCAGGCTGCTGTCCTGTGCGAGCCTGTGCATCCTGCCTGAGAGTGAAACAGCTGTTTGATTATCATTTTAAAGTCAGCCTCAGCCAATCTGGTCCCCCCACCTGCTGTAACTTAAAGCCACAGTAAAATCAGAGATGACACGTGCTGTAAAGGTGCGTACCTTTCCCCACATTGCACCTGGACCTGACAGTGCTCTGGCAATGGCATGTGGGAAAAGTGGCCGGAGTTATTTTTCCATGTAATTCTGCTTGTGCATCTTTCTCAGATATGTTATCGATCTTTTTCCCCGACACTTTGGCTCATCGACTCCAGGCGACCACCAGGTTTTCTTGAAGTGCCCCTCGTCCTGCTGCTCATGCTCCTCACTGCGTGTTGAGTGAAGCCGGATGGATTTGTAGAAATCATGGGGGTTTTAATTATCATACAACAACAGTATGAACCTTTGCCGTACTGCTTTCCTTTCTCCCCAAAAAAGGAGGAATCTTTGAGGTAGTAATCAGTCCGTGCTGCTTCAAATTTGCTCTGAAGGCACATTTTTGATGCAAAGTTTAAGTGAATTCCTTTGAAACCATAATCTGTCAGCAAATGTCTCCAGCGGCCGTAGGAGGGCACTAATCCATCAGTCATTCAGCCGCCGTAGGAGTGCATGACTTCCTTAATCTGTCAGCCCAACAAAGCATTACGTTGTTCACTCCAAATAGGAGCCAGTGTTTGGACAGATGGGGACCGAGCAGAAGCTTTGAAACAGCTGGAGTCTGAACTGAGGGTCTGAGGCATTTCTCAATATCAGTGATCTGATAACAATATACCGGTTGATAAATGATCCCTTGTGACCGTGATGTGCAGGTTTGGAGTCGAACAAACTTTTATTTCTTACTGTTTCTAAACTACCCCAAACACTCGAGCACGTCTCTGCATCTCCTCATTTAAACTTCAGCCCGCAGCGTCTCCCATACATCGATTTATTTGTGGCAGCCCGCCACAATAACAACACTGACCGTCACATATTGATTTTCTATTTTTGTTAATATTTAAAATGGGGGAAATCTTATTCCATTGTGGAGCTTAGCGCAGTGCATTGATTGGCTCAGCCCCGTCCCTGCCCCGCTCTCTCCCTCACTAACACATTGACAATGACCCGTCTGTGAGCGGCTCCGCGCTCTCTGAATCAAAACGCCAACCAGCACCAGGCGAAGGATTGTTGTTGGCTTTTCCCCACAGAGAGGACGGCTCCTGGATCAGCTGATCCCCCCGTCATCGACCACCACAGACAGAATCCAGTCCGGTGGGAAACGCTAGGACTTAGTGGTTTCTGGTGGTGAGGTTGTCTCACTCTGTCCTGTGATGGCTGCAGAAAACATGCAAGGCCCTCTCTGGAGTTGGTGTTTGGTTTGTCCATCTGGGCTCCTGTAGACACATGGCGGACTCTGTGTGAGAGCACCTGCTCCCTCTGTAGAAATCAAGGCCTCGTTTAATTTAACAGTCATATTTTCAGGTGATTATGAAATGAATGAAAACTCGCTGAATGTTATGTTAAATCTCTGCCAATAGATCCACTGAAACCCTCCACACTGGACCTTTAACATCCGAAGGTTTTGGAGTGTCAGTCCAGTTTATGAGGTGGAGTAGAACTTAATTCTTCCAGAGAGAAATGTACAGTATGTGCAGTGAAGTAGATGTGTTCAGTGCATCGTAGCAGAAGATATCAAATCTTGATAAACTGGTGGGGCAAACGTAACTGTCCTCCTGGTGTTATGCTGGGATTCTGTAGCTCCATAGTGCCGATGAGTTTAGAGGAATTCGTGAATTTTGATACTAGAAAACTTTTCCTAAAAAAAAGGGAAAATGCATTAAAGGTATTATTGAAGTCAAGAGCAATGACGAAATGGCAATTAAGTGTAACTGCTAATTTAGTGCCCTCAGAATGTGTTCCTCCACCTCAGCGAGCCTCTGGTGGACACACACACACACACACACACACACACACACACACACACACACTCAAACAGGACTGTACCCTGTCACACACACTAACACATAGCATGTTGGCCTCAGCTGAAACAGGCTCCCACATGCTACAGTTTCAGTGTTTACTCCTCAAAGTGCCGCGAGATGTGCTTCATTTTCAGCACTGCGGGGTGGGGGGGGTAAACTTTACAGGAGGGGGTCCCTGGAAAAGCCTGGAGGACGACTGAGACGTGCTTGGTTGAAAGCTTCTCCTCATGCTGATTATTGTAGCTAACCAGCATTTTACTTATTAACTAACTGGACTAGAGTCACATTAGCTGGAGAGGAGCCAGGAAAAAAGTGCTGTGCTGTGTGGTAATGCACAGTGTGTGTGTGTGTGTGTGTGTGTGTGTGTGTGTGTGTGTGTGTGTGTGTGTGTGTGTGTGTGTGGTTCCTCTGGTGTCACCAATGCCCTGAAGAAAGCCTGTTTGAAATAATGAATGAGTGTAATGTGACGGTATGAACATTTGCTTCGGTGCCAGTGGTGTTTCCTTTTGAAGACACCCCACTCCCAAAGGGGACCTCCCGTCCAAGTTCATGGTGGTGGGTGTGAGATTTGGCCTAAACAAGTGGCAGAGACTCACATTTTCCATGTAAACAGCGCGGCACAGTCGCATTATGTTGCAGAAAAGCAAAGCAGGAGAAGCGCTTTGCTGACAAACACTTGGCTTTCCTTTAAAAGAAATTATGCAGAATGATTGAATCTATTTACTACTGTGTGGGGAAGGCAATTCTGCTGATTTGATGAGTTAAAGGGAGTAATTGAGGTTTTGCGAAACCCAGTCGCAGTAGTCAGCTAAAACAAAACAGTGTTGGGGGGCACCCTGAGCAAACACCGATCAAAACCAAGCTGAGAGGCCTGTAGCAGCCCTTCCTGTGTGCTCCAGAAAACTGCTGCGGTACTGCTCCGCTTGCTGAGGTGACAAGTTTAAAGAGGAGAAAACAGCTTAGGCCAGGCGCTGAGGGTACCGTGCCGGACTCTGTGTGTGTGTGTGTGTGTGTGTGTGTGTGTGTGTGTGTGTGTGTGTGTGTGTGTGTGTGTGTTTGAGGGAAGTTCACTCAGCCTTGCTGCATTGTGCCATCTCAGGAAAGCTGCATGCAGCCGGGATGCTGCGTGGCTCTGTGTTAGCCGACTCATGCAGCAGCAGCAGCAGCAGCAGCAGAGGAGAAGCTGCTCCTCATGTCCGTAGACTGTTGCTGGCTGTCTGAGGAAGGGAATTCCTCCTTTCCTGTCATGCTCCTATGATGCTTAACTAGAGGCGGCCCCAACCGTAGCAGTCACCTTCACGCAGCCCCGTGAGGACGCGGCGGCTCCTGCCATCGATCCGCCGGCTCCCTGAGGACGCTGCTGTTTGAGCCCTGATGGATGCATCATTGCTGCATCATGGGGATAAGACAGCATAAAATGACATTGCGTTTCCTCAGGATTTGACTGATGAGGACACACGTTTGAAGTCAGTTGTTACTGTGAGACACTCAGCAGCTTCTGACCTTCACTGAACACACAGCGGCCGACACGCGACCTCTAAAACTGCTGATCAGCCAGCGGAGGAAGAGCGTCTCTTGTGTGACAGTTTGTCTTCTCAGTGTCTACAGCAGCTGATGTTTTAATGACTGTCACACTGTCAGGCATTCCCCGTGTTTGCAGAGCAAACGAACACCTGCCAAGCATCAGATTTGGGCAAACTGTCCCTTTGGCGAGAGGAGCACCTGCTAGACTGGCCAGCAATTGTTTGCAAGCAAAATATTTGTGTGTATAGGTTGGATGGAAGGAAATTGCTGTGGCTGCTTCCAGTCCGGATGCCTTCCTGAGCATATTTGCTCTCCCCAGCAGGCCGGTGTTAGCGCTGCGAAAACAAATGTCAGTCTGGTCTTATAGCAAGGTCGGCGGGGCCAAGTCGAGTTCATTTGACGTCCCTCAGCTGAAGGGTGGTCGTACAAGGTGTCACAGACAGAACAGCAAACAGTGATGTGGATGAAAACGAGCTGTTTGAAGGGACGCTCGAACAGTTCAACTGTGTGAAATAGGTTGTCTGCAGTCACGTGATGTTAAACCCAGACGGAGGGCAGGAAGTGAAGACTGCAGCGGAAGAGACGAGGGAAAGGTCTTACTGGGCTAGTTCAGATGAAATTACAATCACAACACATGCTGGATGTTATGAAGAGGAGCGATTTTTCAGCTGAACACAACATTTTGAAGATATAACGGCTCAGATGTAATTGAAGTTATGTCACGGTTGTTTGTGGGTGAACCACAGGCGAAGGTCCGGTGAAACTAAAAGACGTGGAGCGTCACAGAATAAGACAGGGTGCGATATTTCTGTTCACCTGCCTGATGTGAAACTGTTAACCCACATTAACAAGTGTTGGTCGTGCTGCTTGTAGCTTTTACTCTCATGTTACACCATTTCTACCATTAACTGCCTCCCGACCGCCGACAGTTAACAAGCTGTTTTTTCTGGTGTTTTTCAATCAATGTCGTGTATTTTTCACCCTTATGAGCAACAACTTTTGGTACTCAATAAAATCTCCTCCTGGTTTCTCCGTTTGATCGATCCGAGCAACCGTAAACGACGCAAAACAACAAAAGAGTGACGTGACGTCATGTGCAAACAACCTGTTAATGCATCAACAGAGAGGCTCTCTCTGACTTCCCTTGTCCTCCTCATCGGTGGCCACTTGCATGCCACTTTGGGCTCGCTGCGATCCATCCTGTGTCCTGAAACACACCAGGCATCCTGTGTTTTTCTCTCTCTCTCGCTTAGTTATTGATTTTAAGTAAAGAGCAGCTAGAATTTCATGGCATTGCGTCAACCAGTCAGTCCTGTGTGACACTCAGCAGTCTCCGCTCCTTCCTGTCTCTCCTTTTTTTTTTTAATTTTTAACCAAAAATGTGGAAAGTTCTGGTCGTCAGACTCAGTTTTAGGGGATAGACGTGAGCTGCATTGAGTTCATTCAGAAAGGGAAGGGGTTGCTGATAACCCGCCATCAGTTTAGAGATTAAAAACGCCTTTAGCGCCAGTGACAGGCATGATAGTGCTCGCCACGGTATATTCGCAGCGGTCCCGGAGAAGATGTGTCGGCTCTGTTGTGGCTGCCGCAGATGAGTCACGCTCGTGGTGAAGCTGGTCGCTGCAGCTGCGCATCTGAGCCTGATGAAGCAGGCGGTGCCAGAAAAGTTTGCGACCAAATCTCCAGTTTGAGACGAAAACTCTAATCTGGAAGTGATAATGGAAGCGAATGTAGTAAGTGTGACCATGATGGAGCTCTGAGAGATGCACAGTGCGTAAAACATGTAGGTTTAATGAACAGCAGATGGATGCTTGTTGGGTCACACCCACAGTCCTGATGACGTAGATTAAATTAGCGTTAAATTCTTCATGAGTGCCTGAAGATGTTGATGTTCGTGGGCTGTACGTGATGTGGTCAAACTGGGAAGTGCTCGTCGCCTGGCGCGTCCAGCAGCCACGATCCCTGATGTGTCTGCGAGGAAGACGGACGGGAAATAAATAAATCAATAAATGACTAAATCTTTTCCTTTGATCACACTTTGTTATTGTTCTTTCATGTGAATCTGAAGTGACAGTGACGCGTGTGGACGCGTGGGGGATCGAGAGGCTCTGTGCCTTGAACGGCACACGTTCCAAATAACGAGGCTGCAGGTGACCTCGCTGTTTCACTTTCCAGAGTCGTCCTGCCACGCCGTCGTTCCCCACGCAGTTCGTGTTAGAACTGAAATTGAATTTTGGCTTAATTTTACATGAGTGGCCAGTTTCAGTCAGCAGACTGTGTAGAACATGTTTGCTCAGGGCTGCTGTTGCTAACTAGCTGTGTCAAAGACACCCACAGAGAGACTCGACCTGGGTGATGTCAAACATCCGTCTGTGCGTGTTGCATAGACTCAGCTGTGTACAGAGAGCATATTAACATGGCGCTACGCTACCATTCGACTGTCCTGGTTGCCTTTATTGATTTGAATGACTGTTTTGCTGAACCACTGGAAAGCAAAGGGTCAAGGGTAAAACATTTATTTATGGTGTGATGCACAGATATAATGATGGTTTGAACAGAGCCGACTCCGAGGCTTCATGCTCCCATCATGCTGTGGAGCCTTTAGCTTTAGCTTTAGCTTTTAGGACGTTTGAAATTGTTCAATGTGAGTCCGAAACACTTTATTTGGTACATATTTAGTGTTTGTAAGTAGGTATTTTTCAACCTGGGACGCAGCACACACCACCAGGAGATGGTGTTTGTGCGTCGGGGTGAAGATCCGAGTAGAGTTTTACAAAAAGATTTATAATGAAAGAATTGGCACCTATATTTTTTTTTTAATTAGCACTGTCAGTGAAAGTTGAGTGTGTTTGGAGGAAAGGGTGAAGTTAGCCCGAATCTGCTCAAAAGCAAAACTCGTTTTCTATCTTCGGTGCCCTTCGTCAGTACAGAGTGTGCGACTCATTTCTTCTTCTGAGCCGGCTGTGACCTGCGGGGCACGCCGTGCTGCGTGCACTTTGCATTTCAGACCAACAAAAGACCAAAAAAAAAGCCCCAAAAAAGCCCTTTTATGTGCAGATGCTGTAACATTTCCACCTTGCAGTCTTGTGTGCTCTCACATGAGAATCAGACCTCTGTGTGATTACATCAATCTGCCACACGGACGCTGACTCTCTGCTAAAGTCCAAGATAGAGGACTCAGATTGTCGGGACGAGTGACGAACACGCTTCACTACGGGACAACAGGCGGTGGTTTGGAGGGTGGAGTGATGGCGGCGCGGGGCAGGGGCTTGTTCAAATAAAGCAGCGTGACCCCGGCTTGCTTGACTGAGACATTCTGCACCCCCCCCGCATCAATGCCGCCCCATCACCCCCGTCACTAAATTGTGGCGAGCTGGAGAGCCGCAGGTCGTGGCCATTATTCACGCAGCAGACTTTAAGATTGCGACCGACTCGTGCATGCATAATGTATCACTCATTACTTTGGGGGAAACTTTAACTTTCATCGTGAATGTAAGGACAGGAGTGTGTCATCGATCAGGGAAGTTTGCGAGCTCTTTTCACTCCCACTGGAGAGGAGCTCTCTGTGAAAACAGAAGAAAGGGCTAATGCACACGCCAGAGGAGGTTAGCGTCAGAGCGTGAATGTGACATAACAGTCACTCGCGTGCTAGCGCCACAAAGGGCAGGACCAGGCCTCCGCGAAGCCACCAGGGCCACGCTTAGCTGACCGGAGCGCTCGTCGGCAGGGAAGCTCCTCAGACTGCAGGCTTCAGGTAGGCCAGCGTGTCGTCGGTGTTTGAGCCTTTTTATGAAATGATTTCACTAAATGCAAAAAAAAAAAAAAAAAGCAGCGTTGTAGGTTGATGCTGTTGGAAGAAAAGCCACATGTCACGGTGAGAGAGAGCCTCAGCCGCTCTGACTTTAGAGGTGCTCCTGCTGGGCTGAAAATAACGTGTGTGCCGCTTATGTGTCGCTGATTTGCCCTTTTTGAGAACGGCGTCCTGAAGCAGCGCTGAGCGGCGTCGCTGCTTGTAGGTGACGTGAATGAAAGGGTCTAGTTAAATCAGCTGAACGCGGCGTGTTCAGTGTTCCACGTTACGCAGTAATATCATGTGAATTATGGAGTATTTTGGGGTCAGAGTGTGTGTTTATGTTGCGTAAGCTGCTGGTTGAGGTACGTCTGGCTGAATATTCATGCCCGCTCTCAGCTGTACTGCACATTTAAATGGTTGCACTCATTCATAACTGCAGGCTTCCCGCTCCAACCGCAACTCTGCAGCCACGTCGCCGCTCCGCCGGAGGAGGCGGGGGTTAAATGCAGTGGTGTAGGGAACCAAATTGGCGCTTTGTTAGTCATGATAAAGGTTGATATTGGTAAATGCGAGCTTTGCTGCTGGTTATTGACATGTTGACGTGTTGTTATTTCCTTGAGCGTGCTTGGACTTAGGCGGCGCTGGAAACCCTGATTCCCTCCTACGCGTGACACCATTCGGAGGATGATGGTCGACGTCGGCTCTCATTGTAAGATCAATCAACGGACAATGAAATAAATCCATGACAACGTCTGGTCATGAAGCAGTGAGAGCAGCCTTCCACAGCTGGGCCGTTGAACGCGGAGCACGAAGTGGTTAAAGGTTATTAGCTGAACTCATTAGGGACACAGAAACTCAGAGAGTCCCACAGAGATCTCAGATTATTGTTGCACTGTTTTCCCAAAGTTAATATCTGTTTTTACATCCCCTGTTCTTCATTTTGTGCACAGTGAGCTGAACTTAATGTGAAAACAGCGACTCAGAAATAACTAAAGTGTTAAAGGAGACCAGAGGAAATCGATAAACGGAAGTGAAATTTAAGAAATAAGGGTCAACGTAAGTGGAACCTGTGTCCGATTAGCCGTCCTTTGGAAAATAAGTACATCACACGCAGTTATATCAGTGTTGTTTTGGATCACCTTTATTTCATTTTGCAGAATCCATCTCTGATCGAGTTGAAAGTAAAGTGTTGGAGAGCTCTGCATGCAGTACATCCCTCTCCAGCTGTGGGAGGACATCCTCCCCCTTCATCTCCCCCAGATGCACTTGGACAGAAGCGTACCTGTCACTGCCTTTACATGAGCTCGCAGCAGCTCTCCAGCACGCCGGAGAAGAAGCCACGTTGCCCGAGGGTATGGCTATAGTGGGCTGCCATGTCGTTCGGCGCCGCCTCGGCCAGCCCGGGCTTCGCGAACATATGCACAGGAGCAGATATCCACTCAGAGCTTCACGTCACGGCAGCTCGCCGTGTGCGTATCACCCCAGCAAACATGGATTGTGTCGTGGTGTGGCTGTACATGTATTCACAGCGGATTAGGCTAAGCCCATCAATAATGCAGTCCACATGGAGTCACGGTGAAAACACTCTTTTCTTGTTTTATAAGCTCTGCTCGGCGACTTGGCCTGTTACAGAAGGTACACTGAGACGGTGAATCCTCCGCCCGTGAACAGCACATTGTTCTGTGAACTTCTGAATGTGAAGAGAGTCTGCAGCTGGATGAATGAATGACTCAAGTAGACCTCTCCTCCCCTTTCTTCTGCCTTTCATATTCATCATCTTTCTCTGTTTCCTCCTCGTCCTCCATATTCTATGGAGCTCTGCGCAGAGCCCTTGGTGATATGGCTATATATAGAAGGAAAAGGAGGAGCAAGATTAAGAAAACTGCGAGTGCCTCTCAGTGCGCCGTCCTGCCTCATTGTCCTGTTTGAAAGGGTTAATGAAGCTCGGGTGTGGATTGTTTCTGTCTGTCCTGAAGTGACTCGGGGTGAGCAGGTCAAGCCTGGGCAGTCTGAGATAGACTTCCTCAATTAACAACAACACCTTCTGGCTAAATGCCCTTTGTGGAAGAACAGCCTCTCCGGTGCCTTTGAAATTCTGACTGTGAAGTTGCAGGACTGAGCAGAACCTGTGGTGTTAAAGAGCTCAGTGCTGATATCGATAAGTCGAGGACTTTGTGGTGTTTTGTGGCTACGGGGACTTCCTCAAGGCTGAACAGCACTAGTGAAGCACCTGTCCTGTATATGAGTGTTACCAGCTCCAATAAGCACAGAGTCGTTTGGTTTAAAGTCTCATTTGAGACATTTAGCTTGATGACGGAGCTGCTAACGTTCACATTAGCCTAAACTCAAACAGCATCCATGACTGGCCTCCAGGCCGTGATGAAGTCCTGCACAGTGGACACACCTGTTGAGACGTGTTGCTCCTCAGTGGTGTTTTGAAGCCTGCTTGCCCTGCTGATCTGTGGATGAGGAAGGTGGTTTCTCTCTCTGCTCAGATGATTGTGGACCCCGTAGAGATGCTGTGGATCCAAACATGCTTCAGAGAAACGGGGCGGTCTCCGGGAGCGGAGCGTAACAGGTGCTGCTGGCCCGTGGGGGCATATTTGTGTACTCTGCTCGCTCAGTGGGAACATTTTAATTTGATCCCTTTGATTCTATAAAACAGGTCAGGGTTTGTTCTACCCCTGGGCAGTTTGTGTCAGCACTTGTACAGAAACCGCTGGCGTGATGCAGGAGCGGCGCAGCGCCGCGTGTTTTCAGACGGTCGTCAAAACACGCGTTCGTTCAGCATAAGATCACGCAGAAGAAGACGACCTGGAAGAATCAGAAAGGACGCCGTGTCATACAGGAGAAATCCAGCTTGACTGGTTATGATATCAGTCTGCTCTGAGCATACTTTAAAGTCCTTCGAGTGCTCTTTCAGCGTGCAGCGAGCATTGGCACCAGATAATGACAGCATTTTGTTTTTTTCTTCAGTGGTGGAAAAGCCGTGTTGGCCGCAGTGGAATGTTCTGTGTTCTGTCTCTACGTGCCTGAAGCTGCAGGTCATTTGGTCTGCAAGAGCAAAATGACCACAGCAGAATATTGAGTTTCATTCCTCAATACCGCAGATCCATTTGAAACAGAGGAATGAGAAGTGACGTTTCAGTGATTTTATGCAGGGTTGATCACGTGATGGTCGACAGAGCTGCGAAGTCGTCGTGGATTCGGTCTGTTTTCCTTTCAGAAATGTATTTGAAGCTTCGGCCGCACACAGTTTCTGAGCTGCTTCCTGTCACTGACGGTCACAGTCACTGCTTTTCGTCTAATTAATAGAGTCGAGCGGCGGGTACGGATGCTCCCAGATGATCAGCCTGATAAGAACTGATGCTGATGGCTGGTTTTACTGTCTTTGCAATCAGCTGATCCTTTGCTGATTTACTGGTTTCGTTTTTAGGAGTCCTCACAGGACGCATTAGGGAATCTGCAAAGGCTTTGTTTTCCCGGGCTGCTGTGCTGTAAGCCTCTGTTCAGACTCACAACCGCAGCCACAAACACACAGCGCGTCGTAGTATTTGAAATGCTCCTCCTAATATATTTATAGCCGTATCACTGCTGAATCCACGTCCACTGGTGATAGAAGAAGAGTCTTGGTAAAGTTGTAATTACAGCGTGTGACTCCCAGTGTGGCCTCGCTGCTGAGTGGTTTTGGGCGAGCGCTCGCTGTGTTGTCAGTTCGGCTCTGGCTCTCAGCCTCTGACTGCTCATCTGACAATCGTGTCAGTAGTAGGATCGCATCAAAGTTCAGCACTTGCAGTCAGATGAGGCTCCTCTTCTCGTCCCGCGCCGGTGCTTCTTCAGCCGAGCCGGTCGTTAGAAATGAAATACGGTTTGTTATTTGTGAAACACGCGAATCATCTGTGTTTCGTTTCTCTGTTCGGAGGCTTCTGTAGTGTCACTTTGGGTTTTTACTGCTGTCAGTTTTTCAGCTGCTCGTGTGCCGCGGAGACATCTCTCCACGGACGAACGCGCACACGCTCCCAGACGCTCGTCTTCCTCGTTGTTCCCCGCGTTGAGGATTTTTCTCTGCAGGCAGCGCGCTCCCACTCTCAGACCGAGCGGTGATGAAAGATGTACCTAAATTGGGACGTTCTGCCGTCACGGTGGCAGGTGTGAGGTCTTAGCACTTGTCCTAAATCTTCCTCTTTTCAAATGTGCGCTGCATTGTGCTGAACTTTCCATTAGCAGCTTTTTCTCTCTAAGAGGCTTACGTTTCCGTCAACACCTCCAAATGCGGCGCGTAATTAAGTCTGCAAGTGTGTCCTTTGTGTGCGCTTACACCAAGCTTTTGTTTCTCTTAAGTGAAAGTCTGAGTTTCCAGGGGAGTATTAGTGAATATTAAATGAAACTCTTATCCCGCAGGCTAAGAAGCAGAGAGTGAAGCGTCCAGAATGAAGTTTTTGACTCAGCTGCCGAGGGTCCGCTGGGTATGAGCCCGTTTAATCCACCAACAGGTCGACTTGAAACTCATTCCTCAGCAGGTAACATTTAAAGTCCAACATGTTCCTCCGTGTTCATCGTTTAGTGTTTTACGCAGCAGAGAAAATATGGCTGCAGACTGTAAGCAACACATACCTCTTCGTTGTGGCCGTAAAGTGCACACGGCACCGGCCTGAGACTCGGGCTGCAACGCGACAATCTTAGTACGAATAATTATCTTTCAGCGTGCAGACAGAAAACCTACCTGCGGGTTGCCTTTGGCGAGTCCTTACTTCAGACCCTGATAGAGTCACTGGTCAATTTATTGACATCACAAAGTGGAACTGTAGACTGATGGTGAGAAATATCGGCTTTTATCCTGATGGTCCGATTCCAATAAGTATTTGGATACTTGATTTCAGCGTTGACGTAGCTGAAGGTGTCTCTGTAAAGACAAACTACCTTCTGTAGTTCAGGTTGGTTTATTTAGCTGGAGTTTATATCAGAGTCGTTAATGCAGACTCAGTACTTCCTCCATGTCTACCTGTGGTCTTCACTGCTTTCTGTTTCTCTCCTCTGACAGAGTTTCTTTTTAATCACCGATCAGTTCCGGCCCTGTAACTGTTTGCTTTTCCCCATCGACGCTCAGGGACCCTGAACGCAACTCAACAAGCTGCTTTTTCACGTAAAAATATTCCAGCCTTCGTGTTGTTGGTAAGCTTTTAATGTGAAACATCTGCAGAAAGTGTTGAATTTGAATGACGGCAGCTTAACGTTGTTGACTGGTTTTCTGGCTTTAAGCGAAGATTTACGGCATTTCAACACTTGTTTTTCACATATTGTGACGCACATTTTTTGAAGTGAGCTTTTCTAAAAGTTACCCATGTTATTTCTGCTTTGCCAGACAGAAACAGCACCACAGAAAGCCTTCGAGGTTTGTCTGGCAGGGCATAAATAATATTTTGTAATGTCCGCTGCAGACGGATGGATGATTGTCTTTCAGTTCGGTGAAACGATTGATCCGTTTCGTAACTCAACCTGATGACCTAAATAGACACAGAGCTGTCAGGCAGACGGGGTCCAAACACTGACCCCCCCCCCCCCCCCCCCCCCCCCCCCCACACACACACACACACACACAGAAGAAGTGTTGTCTTGCCTTTAAATGGCAGCGTCGCAGCACGGGGCGTCTGAAGTGTGGGAACAACACTTTGTGTAACGCTGGCTCGTTTGGGATTCGCGGGGCAGATGGCTGCTCCTCTGCACGCTGCCATTCAAATGACATTTTTGGCAGTTTGCTGATCCACTTGTCTGAAGAGACTTACAGTGACAGCAGCGGTAAAATAAACAACATTACTTAAGTGAGCAGGGTCAGTTTTTTCCTCAAATATTCGTCTGCTGCTTGAGGAGGGAGGCCGAGTCAAACTGCACAGGCTTCACATACAGCATGATTACATCTGCCCGTCTAATGGGACGCTTCAGAAACGACTACTTAGTCTCAAGTTAAGGAATGTGTACCACTTGCTGTTTGGCAGTGGTGTTTGTTGTTTTTGCGCTGCGCTGAGTGGTTTTCGTTGCGACTTGTTCCCTTCGCCTCCTGAACACAAAGCTTTTTGTTTGGATTTGACGACCAGCCACTGTACACTTCCATCCACAGCTATGTGACCCCGTCTGCTCGCCTCCGCAGACAAAGGCTCGTTTTATTCTTATGTTTAACCCGTTTTTCAGCCATTGGATTTTCCATAATTTAACTGTTCGACCACAGCGGGGTTAGCGTGAGGGCACCACTGTCTGTGCAGTTAGTGGTTGGTTGATCTATTAATCCATCTACAGATCATGTATCTGCAGCTGTTTTGGTAACTGATCACTCACTTAAGTCATTTTTTTAAGCAAAAATGCCAAACATTTCTATTTACAGTGAGATGGTTTGGTTCTTTCCCTTATCAGCGGGAAGTATTTTAACACACAAAAACATTCCCTGACATCTGCACTTCATGTTTGGTCTGTTTTTCCATAAATATACAGTTTACTGGCAACAATGTGGATAATGAAGTAATCACTGAAGTCATTTTCAAAAGCAAGAAATGCCAGAAATTGACTGGTTTGAGTTTCTCAGATGTGACTAAGTGTTGGTTTTTACTCATTCTGTTGACCAAAACGATTGATTAATGACTCCATTAATAATTATGTGTTGTATACCCAGTGTGTAGGTAAGGTCTGACCTATTTCCAGACAGTTTTTAGAGAAATTTGACACACTCAGAGGTCTCATGTTATGGAGTCTTAGATGGGTTTAGTGATGAAAGGCGTCCTTCTGAAGTTTTATTAAATCAAGCTTCATGTCATCGATCACACTCCTCACTGATCATTATCTGGTCATCAGCCACAGTGTGGTTTGTTCAAGCCGTTGTCTGAAAAGGATGTTCAGCACCCGGTGATGTCTAACCCGGCGGTACGCTCAGAGTCTGTGCAGTAAAGAGGCCTCTTACTTTTCATTAAAAGCATGTCACATTAAGTCTCACTGCTGCGTTCACCAGCCCATATGAAGGAGGTGTTTGTATCCCACAGAGGAGCTTCGCATCCTCACAGTTTGCTACAGGCTGCAGAGCACAGCGTTGCAGACTCCGCTGGAATGCATCAGCAGGCAGGAAGGCAGGCAGGCAGGCGGGCGGGCGGGCAGGCAGGCAGGCGGGCGGGCGGGCGGGCGGGCGGGCGGGCAGGCAGGCAGGCAGGCAGCGCTCGTGCTTTCGGAGGGGAGATGTAGCAGTCCTATTACTCACCTCTGTAGCAGGAGTAGTGCCGTTGTGCCTCCCAGGGGTTCTGTTCAATCACTGGCGCACACTTTATTACCTTGTTCTGTGGAGGTGTGTGTGCACTTGCTGCAGAGCTCTCTGCTCTTAACTTATGTATTGCACTGGGATTTTTTTTCTGTTGACAGTGTTTGTGCTGTTTGAGGTGCATTTTTGTATGCGTCAACCTCTGAAAATGCCCCTGTGTGCTTTGCTTAAATAGCTTTGTGTGCCACGGGTGATACATGCATGCCAGGCTTCCTTCTCCTCTCCTCCTCCTCCTCCTCCGACACCAGTGCGGTGAAGATGCTGCTGCAGCTTTCTTGGTGCATTCGCCACAGATGTTGTTATGACCCCAGTGGACAAAACAGGTTTTCCCCTAATTATTTGAACAACATCTGGGCGCAAGGCAGAGAGGAGGCGGAGGAGGACGCTCGTCCTGGAGGGCGGTCGGCCGTAATCGAACCGTAAATAAGACATGGCTCAGGGGATGTGGGATGCTTGTGCAAGCAAGCGTGGGTTTGTGTGTGGGAGAGAGGCCATTTCAATAGAGTGCGTAGCAGGGCAGGGGGGAGGGGAAGAGGTGGAATCTGCCATATGGATGAGAGAGAAAGACAAAGGGAGAAATGGAAGGGAGGAGAGGAGGAAGGAGACTCAGCGGCCCACGTCAACTCACTTAATGCTCCCTGCTGGCCCCGGGGATGCTGACAGCACGGTTTTGTTGATTCATTCCCCCTCTCCAACTAGTCCCCCCGTCTTTTGCAGTCAGTCTCTATTCCTGTTGCCCCTGCGCTGCTCGATCTGCGATGCTCCCCGATCCGTCTCCGCGTCCTCCGGTGTGACCTTGTGAATCCGGAGTCCTCCCCATCATATTGTCAGGTCTGCTGATGCATATGCCAGAGAGCGTCTGTGTCTTCAGAGTTAAAACTTTGTGCATTGTGTAATCTCCTCCACGGGGTACGAGGTGAAGGGTGAAGCCAGTGTGCCAGAAGGATGGTTTACAGGAAGCTGATGGATGGATCTGACTGCTCTGAGTGTGAAGTGTGCTTCTGGCTGGATTCACATATTAAAGAACTGCCACTGGCTTATTTTTAACCCCCGTAGACTTGAAATGTTTTTCCTGCAGGACAAAGGTGTGGCATGGCGACACTAAAAATGGATTTAGTCAGTGGAAGCGGACAGGCTGACGATGATGTGTCGCCCACACTTGAATCAGAGCTCCTGAGTTAGCGGCAGAAATTAAGACACAAAGGCACAGATTGGCCACACACCAAGTTTTGGAAGTTTGGCAGCATCCAATCATTTCTTCAAACACATATAAAGGCGACCTTCATCACCTGAATAAGTCAGCTGAGCCTGGCTTCATCAATACATATGTTACATTAACAGAAAGGCTGTCAGGTGAGCTCAAAACTGCATGTTTGAATGAACTTTTTTCCCTGCATGTGAGCTAAATGTCGTCTTAATAACAGATCAAACACCCTCTGGCTTTTACTGAAGCTTCATGTGTCGTCCTTTCAGGGCTGTGGAAGGTAAAATGCCCACGTTCGCTCTGCAGATCACCAGCTCCGCGGCTGTTATGCCTTCGTAATCGGGCTCTCTGGTTTACAGATGGCTTGAGTGCAGTTCTGTTTAATGTGGGTACGTGAAAAGGAGCTGCAAAACAAGGAGCTGCTCTGAGGTCAGATGTATTGCATTCTGGAGGGCTCCAGACAAATGGATACAGTAAGAGCTACCAAAGGCAACTTGCTTGATGGGAGCATTCATGTCGTAAACAAGAACGGGTTATGATGGAGCCACTGTTACATGTGGGGAAGGTTTCGGCGCTGCGGACTGAAATGGATTCTGCCATCTGCAGAATAAAGACCAGCTATAACCTTTTACGACTTTGTTGTAGAGTTTTGATCAAAGCCTCTCATCTTCTTCTCGGCTCGGTGTAATAAATGCAGGACTTTCCAAATGTTTTTAGGTTGGAGCAGTGTGTTTGGAAGGGCCCCCCCAGAGCTTTTCATGTACAGAGACGCTCTTATTACATACATGCAGCACAGTTTCTTTATGCTGAAACTATAATAAGGAGATGGCAGCAGAAAAAAATCCCCCTCTCAAGGTTAGAAAAAGCCTTTGATCCAGATTGTAGCTGTGGAAGGATGATAACAGACGACCCCCCACCAACATTTCTGTTTGATATAATGCTTCTTTTTCCTTTGACGACATATCCTTGACTTTAGTTTCTTTAATATTTTCTCATCTACGGTTGCAGATCGAGACAACGGACGGCGTATGCTGCTTGAAAACAAGCTCGTAAGGGTGACTTCACTGACGTTTCCTCAAGTGGAACGGAGCATGTATGCATACAGCAAAACACAGACCAATTAGCAGACAGGCCCCTTCTGAGCACATAACACAGGAGGCCTGAAGTCAGGGTGACTCTGTGTAAAGGCTTTTTTATCGCTGGCTCATTCAACCAGTTGCCTCTGTGGGTCAGCTAACCTGGAGGTCGCTGTAAACATTTGTCTTCTGACAGCAAACATAATCTGCATGCTGGAGGAGAACGGCACATCACAGGATAACACATAAAAAAAACGCAACGCTCGTTAAAGAAGCTCGTTCATTGGCTGCAGCGACGAGATCAGCAAAGTTTCACAACGTCAAGCGTGTTTTATGTACCGTGTGCTTCATTTACGGGGTCCTGTCAGACGTGTTTTCGGGGTGTTTGTCGGAGCCGTTGAAACCTGCTGGTTTAATTCAGCTGTACGAGTGAGCAGCAGCCTTTCAGTGATTGAAGGCCACTTGCCCTTTGAAGTGCAGAAAAAAAGGGGATGACATTTTCCGGGGACGCGGAGTATCAAATGTTGCTTGAGCAGCGTCTCTCAGGGCTTTAAGAACTGCAAATTATGACTCTGGCTACAAGTAAATCAGAGCTGGCTCCGGCGCTCAGAGACCACATGAGGCAAAAGAAGCACTTGAGATGTTTTCAAACAGCGATTTGGATTAAGTGTCGTTCACGAGAGCTTGGTTGAATGTCTGTTACTGACAGAGGTGGGCTGTGACGTCGGATCTGCTGCCCGGTCAGGATAATACCTGGATTCCTTAAGCAGCTAAGATGCTAATGACTCTCTCAGGTTTTATTAGCTGTAGCTGCTTCATCCTCTAACAGCTACACTGAAACTTTTTTTGTCTGTAGGCTAATGGACTGTCTCCAAACCGCTGACTGTACTCTGTCAAAGATAATTTGTACACGAAATGACAGACAGCTCTGAAACATCACCGTTTGGCCACGAGTGAGCCGAGTTTTTGTGGTGGCACTCCTCGAGAAAAGCAATTTAGCTGGTCGTGGCATGTTAACCACAGGAGAATTAAAGTTTTACTGCATATCAAATCAATATTTTGAGCTCATTAACCTCAAAGATTTGAACCAGGACCTCAATTATTAATTGATAATAATGGAGGAGCTGTTGTTCAGTTCATTTTGAGAGGACGTCCTGCTCACATCGCTCCCGGCACGCTTGGATGTGAGGAGTTGGCTGGACTGAGGACGGAGTCTGTCGGTGATATCCAGCTCATCTGCTGCTCATGTTGAGAGTGAGGCTCCTCGTACACAGTGTCTCCTTCACTGCTTCGCTGCCACCTGCTTAGATTAGATTAGATTAGACTAGTTAGAACGCTTGAGGAAGTTTTGTGCTGGATGCACGGAGGCGGCGGAAGTGCCACAAAGCGCCGTCGGCTTCCCCTCGGCATCCATGTTAACCAGCTGAGGTGTTCAGACTGAGAGCGCCGTGACCAGCATGCAGTCTGCAGACATGGTTTTGGTGTTCTGGCAAGAAAACACACTGGTTATTATTATCAAGGAATAAAGGATGAAATATGCATCTCATGGCGGCCAACCCTTTTGATTTCCCGCCCCTGTTCTCCTGGAGTTTAATGTTCTTAGAAACGGCGTCACCGCAGTTTGTGATGGAGTTTTTTATTTATTTCCTACTTACTCCACATATTCATCGGCTGTTTCTAAACTTTATAATTTAATGAAGTTAACACCAAAGCTGGGCTCCACAGTCCGAACGTCAGATTAAATGAACAGCCGTTTGTTAATTAATCACAATTTTTTCGACCATCTAAGCCGTTTCAGCGTCTTCTAGCACCTGCAGCTGTGACGTCGTCGTCCCTGTGGAAACAGATCAGGTAAAACCAGCCCAGGAAAACAAAGACAGATTGTTCCAAGAGGGGCCTTTTGCCCGACGATGTGCTGTTGCAGCATGTGCCGGGGGAAGATTTATTTAGATCTCAGTGCTAATTAATTACCAATTTAAGATTAACTGTCGCAGGCACCGCTGGGCTTTCTGCTGCAGCGCGTTGTTTCATATGTGCCTGCTGCAGGCTGAATGGCTGCTGTTGGGCTGTATAGGAGAGACGGTTCAGGGCAGAGTAAACAAAGACTCTTTAACTGGAGCTGTTTTCAACTGTTGGCCTTTAGAGAAGAAGCCTTGACGAAGGTGGCGAGCTCCAAACACCTTCGTCCAGCTGAAGCAGAGCAGCCATTCAGGGCTGTTTGAGGGATTAACGGAGGCCGTGTGTTTAATTTCCCTCTTTTTGATTTTCCTCCCTGAGCCCAGTATTAATTACTTGTTGATACTAATACTGCTTTGTCAGAAGTACTAATTACATTTTGGTCTTCTGCTGATCAAAGTCTCGTCCTCATAGACGTGTTTGAGTTCACGTGTGAATAGCTCCATTTCCTGTTATTGAGTTCCCATTGTTCATTCACTGAAGTTCACTTCTGTGAGGTTTGATGGAAGCGTTTTGAAAATGACCTGATGGATAAGAGGCGGTTCACACTGAACACTGAAGGTGTGCACGCTGCGTTAACGGTGGGAAATTTCTTATCTATTACGAAACACGTCTTGTGTTTTTGCCGCTGGCTGAACGGTGAGTTTTTCAGCTTTCACTGATTTATTGCTTCATCCCCTACGAAATGTTAATCCTGAAGTGTACTTTTGTTTTCCGTTCATGCATGCTTTTACCATTTCTTTAATGTGATTTATTTTTTTTTTTTTTAAAGGGGAAACATTGATGCCGCTTGGCAAGCCCGAACACACGCTTCCCCCACCTACTTAATTAGACTTTACGGGAGAATTCCTTGGCATTCATCAAATTTGGTGTTGACTCATTGGAAGTACGCTCATCGGCCCTCAGGGCTGTGCTGTCTGTTTGAGAGTGACGTGCTGTAATTCAGACGCTCGTGTCTTAAAGTCAGTTCAGCTGAAGTTTTAGCTGAACTGCAGCCGTTTGTCGTCCGTTTGACCCCGTCGTCACTGCTCAGTTTGAACTGAGGGGTTAGAGAGACCTTCTTATAAGGAGGATGACTCCTGATATAGATGTCAAGGGCATAGCGTTGTAGCTTAACCTGCGCCTCCGGCAGGCCTTACTCATCCAGTTCCTTCCTCCTCCATGTGACACTGCTTCAGCAGTTCCAGAGGACACCCCCACAGATGCATCGATGTCTGCGGAGCGTTTCATCCACACTGGACGATCGTTACCGTGGACTTTTTGTCACCGTCATCTGAAGAGCCGTTTCAACAGCTGGGCGTCTGTTCGTCTGCTTGGCTTTGATTGAACACTTATCTGACCATCAGTTTTAGTCATAACATTAAATCATATGCGTGAAAATGAGCATAGTAAGTTCTGCCCAGAGTAACGTCAAGCCTCACCCAAGAGTGTCCTCATAGTTTTTCTCTTAAATTTGTTTCTTAAAACTGAACAGCGGAAAGGAAAAAGGAGGAGACATAAGAGCACCTACGTCTCATTCATGAGTCGTGCTGTCCACTGATTTGTTTATACCCTTGTGTGAATCAGGATCGTTCTGTTCTGGATGCATGCACCCCGCAGTCTGTGATCCGCAGGAGGAAACAGCCGAAGAATCACGTATGTATAGGAGCAGCAATCTTTATCCTTAATCTGTGTGCACACTAATTACTCGTGCAAAGTATACTGTACATCAGGATGTAGAAAAAAGCCCGTTATGATGGAGGCATTACATCAGGCAGGTCGCAGCGATCCCGCGGGATAAGCTGGAAAATGTTGCAGAGGAAAGGTCGCGCTGGCCGCCCTGCTCCTGCACATGACGAGGATGAACTCCTGCTGTAGTTTTTTTAAATTACTAATTTTTCATGGAAACTTTGGGCGCAGAGAGCCTGGAGGAGTGAGTGTGTCTGTGCCTGTGAATGTGTCACGAACGAGGCACACTGACCAACTCTCAGATTCATTAGATCATGAAAGGCTCCTGCCATAACATTATCAAATGCTGGAAGTTGCTGATCGATAAAGATGGATTTTCCTTCCCTCCATAAAGTCAGAGCACATGTGGACTTTAGGCCTTCGGCGTGTTGCTCGCATTGTTTTTCCAGACCTCTGACACATGTCTGAGTGGAGCTCCGCTGCATTGGTGAAAAGACCACAGAGGATGAAATATTTATCTCCGTGGCGCTGGCTGAGGTCTGATTCGGGCCCACAGCTCAATCGCTCTCATAATATTAATTTTCCTTCCGCCCGTTTGTAGTCGTGGGCAGCTAACACGAGCACAGACAGTGATGACAGCTCTTATGATTTATGAGGCCAAAGTTTGATCGCTCTGTGGCAGAGATAAATGGGACTGCAGTTAGTCGGCCGATGAACTGGGCTCTGCGTGTGTGTCTGCATTTCGGGACGAATGCACCCCCCCCCCCCCCCTTAAGCATGACCCTTTCAGTGTAGCCATCATAAACTGCACGACGAAAGCTTTTGATTGATTACTTAGTGACAGTTATATGTCCTCTGTCATCAGCGAGCCGGCTGTGGCCCGTTGATGGATTGTTTTTTGGCCGGCCGATGAATCGGAGAGGTGTTGCCGAGCATCTCTGGTCATGAGAGGGAGGTGTGAGTTTGTGTCCTTGAGGCAACCTTTAGAGGAAACACAGATAGTTACCGCTGCTGTGAGGGCGAAAGAGAAAGAACATTGTGCCTTTTTTTTTTTCCTCTATGTGTGATGAACTCTCCGTGGTGGGGGTTAGTCGTGCTCTACGTTTCGAAGCTACAGTTCCCATAATTTGGGGTCTTTGGGGACATAAACAAGAAGTGTAATGTTACCATGGAGTCATCTAAAGCTGTCTGTGAGGTTACTTAGCCGTGGGCTGTTTAGCCTACATTATAGCAAACGTTCACCATTATAAGTGTGACGAATGAGCTGTCAGCAGTTCCTCTTTCTATCTCTGAATTTCTCTGATTCTTAAAAACTTAAAAACTTGATGACTGTAAAGCAAGTTCTGAAGTGACTGGGAGTGTTTTCTTACTGTGATGTCTGAGGGGATTTACGTTTGGACGTTGAACATAACGACATCCTCGGAAAGTGTAAGTCACACCGACTCTGAAAACGATGTGTGTGAGGGTGTGATCAGAGTTATGACTTCAAGGAAGAGCGTGACGCCATTGTTTTAGCGCTCTTAAAATACCTCACTGCCTCCATGAGCTGAAGTGATGCAGCACCAGCTGCTCACCGTGATGATGAACAGTCCGAATCAACAGGCCGAACCACAGTAACTAACTTCCTGTTGTTTTTTAGGCGCCGTCCTGCACCTGTCCGTCTCACCTCGCGCAGTGTGTTCGCCTCACATCTGCGTTTGCCTCGTCTTCGTCTCTGAATAAAACACAAGGACGGCGGATTCTGCAGTTGCAAATCTCTGCCGTAGCTGCAATATATTATGCTGCCATGTTTTCAGTTCAGTGGGGTATTTATAGGAGGAGGACTGATGATGTAAATAAGCACAGCCGCAGTTCACTTCATTCGTATGCAGTCTTTATTAGGACTTAATACAGGACTGTATTAAGTGTGTCCCCAAAAGGAGCCGTGTTTTCCACCGCTGAGCTCAAATTATTAGTTGAGGAATCATTTTAGATGTTTCTTTTGTTACATAATTTACCTGCTGAAACGTCGGAGAAACACGGGCGGAAGGCGGCGGAGGAGCAGCAGTGACATCATGACAGAAGAAATGCTGATTTTCTGGATGTTTGTCATGTTTCGTGCTGAACGCAGAGCTTCAGTCCTCCTGCACACACATCGGGTCATTTGCTGCAGTGTTCTGTTTCGGTCATTGTTGTAGGTTTGTTTTTTCTAAAATATTCAGGATGAAAGGCCAGCGTTGCCTAATCTGACTCTCTCTCGCCGTGTCCCACAGTCCCTCTGCGTGTGCCCGATAAAGCTTCTTCAACAGAGCGGCAAATTTCACACCTGCTTCTCCCAGATGTTCAATCACAGATGCAGTTTCCCGTACTGCAGTGGTCAATCTGCAGTTAGAAATCAGGTCCAGTGGCCATTTGTGCAAGATTTCATTCCCTCGTATTTGCGAAGGAACCATCACAGCACGTGTCGGCGTGCTTGAGTAAAACCTCAGTGTGACCCTCGGGCACCTAGAAAGAGATAAACTTGTGTGTTTTGTACTATTGTTTCCATTACGTAAAGAGCGGCGCACGCTGGCCTGAGTGTGGAGAGACGTGTAATTTGAATCACGCGAAGTGATGCCCGTAGTACACTGTGGACGCATCATACAGACAGAGGAAGGAGTCTGTGTACGGCAGCTGCAGTGGGCTCAATGTGATGTGTAAAATGAAGGATTATGCTTAATTTTCTTACTCCAGTCAGTTCAGGAAAGTTCAAGCACGTCCGGTTTAAACAAATTCAGAGCACAGAGCGCACGAGGGCATTTGAAAGCAGGAGTCTGGGATGATGGCTGCTTCAGAAAACAACAATTCCCACATGTCCGATGATTTGCTGTTATTTGGTTAACGATCTGATCCAAAACACATGGAATTTCCCAAATGCCTCTCTCAGTATTGCGACAGCTACCAAAGGCTAAATGTCTGCATTGTCCATGAGGCCTTGAACCAATCCAGTTATTATCTTACAGTAACTTTTCGTGCTCATACTTTGCATGCGTTTGTGTTGCAGGCTTACATCCAAGAGCTCAGTTTGGTGTTTTGTGTTGGAATACCCTCTTAACTGTGCCGCTTGTAATGGCTCAGCAAGAAACAATAGGCAGCCGAGTGTAGCTTGGCTTTGAATTGTCCTCTGAGGGTCTCATTTACTCAGACATGGCCTATAGACTTGGCTCACAATTCCCCTGCAGCGTAATCCACACAGCCACAGTGTATTGATAGTGTTAACGGCCATGTTGAACACGCTCCTTCATGGCGCTCGGAGCACAAATGTTGCTTTGAGGTACAGATTAAAGTTGTATACGTGATTGGCTCCTGGCTGAGGGTAAACAGCGCGTTTCACTAATTGATATGAATTGATTTAATTATCATGTTTGTGTTTACACTCAAGGCTCTTCACATCGTTGGATCGTAATTGCGATTGAAGGCTCGTCCCTGTGTCACAGACCCCGCAGCTGGGCAGCATGCCTTCATTATGGTTTCTGGACATAAATGACAAGCCGTGCTCGGCGCTGCACTGATGTGTTTCTCCTCTCCGGGCTCAGTCACTTGCGGTTTCACTTGCCTCTCTTCTCCTTGCCCTTTCTGCGTTTCAAACTTTCATCTTCCGTCTTCCAGGAGGTTGTATTACAGTCACGTCGCAGCATTTTTTTCCCCCATGACAGTCTGTCATGATTTTTTGAACAAATGGAGCCACGTTGTGTTCCTTTGTTTTCATTTGTTTTGACTTGTTATGTTATTGATCATGTTTTAATGAAACCTGTGGGGAACCAGAGCTGATTTGTACCACTCTGTCCTGCCATTTTCACAATTATACCAGTTGGCCCGAGGGTGCTCTCCATTGTTTGTCCACGTGTCACAAGTGATCTCTCCAACACGGCTGGCTGGACGTGGAAAGCACTTGGAGGAATGATGCGTTCTATCATTGCATGTTGGGATTTACGAAAGCCTTTGGCCAAAATAGGAGAAGGTTTGAAACATGCGTACACCATGTGCATGCTCTTTTTCAGCTACTCCCTTCATATACGTCTTCTACTGTCATATAGAGCCACTTCTTCTGCCTTCAGATGCTCCTCTGTGTGAAGTGCTTGATTCAAGGGCACCACAGTGTTGCTGATTGACCTTTCTAATCTGGAGTTTCCCTGCTGGTGTTGAGACTCTAATCACTGCTTATGAGCCTGCTTTACTTACATTTATTGCGTTTCACTCTTTCACTAAACTTTGCAGGATGTTGTAATTACAGGTAAGAAGTTTGTATCATTCATCAAGAGTCAGAATTACACGTCTGGTTGTGTCACGTCCTAAGCTGCTTATGCACCTTCGTTCCTATTTTCCATGCACCTTTTAAACAGACATGAACCCGGCAAAACGCAACAAACTGAGAGTTTGAGCATCTCGATCCAGATGACTTAAATTGTTACCATTGAGACCAATTTTACTCTGCTTTTTCGTGGCAGAGGATGAGAGTGAGTGCACATATGGTCCATCAACCATAACAATGACAACAAACAAAAATGTGGCTGCTAGGGAATGACTAAACGCTGAGGACTCAGGCAGAAGGGGCTCCGTCGAGCAGATTTCTGAGTTCAGACACTAAAAGATGCAAAATTTGGGGTAAGCAGTCTAAAAATAAACTCTACCTTGGAGAAAGCAGGAGGTGTCTGTTTGTCAGCGTGCATGCAGCATCGCAGCGAAGCACTTCAAAAACATAACAGTCGAACTTTGTGAGACTTCATACGTCCATTTGATCTTATACTGCATTGAAAGTGGAGCGCGCCGCATAAGCATCCGAGGTAAGAGGCCCTGTGGCCTGCTCCTGGAGGGGTTGGAAAAACATATTTTGCTTTGAAAAATTTGGTGACATTTCCCTCAAAGCTATTGAATCATCACAACTCATTGCTGAATCACTGCGTTCCCATTCATGAGTAGCAAAATGTGCCGTAGCTGAGTACCGCGCTCCGTTACAGAATTGTAATTTGCTACCACAATGGATTAGATATAGAAAATCTTCCCTCAGCAGCTGGTGACTCTGATATCATGCAGCAAATTATACTGTTAAAAATGCACACACACACACACACACACACACACACACACAGAGGCAAACACTTAAGCACAGTGAACAAGGAAAGCTTTCTCTGCTACGTGAATGAGCAGCTACGGCTGAATGGTTGAGTGTGTCCTCTGTCTCTGTGAGGTCGACAGCCCAGGGAAGATTAGGAGGAAGCGCATCAAATGAATGAGAAAGGAAGAAAGAGGAGAGGAGAGGAGGTGGTGGGGTGGGGGGAGAAAGCTGATGGCTCAGGAAAACCCGCTGCATTACACTTGCTTTAAGGGAATTATCTCTGAGGATTCTGCAGGGTCTGAGAGTGGACTCCAGCGCACACACACAAAATATCTCCAGTCTGAGATCTCTCCATCGATCTGATCAGCTCCACCCATTTGTAGTAGTTCCTTGTGCTTCCTGTTGTTGTATCTACTCTTCCACCCTCCTCTTCAGCCCCTGCGTCCACAGTGCACATTCAGCTTTATTTTAGTAAATATGTTTGTGCATTATTTATTACTAGCCACGGTCTCCTCTGTGGCATCCCTCATGGGTGGCTAACGTGCACATCTTACCTTCTCGCTTTTTCTCTACAGTATCCTCACACATCTTGGTGTAACATTTCTGTAGCTGCCAGATGGGAAATCACAGTAAAGCTGTTAATAATGACAAAGGGTCTGTTGTTGACTGGGTGTGGGTCCCTAGTCAAGAGAGCCCGTGTCGCTAACTGGTGGCTAGTGTGGCTGGCAAGGAAGTGAAGGGTGGGGCCGGGTTGTAAATAGAAGCTGTTTGAAAATAGTCAGTCTTCCAGACATGCGTCACCACAGCCAGGCCACAACACAGCTTCCTGCTCCTTCTCCCACACTCGTTTCCATATGTTCAGTTGGCACCGTGCTCCACGCTGTCACACAGCTCCCAGTTTCGCATGCAGATGACAAAAAAAATCACCTCTCAGCGCCTGGAATGACTGAACCAATGTTTCATAATCATAATGATCAATCACTTGATGTGTCATGATCGGTTTTTAACAACATCTTGAAATGTTTTCTTTATTCTCAAGGTACCGGTCGCTAGCATGGCTCCGTGGTTTTCTGGTTCATACTGAAATATTTCTCAACAGCCATTGGATGGATTTGTCCAATACTTTGGTTTCTGACCAAATACCTGCTCAGCTAATGACATCCCCATAAGCCTCAACTCAAATTAGCATGTTGTCATTGTGAGCATATTAGCACACTGACGTCCGCAGTTAGCTCAAATCACCGCTGTGCCTAACTACAGCCTCAGTGAGGTGCTAGCATGACTGTAGACTCTCGCTCTATTGGTCAGATTTACCCTCAACCAGTAAAGGCAGGATGCTATGTTTGGTCAAACGCCAGACTGAGCCGCTCATCTTCAGCTGCTTCGCTGTCTTTTGTGGGAAAGCACTGCTTGTCTTGGTTGGGGTGGTGTTACTCTGGTTATAGATTTTCAATGATGTGGTTTCCATTCAGTTTACGTCAACCTTTAAAATGTCCATATTTGTGT
Organism: Chaetodon auriga; assembly: GCF_051107435.1. Taxonomy (NCBI): domain Eukaryota; kingdom Metazoa; phylum Chordata; class Actinopteri; order Chaetodontiformes; family Chaetodontidae; genus Chaetodon; species Chaetodon auriga. Next base: position 4,027,030 of record NC_135086.1, read on the forward strand.
CTGCGTCTGCCTTGTGGAGTAGCTCCTATTATGCAGCGCGACGATTCAGTCATTCAGTTTGTTCAGTCACTAGAAAACACATTTTCAGACTTGCCATTGTCGGAGAAGATGTGCTCTTCTGTGCCCTCTCGGTGACATTTGTGCTGACCTATAGCTTTAGTCAACGCTTCAATCCCAGCTGATGCTCTTGGCATTTGGCAGCCACCCAAAATTGAGCATTTAGAAAAGCCATTGACAATCAAAGTAACTACTGTGCGTTTGTGAGTTAGTATATTAAAAGCCGCTGTTGCTTCTTTCAAGTGAATGTTGCGGTTGCTGAGGTCACGGTCAACCCTTCATACTGTATCAGCACTGAAATATTCTTATGCACTAGTTCTTAAACATGTTTGGAAGTACATACACTTGTGCAAATATAGACACTTGAAGGCTGTGGTTCAGGAGGTAGAGCGGGTCGCCCACCAATCAGCATGTCAGTGGTTCGAACCCCAGCCCCTCCGGCCTGCATGTCGAAGCGTCCTTTAGCAAGATACCGAACCCCAACTTGCTTGTGAAGTTGTGAATGTAGGATGTGTTGTAAAGTGCTCTGAGTGGTCATAAATGGACTGAAAGTGCAGTATAAATGCAGTCCATTTACCATGTGCAGTTCTACACAAAGAAAGGAGAAAGTAAAGAAAGACAAGGAGACGCTTGAATGCCTTACAGGAAGGTTATTCCTCACAATCTACAGCACATGACTGTGCAGCCTCAGCGCTGATGATACACCTGTCCTCGTGTGCCATCCTTTCCTGTCAAATTGAGAAGTGACCCTGCCGCCGCTCTCTGGATAACATCTTTCTGACTCTTTCTGAGGTTTGGCTCACCTGTTCATCACATAGTCCCCTCAGTAAATATCTGGCTCCAGGCAGTCAGTCCACTGCTGTCACACAACATTATGAGTACAGTTTGATTGGTTGTCATAATGGCATGAGTAATATACACTCTGGAGGGTTGTGTCATCTGGAAAAAATGATGACTATGAATAAAATGTGTCCAAATAAAAGCCAGTTTAAAGGGATTTCAGCTGTTCGCCGTTTGGCGTGTTTGTGTTGTGCTGAATGAACGGCCAGACTCTAAACAAGGTTAAAGTAAATCATCAAGTCGTTCCAAACAAAGTTGTTTGATGCACGGACGATGCGTACAGGTGGATGGATGAGCTTATTCTCTTAGTATTTTTGGTTTTGTTAATGTTGAAGTTAACGTCTGCTTGGACGCACTAATAGACTGAGCCCAGATTTGAACCGGATTGGTCTGTTTTACATTTGATTCAGGTCAGGACCTCATTTGCCTGTGTTTACATGTGGTACCGTTGCAGGAAGAGCGAGTGCTAAACCCTCCAGGCCACAGAGGATGTTGGCTAACTGAACCCATCTGTTGTATTTGCCAAGTGTATAAAATGCTAATCAGACTCGTTCACTTGTTCGCTGAGCAAATTTCAATATTTACGTCTCGAAGTGAGAGTACAAGCTCACTGCTCATTACAGCGGTATTGTGTTTAGTCATTTTAGCGGCATGGCTCGAGAGATGGGAGTGAAAGCTGGATTGCCTTGAAATTCAATCCACTCAATTATTGGAAAGTTCATCCGTCCAGCTGTTGGATGGATTGCTATGAAACTTTGAACAGACATTCGTGGCCCCAGAGGACGAATCCTCAAAACTCTGGTGATTCCAAACGCCATCATCAGGTCAAACTTGTAGTCTAGAGCCAAATTAAACTCTGATACTGATAAAGTCATTGATGTCACCATCACATTGGCATGACTGGACTGGCAGCAGCACCCAAAACAAACTTATTCTGCAAATGGTGCAATAATAAAGAATGACCACTTTTACATTTACGTATGTTTTATGCTCATGTGCGGTGTTCTTTAAAATAACTCGGCTGTATTGTTACACAGTGATGGAGTGCAGATCTCAGCCACTTATTTATTTAAGGGTCTTGTCCATGCCATTAAAAGTTAATAGTTACATCCACGCACGCACATACACACACTGTTTTGCCCACGGTGACACCTTGGGATCACAATGTATGTGATGGAGCCAGTCAACCGTGGGTGACCTCTTTTAATGCAGCCGCTCTGTTTAGTCCCCTTCTAATGAGTGGTTGTGACTCATAATCTATACCGCGCACTGAAGCCGGAGGGCTGATCAGCCTGATGGTGTGTGTTTGCGTGCACGGTATGTGTGGCTCTTGTCAGACTGAGTTACACAAAGTGGCTCTTAGACATAATTTGTCTTGACTGGGTGACAATTATTTATGAAGTCTATATGTTTCCCCATGGCGACCAACATTTAGCCTTTTGTAGTGATGTCAAGAGGTGCTCTTTAATCTTGAGGTGTAATAGGCGGTTGTGCTTCAGAGAGCAGCTGTGGCGTTATTGTTGTTGTGACAGCACTTTCATAGTCCTGTGACAACAGTAGCTGTTTCTTTGGTCAGAGTTTAGAATAGCTAGTTGTGATGTGTTGACAGGGTACCTATTGTTTTTAATTATATAAAAAAAACTTAGCAGATGTGTCATGTTTTCCACCTACAATGCATCTTTTTATGGTTTCTTGTACTTTTCCACTCATTTTAAAGCTACCTCATGTAATCTTTGCTGAACAGTGCACGCTGTGGCGACAGGTGGCAATTACAGGATGATAGTCGGTGCGTAAACATCGTGTAACAGTCAGCAGGCAGCTAACATCAATAAATATTACTGCACAACAACTAACGTGAAAAGTTTACCATTAGCTAACGTTAGCCGCCATAAGCTAATGGTCACACCAGACCAAGGTGGTCAAACCTCTGTTGTTACTACTGAATTGGATAAGGCTGGTTTCTATTGATTCTGAGTTCAAAAGCCAAACCAAAGTTTAATTAAATCAGGCTTAATTTCAACATGTGACTCTTTAACATTAGCCTTGAAAAGGGAGGTTTTTGGTAGTTTTCACTTATAATCCATACAGTGATTTGTATAGTGCTCCAGGGTTCATCTTATTTGCAACAATTATTCAGCAATACTTTTAACTATTGGCTCTAAATGTTGTCAATGCCTTCTTTTGGCATGTAGTCAAGGATGAGCTGAAACTGAAACCGCTGTAGCTCCTTGTGGGAGTTGGGCTGAAATGTGTCTTTTGCTGTCTTGTGCACTGGCAAGATGCACAAAGCTGTCAACAGAGGTGTCAAAAGAGTCAAAAGTTTTTGTGAGCAAGCAAGAAAAGCAGATGGGAAAAGAGAAAGGACGTGGTTTCTCCTCAGAAAGGAGAAAGAAATAGGACTGAGTGCCGACTACATCGGCTACTAACGCACCCAAAACGTCTTTAAAGAACCTGCAAAAGAGGTTTTAATCCCTCGTTTACTTTCGCCTCAGGATGCTTCATTTTTGTTAAAATCAAGTGCTTGGCTCAGTGCTTTGTTGTTCCTGAAGTATTTCATTATGAATCTCGCTTGACGCGTCAAATTTCAAACTGGTGTTGCATCAGTGTTGCGTTCATGTCACATTTTGACATTAACAGGGCACCTTTGATCACATTCTCTTAATTCAAAGGACCGACGGGTCTATCCTGCTTCATTTCTCTCAAAAACTTTATGAACCGGGTTGAGTTTGCTGACCGTGCACGCTCATCCTCAGCGCTGCCTGTGCAGCTCACGCTCACACGGTGACTTCATAGCTTTCTGCTGTTGGCCGCTGAGCAGCTCGGTTGGATTGCCGAGATGATAATTCCCCAGAGATACCTTTGCAGCGGCGTTTTGAGTAAGTGCGAGTGAGTCATTGGCTTCTCCCTCACAAACTCTCACAGTGTGTGACTTCCATCCTAATCCCTGACTTCACTTTTCAGAAGTTAAGGCTTTTTGGCAGCCAACAGGCTCAAACAGCCATCAGCTGTCACGCCATCTGCGTAATGATGCAGACGCGTGCTGAAGTTTATTGCAGTCATCTATTACCGCCGTGGCATCATCTGGCCTGCCAGTTTCACCTGCTGAATGCGTCACATTCTTCAAACAGAATTTTAAGATAAGGTCATTAATTTAGACGCAGCTTCTCCGTGTAGTTTGCGGTTTATTGACTGAAGAATAAGGTGTCAGCGTCATCTGTCAGAGAGATGTGAAAGCAGAACAATTTGGAACAGCGAAGCAATGCAATAGATAAAACAAATGTCACACATTCAAAGGAGGATCACTCCAAATGCATCCGAATGGTGAATAATTGTCTGGGAGGTCACTGAGAGAGGTCATGGGAAATTAAAGGAAGTTAAAAGTTGCACTGTCAGTCATCATTAATTGTAATTGAAGGCAGCTTTTTGTTTACTTGTGCACCCCACGAGTCGCTTGCTCAATAACACCGTCAATTAGAAAAGAGGCCCATTGTTCTGACAAAGGACACTTTCTGATCCGTGAGCAGAGGAAATCCAGCTTTACAACGCGGATCAGTTAGAAGTAGCACATAACATATTTATTGTCATGGATGTGAGCTTGTCTTTCAGTTTGTGAGCTGGTGACAGATGAAGGTTTCTTGCTCTGGAACATGTGTGGAGATCTGTGTAGCCTTGGAGAACGTCTCTGTTTCTCTGCAAGGCCTGACGAATGCTTCTCATGTTCGTGTTTCTTTGAATCTCAGCAACTTTGTAAAAAGGGAAAAAAGCATAGTTTCAGATGTTTCTGGATACATATGAATGAGATAGAGGGAATACTTCAGGGACAACACAAGTCTTCCTTCACTGACTTGCACTGTCAGAGTGACAGTCAGGAGAAAGCGGCGAAACAGTGCATTTTTATCAGTCTGGTCTGCAAACTTTTCTCTACATTAAATAAGAAGGTCTCAGTCCTGTTTTCTCAACATGACAGAAAAAGAGACGTGAAAGGCTCAACCGTGCGGCCTTAATGATTTGAGGATGCATAATGAACCCGTTGATGAACCAGTGCTGCAGTTTTGTTTTCTTACTGGCAACAACAGCATCTCTCCTTAACTAACCGAAAAAGAGAAACACAGATCATTGAACACCATTTTGGGTTTCTGCCTCTGGGAAATTTAATGTCAGAAATGCGAGTGAACCTTTTCCTCGTGCTGCAGAAACCGGGTTAATTGCGCTGCGTTGAAAGTTTGGATTAGCTCAGGGCAGGCTCCATTACCAGCGGTTGGCACTTGAAAAAGGTTTTGTTCTCAGGTTTTCACAAATGAAGAAGAGACATGAAGCTCGTTTAAGAATCAGCAGCCTCAGCGTTTTCTTCCTGCTTCATTAACATTGAATTGCCTACCAGTTGTTGTCTTTAATGTATCACGATTGACATCTGCCACCGTGTTTGGCTGCTCGTGTGGAACTGCAGCGGCAGTTGCTCAGATTGCAGAGTCTGTGCAAAAACAACTGAATCAGGAGCTGTATTCAATAAGATTTGCAGCTGCTGAGGATTTTCTAACAGACTTAGCATCACAGTGAAAACGACAGCATGAGCCACATAATGCAAATTCACTGCTTCTGCTGGGGGCAAGCCAGGGTCATCTCGGGGATACAAGTGACTCCGCTCCACTCCAGCAAAACTGAGCGTCTTGATGCAGTGTCATAATGAGATTGCACTTGGTTGTGTTTCACCACAGACAGGCTCATAGTTTCAGAGCAGGCAGCCTTGGACCTCTGCTGTCACCACTAGCCCTCAGTGCTTTTCCCTCTGCTCTCCAAAGTTAGTGGAGGTGGCAAGACAGAGTCCTCACAGCAGATCGCTGCAGCTGAATGTTTTTCAACTCAAATTGATGTGTTCATTACTGCTAAATTAGCAGCAGTGCCTTCGGAGACGAGGCTGCGTAAGTGCTAGCGTAGCCTGTCCACCTCTTCTGTTGCATTGCTTCGTCACAAGACACAAGAGGGAGAAAACACAAGGTGAGTCATGGCAGCTCACAGCTGACTTATGTAAGAAATCTTACGCTGTGTGAACAATAAACAAGCAGAGCCCTCGCTCACGCAGCGCGCCGATGCTCCAGTTTCACTGCTGATTTCTTGTCATTCTTTTGTCTACACAGCATTGCCGCACTTTGCTCACTGCGAGCGTCCGTCCAAGGCTGATCACGTTAAAGGAAGATTTATCCTCATAGCGTCAACGCTGGGACTGCTGGGAGATACGGCTCAGATACACATCAGCGCGACTCTGAAGAGCAGACGAGAGAAGTTGTACTTTCAGTAGGATGGTGTATTTGACTTTAGGCTTGCATTCAGTAGGCAGAAGATGAAGCTCCATGCAGGGGTGGTGTTTGAATTCATGATTTGTAAGAATGTGTTGAGTTATGCAGTTGGTATGGAAACAGTGCTGACCTACAGGATTTAGATATTTAGGGCTAGCTTTATATAACCTGAGGCGTGTGCGCTGTATGCTTCAATATGTCAGGCTAATATGCATTTGGCCACTGCGTCTGAACTTGGTTTGACATGGAAAGTCATATATGCCCGCTGACATGCACAGCTACCTGTTGCATGGAAAAATATGCAAATGCAGGCTAACTTTATGGAAGGTGACTCCTGTGGAAGAAATCCTCGTGGCAGCTCAGAGAGGTGAGGAGCACCTTGGCGGATGTCTTGAATACAGATGATGGACACACACACTCATGTCTGCACACACACGTATACACTATCTACAGGACATTGGAGGATGTGTTAGACGGAGTGTCTTTTTTTCCAGCCAAGTCGCCCATATGCCCAAACAGAAACCATATGGTCTGCAACACTCGCCCTCTTTTTTTCACAGGGACAGGCAGTGTGGAGCTGCTCCGGTAGAGTTTAAGGTTTGTGGGTTTAAGCTTGCAGAACTTGATTTGTCTAAGTAGGATCATGAAGACTTACATTTTGTTTGTATGACCTCGCATTGCTTGTGCGTATTACCCGGCGCCGGCGTTAAATGTGCTCCTGATGCACCGCTTGTGATGCCTGAACTTTTGCTCTGCTCTCTGTTTGTTGGTTTGGGCAGCGTGAGACCAGACACTTGATTTTAATTTATGTGGAAGCCCGCAGCTCAGGTTCAGCCAATGCTAAACCTGGCCAGTGTCACCTCCGTGTTTTGTGTTCCAGATAGCCGTCTGTCCTTTCGCCTGTAACAGTGGAATCGCTGTCACTAATGTGATTGGACAATGGGGCAGCATCTGCTCCCTTTTCCGACGCCCCTGTGGAAGCCTTGGCTGTTTACTGCCACTCTGTGTAAAGCGCTGCTTTGTCGTGGTCTTGCTGTGGTTGGTGCTGGTTGGAGTCAAGTTGCTGGGGGCAGGGTCAGGAGGGTGTTGACCGGCGGTTTCTTATGTCGTGGCGATCTGTGACGTCTTGCCCGACCGCCTGCAGAGATTCCTGGCCTTGTTTCTTTCCATTTCTGCTTTGGGCCGAATGTGCAGCATCTCCTCAAAAAAGTCACGTGTCAGCTCCTTTTAAGAAATAATACACCCGCTGCGTGACGACGGGTCAAACCTTATTTTCAGCACTGTCGTTAAAAGCGGGGTGTCCCTATAGAGGATTTTATGCAGGATCTCTCTAAACCAGACTCCCATTAATTCATTCAATATTTAATGAGAAGTCCCAAAACCTCATATCTCTGTTTTTTTTTTTTTAATATTGAGCTATTTTTTTACATATTTACATAACAGAGTCCATTACACTGTATGAGCTACTCCAGAAGACTTTCTGTGCAGAGCCACATCACACAGATATTAATGATCTCCTCTTTTTCCTGCAGGCACGGTGTGTGGCTTCTGTGGACTGCACAGGATTGGAAAAAAGCACTCCTTTCCCCTTGACTACTCAGTGGAACGGTGAGTCCAGATCTGTGATATTTCTGGCATATCGCTGGCTCTCATACACAATGAGACTTACAGGCGCAACAGCGGGATTCCTCCATGAGCAGCATTTCAGACTCATGCTGATGCGTCTGTGCGATCGGACGAGAGCGAAGGTTAGAGAACAAAGACAAACAGAGACGGTGCGCTGAAGAGTTTCCAGTTCTCGCAGACGCGCTGTGCACACCTGACGGCGGGACAGTCTGTTCCTGGTTGTTGACAGAATCTTGTCATGACATTGATATCCATGATGCAAAACAAATTCATCATTGTGTCTGAGCTGCAGTGCGCTGACTGCATGCCTCTTTCAACCCTGGAGTCACTCCAGTGACCCATGTGCCAAATGAGGACTAACGTTACCTCGTTGAGAAATGAAGAGGGTTCATCTTCCGTGCGAGACAGAGTTCATAAACAGTGGTGTAACTTACACACGCACCTGACGCCAGCTCACATCAGCGCCGGCGTTCACCTTTACACAGACGTGAATACATTCGGTTTTTGCTCTCTTTCGTTCTTCCTTTTGTTCTCCCAGGACTTTGAGGGGTGCAGTTGGTATCTCTGCTCCAGTGTGGCTATTTTTAGAATGGCTCAAATATCAGGGGATCCTCGGCTCTTCCTCGGTCTCTGTTCGCCTCTCTCTGCCTGTCTCCTCCACTTACCCCCGTTCGATTGAATCTCAGAAGCTCTCTGCTCTGCTGTGTACGGATGATCTATTTCAGGCCATCTAAATACATTTATCTACAGGAAATACAGTGTGTACCTCTGTCCCTCTGTCCCTTCATGTTGTGGTGACTCATTCAGTCAAGATGAAGATCACTTTACTCATCACTGGGAGTACTACTCAGCCTGCGAAAATGCTTATATAATGTTTTCTGTGGCTCCAGAGGAGAAAGTCTGAAAACAATAACTCGGATGATGCTTCAGTGATGTCATCAGGTCGAGACTTGAAAACCTTTGTTACAAACTGTGAGTTTTGTATCTAAAGAAAGATCCCACGGAGTTGCATTATGGGAAGTGTAGGACCTCGTGTTTGGAGCTCTAGCTGGAGGCTTAAAGTGAGGAAATCTCTGAATTTTGACCATGACTTTTCTTATTTTGTCCCTGAACTTTCTGAAAGTGCAGCGCTCCATCACTCGGGCGCCTCCTCTGTTTTTCTCCTCTCTTTCTTGCTGGCATGGAGCAGTTGTTGTTTGTAGACAGCCAGGGACAGCTCAGATGCTGGTGGTGTTACTGACGAGAGGAGACGTTTACCGCCCTCCTTGCACTCCTCTTAAGTAGTCTCTATTTTCCTGCTGGGCGCTGAGGGGAAGGAGCTGTCAGGTAGAGAAGAAGGGCCGTCTTCAGAGGACGCTGATCACTGCATGCTGCTGCACGGGGCCTGTGCTCAGTGGCGCTCAGGTGATCGCACCATGTCGTCTTTGTTATCACTTTTTTTTTCTTTTCTCCCATTTAGAGGTGGAGAAAAATTATAGAAAGGCCTAAAACAATGTTGTGCCTGTCTCTGTATCGTATTAGCTACCACATCTTCCACTCCTGTAGGAAGCAGACACTCAAACCACAGACAGCGTGACCAGCATTAGCTTCTGTATCAGCCCCAAACACACACACACACACACACACACAGCACATATTTAGCATTTGGCCATGTAAGCACATATTTGTTTGCTTACATCGTCAAACTGCAGAACGGCGCTCTGCATGCACACATGCGGCCAAAGCTGCTGTTAATTTCTGTCGGTCGTAATGCTGAATTTTCAGGCAGTGTCCTGTTCTCTGAGCGTGTTTATGGCAGCAACATTCCTGTAGCCTGTGTGGTTAGAAATACAACCTGTGGCATCCTGCCCTCCTGCATCCACCTCACCTCCATTATTGTAATGAATATTTAGCGCAGTGTTGGCAGATGGGCAGTATCCATCCGGCCACGGCGTGCTGTGCTGCTGCAGGGTGGTCGAGTACGATGGGCTTTGTGCATCCTTTTAAACAGTTCAGTGAGCTGCTGATTCTCATAGTGTTTTAAATTTGTTTTTATGGCTTTTATGGGAACACCAGATTGCAAGGTTTCTAAGAAATATCCACACTTCATAAATCCGCTGTAAAGCATCATGTTTGCAGCTATGACGCAGTAACAGGCGCCCACAGAGGGATGAAGGATGAGAGCTCTGTGCAATTATACACACCTTCTTTAGTCATTTTTTCTCTACTTGTTGCTGCAAAGGTGTCTGCCTCCATGATTTAACCTTCATAGCAGCAGGAACTGGGCCAGCAATATTTCTTCAGTGTCACGGGCTCTACAGTTTGTTTGTGCGTCGAAGCAGTGCGCCAATAAAATGAAGTGGGAACTGCCGGAAGGGTGTGTTTCGGTACTACAGCCGGGATTTATAATTCAGGATCGTGTGAAGCGGCTCTCCGCCCTCCTTTGCAGAAAATACGCGGCTAGTCTATTTTTGATGGAAGCTGCATAGAGCGGATGGAGCTGGGCAGGAAGTGAGACACAGGGAGGCAGAGAGGAGCTGGACAGTTTTTAAAAATTAAATATCTATGCAGACTCCCAATCACATATCAACACAAGAAGCCTACTTACCCACGGTAGAAGCACAAACATCAAGGAGAAATGAGCAAATCAGCAAATTCAGAGCAAGTCAACAGTGAAAACGCTGTGCTTCTGAAAGGCTCGTGGTCGGGTATGAAGCCACAGAATCCTGATTTTCTCTTTTTACTGCTCGTATCTGCACGTTAGGAACGTATCGTGAAGCTTTTATGCAGCAAACAGGAGCTTTGCTGAAATTTCAGGCTGAGGTCAGTCTCTCCCCTCAGCCAAGCGTTTTTTAAGACGCTGCACCGGAGCAATCATCAGCTTATGTACTGAATACCCCGACTCACCCTCTGGACAGTCATGTAGAGATTCTGTTAAAATTTTGATAGCAAACCTGCTGGGCTGACCCACATTAGTGAAGGACCATTAAAAGTGCTCTCCACATTACTGAAACCTTTATTGAGCTCCAGCCCCCAGAAATGATTAAAGGAATGAAATAATTTTCAGTGACAAATGATTTCGCCCTCTGCTTCGTAATTGTTATATATTTGCCAATTAATGATGACCTGCACTTAATGTCCCGTACGAGGGGCTTTCAAAGTCGAGACGCTGCGCCCGATTTTTGGTGCAAATTGGAGCAGGACGTTTTTTTTCCTCCCATTATTATTTCCAGAACACCTGCATGCACATGTCCCTCTCACCTCACGCAGTATGTTCGCCTCACAGCGCTCCCTCTTCCAGTTTGCAAACTTCTGTCTCACCCCAGTCCAGAGGGGCTCTGACCCTTCTGGCATTGGCTCGATGGAACAGATGGTCATGTGTTTTTAGGTTCCCAAATTACAAACAGAAAGCGAGTGTGGTCTCCATTGTTCAGCTAGCTCATAAGATTGATGGACTCTGGAAAATGTCCCCAGGAGTTCAAGCAGTGCCAACAAGGTTAGAGGAAAATGGGATGTTTTCACATTTTCGGCTGGTGCCCTCCGTCAGAGCGGCGGTGAGGCGTGCGTTAGCAGATGAAGCTGATAGCAACAGATTCAAGGCTCAAAGCAAAGCAGCGATGGACTTTTATTGACAGAAAAGAGACACGAATGACCTCATTTGGCTTCGTCTCTCCTCTCCTCATAATCTCATCCTCATTAATCATTTCCCCGTAATGTTGCTTTTGGAAAGCTGCTGATTTTGAGTCTTTTCTCTCGAGCGCGGTCGCGGTCTGATGTGAAATTCAACATCACCGTCCTGCGTTATGTTTAGAGTTATGTTCCCGTGTTTTGTCTTCACTCTCCTCAGATGCTTCACCGCCATATGTTCTGCATGGTCCAGTAGTCAGAGTGCCTCACAGCACTGTTTCACACTGATTAGCATGTATTTATATGTGAAGAATCCATCTGGAGAGTACCTGCGGTCTCTCACACTCTGTTGATTTATTTCTCACTTTCTCTCACAGCTCCCCTCGCTAGCTGTCGTAGAAAAGTATAGGCGCATGTCCGCTGGTTTCCATCCGTGCCTTTGACCGGGCAGGAGACGGATGGATCTGGTATCCAAGCCCCCATTTGTTTTGGAACCTGTGAGTGGAAGCGGTGAACAGATGTGAAAACAATGTAGTCAGTGAGGCGAAGCCGTGACAGAGGCTGCTATCACTGATAGTGTAGATTCGACCCAGCAGAGTCAGTCTGCTTACTGTCTCGGTGACATCTGTTTTAAACTGTACAAACTACAGATGGGACTTGCTGCATCTGGAACAGTGATTAAACTTCATATTACTTCAATGGCAGGCTTTTGTTTACGTGTCTTTGCTGCAGCATCGCTTCTGTGTATTACCTGGATAAATGCTTTGCTCGAGCTGTTATTGTCTGGTGCTGACAGGTTGTGTACATAATCTGTGGTTGGATTATACATTTGTGGTATTTTGATTAAGTGACGAGCAGAGCGCCCAGTAGTGCCTGACATGTAGCTGATACTGGATTTCTGTGGCCCAGCAGCTTCAAGGTAAAGTCAGCAATATTCCATATTTAATATTTAACATAAACGCAGAACCTTTTTCAACCGAATCCCTTAAAGTTTGAATACTGAAGCAAGTGACTGTGTGATCGTAGCTGAACAACTGTGAGGAGGCACGGCACGCCTGCTCAGCCGTGGATGTCTCCGCACGCTGACGTGGTGTGCTAACCAAGCTTCTTGTTAAATACAGAGTTTGGAGGGCGTTTTTATCACCTCTCCAAAACCAAAACCGCACGTAAAGCGCTTGCAGAACTTACGGCTAAATTGCAAGCAGTTTATTGAATGTAAGCAAACCATTAGCATCCCTGGCTAACTGCCGTGCTGCAGTAGTCACGCTAACATAGTACTTAGAAGACCCAAGAACTTAGCAGTAGCTGACTACTGTGGATTATTTTGTGGGGTTACTGGTTATGATAGAAAATGCCCAGTTCAGTCCTGTAACATCCACTGTATTATTCCCATAGTGCATCAAAACCAGCCCTGAATGCTGGATGTATATCGGAGATCAGTGGAACTTTAAGGGCTGTTAGCATCTCCAGCCACACTCATTAAACCACACAGTGTTTTATTTGCCAAATACTACATTTAGCAAAAATTAAACCTTTTTTTTCCTTTTACATACATCATCAGGCTGTGAGGATGCTGACCTCAAGGAGACGTAGCTTTAGCTTCAGTCTTTTAGCCTGATATCATGTTTCTCAAACACACACACTCACGTACACACACGCTCACATGTTGACTCGCAGCAGAACGTGTTGTTGCCATTTAACACCAGCGCGGCAAGACGACTGCAGACGAGTCCACCTCAGATCAGCCCTGATCACATCTGACACCCAATTCTCTCAATAATTACTCACAGGCGCACGAATAAAGCGGTACAGTGCCACATATGGAAGCAGCACACGTTCATCGAAATGCTTCACACGTCCACGTTAGTTGTCTGTCTTTGCAAGTGCACGCAGAACACAGAGAGATGCTAACGGAGCTGCACACACACCTTTAAAAATAGTACAGGGAAATTCATATACAGACACTGAATAATAGCAAACAGCCTTTCAACTAACGCAGACCATATGAGAAGTGTCATCACCGCTGATGGGAGGCAGTAATTCTACTTTAGTTTTATGTGTTTAAAACAAATTGAAGGATATTCACTTGCATTTAGTGTATCCTGGAATCTAAACACATATGTAAGCCCCGCACAAAACGTAGAAAAGAAGAGAAGCTTTGCACATCACTTAAAACACAAACTTACAGTCAACCCTTTTGGTAGTAGAAATATGTTGTTAATTGTCATTTTTTGGGTCTCTGAGTAGAGAAGCACAATAGATGAGAATCAATCTGACTGAATATGCCTGAAATGCAGTGTTTTTCTTTAGAAAACATGGAGTCTTCTGGTCCTGAAAGCAAATAAAAACAGGTTTGAAAAACACACAAAACACAAATTCACATGAAGCCCAGTCAAACACACATAATTCAGTCAGTGTGTGTGTGTGTGTGTGTGTGTGTGGCAGAAAACACAGAACTACAGTAAAAAAAAAAAAAACATTATGTAAAAGGATCTGTAATATTATATAAAGATATGAATGGTCTTTGCATTATCATTGTTAGGTAACACGAGGAGCCTCTTGGGCCTTTACTCATGTACTCATGACCAGCTCTGTGTGTGTGTGTGTGTGTGTGTGTGTGTGTGTGTGTGTGTGTGTGGACAAATTGGGATGAGTGAGTTTTATTCTTCCGTGCATCAAAGTTTTTCATCATCACTTTGGTGCTGGGGGTAAAAATTCCTTGTTGCCTGTTTTCGATTCAATCGAAATATTGTTGAATTAACAGAAGCAGCTTCGCCTCCAGACAGCACAGAGAGCTTTATTTACACACATGCTTGTACTTTGGCCCTTTAATCAGCCGCCATACCAAGTCAAATCAGATTATTTTGGTCTAAATCAATTTTCTTTACAACCTCACTGCTGTCGCCACCGTTACTGAGCCCCCTTAAAGCCGAGGAGGACAGAAAGGCTGTGATTTGATCTTCCTCACCTTGATCAGATTACACACTGCAATTAGTATAATTACAGCTGTCGCTGATTAATGGGCAGGCTATAATTAGCTCTGTGGATATAGGGAGACTATAAGTGTGTGATGAAGAAAAAGTGATTGTAGATGTACATGTGAACTCTCCCGTTCGTGTGTGTGTGTGTGTGTGTGTGTGTGTGTGTGTGTGTGTGTAGGCGACAGCGATAGAAAAGCAGAGGCTGAATGGTTTTTAGCGGCTCAGGCCTAGAAAATAACAACACTCAACTTATTATCACTGAAACCATCAGAGAATCAGCGTTGAACATCAGAAGAAAATGGCGCACACACACCAGAGTGAAAGAGCTGGAAAGCTGTCAAAAAACTCTGAAATTTGGCTCTTTTATTAACTTTACTCAGACGATTCACACGAGTGTATTTGGGCCTGAGCTCGCATCAGTGTGCAGTAACTTCAGCGTCGGCCTTATTAACTTCTCAGGCTGAAAACCTTCTGAATCAGTCCTCATGCATTACAGTCAGCTGGCATAACTCTACATGTTATAGCTCAATTAAATTGCAGTCAAATTAGAAACACAGAAACACATTGATGGAAGGTCAAGGCGCGTAACGTCGAGTGCTGGTGAGATTCAGCCAAAGGGAGAGAAGAATATTTTTAACCCTGCTTTAAATGCAGTCGTTTAAGGAAGATTTCTTCAGATATATGAGGCATAGAAGCTAAGTGCTGCTTCTCTGGGTTTATTTTGGACTCTGGGAACAGTTAGCAGAGAGCTGCCAGCTGACCTGAGCGCCCGCTCGGGTTCATACGGTGAAAAAACAGTCAGAAATGTAGTTCGATAGAAACAGTCCAAGCAGCTGGAAATAGAAGCAGAGACAAGTTATTAATCATGTGACACTTGAACGTCAGGGTTCCCACGCGTCCTGGAAAACCTGGAAAAAATCTGACTGATGGTGGAAAATGAGAGAAAAAGTCAAACATCCTGGAAAGTGTTGTGTCGTCCTGGAAAATGATTTCAACGCTCGTATTTTCCTTTAGCTGAGAATGAACTTCTGTCAGCAGCGTCACTTTCAAATGTCACTGTTTTCCCAGATGTTTGCTGTCGTTTGTTGTTGACGACACGTTGGTCCTGACGGGAACAAGTGTTTCTACGGACATGCGGCTCTCACGCACGGTGTCATCAGGATGTGCCGCCTGTCATTCGTCACGTGCTCCAGAGCGACTTTGCTGTCCAACGGCAGCAGTTTCATTCTCTCGAGTGACTTGTTTGCACCTTTTCATCCATCTTTAACCTGAAGAGGTCACGTGACTGGAGTGAAAATGACTTACTACAGGTTCACACCCAGAGCCTAGTTATGTAGTTAGAGTACAGAGCGGCATTGTTACTACCCACAAACCCCTGGAATATAAATTCTGGCCTAATTGGACTTTGGAAAGCAGTTTGCAATCACTGATGATGACAGATTCTGAGATTTCCACTTTCCATGTAAATGAACCGCTGAGCGCTCCTCGCTGCCTCACTGAGGGAGCAGTCAATACAAACAGGAGGGATCGTATGAAGCTGCTCTCAGAGAAGCACAAGAAGGGGAGAAAGGGAGCGATAAGAGATTGAACTGCAGGATTTCAAATATTAATAGTGATGGACTGTATATCAGACATTGTGCATGCATGAGCTGTTTGTGTGCACTCCAGGTTTGAGCAGCCTTAGCGCCTCCCACCGCCACGCAGCAAACCTCTCAGTCAGTAAGCAAGAGTAGCCAAGCAGAACGGAGGAGCGGGCGAGCGGCGAGCGGGCCGGATGACTGAAATAGATTACATCGAAGCTAAAGCTAGCTCGGGTTCAGGGCTGTGGAGGTTAAACCAGTCCTGTGTTTCATCACGTATCAGAGATGGGGGCTTTGCTGCATGTGTTTGCCTGCTTCAGATAATGTTTACGTGTTTACACACAGCAAAACATCCTCTGAAGTTTGCTAACATTAGCTGACATTAGCCACCAGAAGCTAATAGTCGCACCAGTCCAAGAAGTGCTGTAGCTGCAAAACCTGGAGTGCACCGAAGTGGGAAAGGATGCATTTTATTGTGTATGAGTTGGACTTTTATTTTGAAAGAGGAAGAGTATGTTAGATTATCTTTGAAAAACTGTCTCCTGTCAAGTCCAGCTGCACAAATGTCCAGCTCAGTGTTTTATGTGGTAGATGAGGAAAATGAAAACAGTTTTTTTCAGATTCAGCCACCTTAGATTTAGGTTGGCAGGGAAAAGCCCGGCCTAACACCGCGGCAGATTGCTCTCCATAGGTGATGTTGAAACATACAGCGCCTCAAACCACATGATTCACTGTCCGCCCTGTTTCCCTGACACACACACACACACACACACACACACACACACACACACACACACTGCCTGCTGCAGTGCTGCTGCTGTGGGTTTGAAAACAGATTCTCCACAGTAATGCTTTCACACTGCACGGCTTCATCATTGAGATGGCGAAATAGAGCAGTGAGCCAGATGTGATCATGGCCAAAACACGCAAGCGAAGTGTGACACTTCATTTCATTTTTGAGGAGACAGAAAACAAACAATCGAAGATCGAATGGAAGCACAGAAATGAGTTTGCGTCACCTCGCTGAGAGTTAATGACTCTGAATCTGTGCTTTGGTCGCGTCATATCACAGAAACCTGGATGGATACTGAAAACAAAGAATCACAGCCTGAGGCTTCACAGACGGATGAAGTGTGAAAATTCACCTTGAGGCTTGCAAAGTAACAATCTGTGGCTGCAACAATCAAAGTGAAAGCCTGGACGAGGAGCGCAGATGTATCACAGCTGAGGAAAGCTTTTAAAGGTCGGGGTCCGTCTGCAGCCCGGCCTAACGATCCGTTGGTTGTTTGTGCATTTGGTTGGATCCATTCAGCGATCTGCAGTGATGCTGCTCTCTCCCCGCAGCCGTGGCCACTTCCAACATGACTGCGTCATGGCGTGAGTTTGCCGTCACATTTTTCTGAAATGATCTCCATTATATAAGAAATAAGTGGCGTAGCTGTGCCAGATCGACATACTGCCGCGCACATGCACACACATATTTCCAAATGCTCCAGCTGGTTGGCTGGCGCTGGAGCCAGAGCCATACTGCTTCAACAAGACGGTTACCAATATGTCAGGCTTCTAAGAGGAAATTTCATTATTTTATGATTAGTATGGACCGCGGAGGGAGTAGGTGAGCGCCAGCTTTCACCTTTTGTCACCTTCTTCTGTGTTTTATTGATGGTGGTGTGTTTCCTGTCATTGCTGTTCCCACAGTAAGCTAACCTGAATGAAAGCCTCCCATGCTCATGTCGCATTCTTCCAGTGGGGTTGTGATCACAAAAAAAAAACCACTGCGCACTTGGCGGTCGACACGTCAGTGCACACACAACACAGCATCTCTTTGACAGTGTGACCACGTCGCTGCTGAGCTTCCTGCTGTTCGCCCGTTCTGCCGGTGCGAGGTTTCTTCAGGCCTGTGAAGTTCGCCGATAAAATTAGCACAGCAAATTAGCACTGATGAGTCACTCATTATCAGCTTTGTGCGTGTTGGCAGGAGATGGCTTGTTGTGGGCTGCTTTGCTTGCTCAGGTCTTCTGTTTACAGGAAAGCAAATACTGTAAGCAAAGAAAATGTATGTGTGAGATTTGGGTTTGTTTTCATGGTGAACAGAAGGTGTGCGGCCATGATTATTTTCAGCCCTCAACGTCAAGTTTACTCCGTTTGTCAAAAAGAAAGCAGAGATATTGATAAACTTGCTGGTTTCAGGAGAAGTGTGATTGTTTCCAGTTCGCGTTAAGAGGTTTTTCTGTTTGTTTGTTGGTTTTAGAGACAATTTCTAGTTTATACACGATGTAATACAGCTGACTTGCGCTGAGTGAAAAGAAAACACAGGCAGCTGTGCTGTTCTGCTTGGGAGTGTCAGTCTGGAAGTGTTGCATGAAGGTTTGGACAGCATTTCAAACAACAGCAGCAGAAGCCTTCTGCATCCACAAAGCTTCACTGAAATGGAAGCAAACACGGCGGCACGGCTGTGCTGTTCCTCAGAGCGGCGCCGCTCGCCGTGCCGCTCGCCGTGCCGCTCGCCGCTATCATTCATTGAAACTTCCTCCTGTAGCTGGTTTGTCCGTGTCACTCCACACTTGCAGCGCTGCACATTTGGACATTGTGCAGGGGACAGGGGGCCGTGGGGCGGATCTTTACCCACAGCCCACTTGGTTCCTATAAGCAAAGATCAGGATGAGTCAGGCTTCATTAAAAATGCCTTCATCAGCCCGGATAGTGATATTGCAGACTGGCTCAAGACGCCCCTTTGAAAACATTAGCACTTTTATCCAGATTTCAGTGTCAGGAGCAGATCGACCTTGAGAGGAAACAGCTTAAGTAGCTTAAATAAGAGCGTTTTCTTAACCCTCTCTGTGCTGGAGAAGCATGTGGCTGTTTTTTATGTAGTAATTACAGACTCTGATGTCTCACTGTGAAACGTATGCACTGTACTCTACTGCATGTCGTGATGTCGCTGAATGCCAAGCCATTTGTGACCGCTCAGTCAATATATGAAAAATTGATGTGATAGAATGACAAATGGCCTCTTCTTGAATGTTGCATGCGGGAAATGACATTTTTGCTGGCATGTTTTAGTGCACTTCGAAGCAGTCAGATGACATTATGCACCATTGGTTGAGTGTTGATGTAAATATGAACATAATACGTACACAACGCTGGAGTGCATCCTCTGTCTTTGACCTTTCAAACCTTCGCCGGGAAGGTTTTTGTGGACATACTGCAGTGCTCCTCTTTTCTTTGGAGGGAATCACCTCTGCCCCCCCCCCCAAACCCTGTGCATATGACTGCATCTTCTGTCCTGCCCCCATTCTTTGCATCTCCCTGCAGGCCAGCGCTGGTGTGTTTTTGTCTGTGCGTTGCTCCGTGTTATACGCAGTGAACATCATTACCTCAGTGCCTTTTTGGGCGAAAGAGGAATCGAGAGAGGTTAAAAATAAGCATCGGCGTCCTGAGTAAGCCATTATCATTAAGGCAAACGCTGTGCTGCGGATGGGTGCCGTCAAAGGCCCTGGGTGAGCGGTAACAAGCACCACAACAACAAAAAACAGCCTTGGCAGCCCATGACCTCATTGTCTGTTCATGTCAAAAATGCTGCTGCCAACGGTCTGTTTGCATCTGCTCGCTTCTGCACTGCCCACCTTTTGGATGTTAGTTTGTCCCATTATGTCATTTCATTTTAACTCTGCTGCGTACCCCTCTCTCACCCTGTTGTAATTACAAGCGCTGTTTGTGTGTGTGTGTGTGTGTGTGTGTGTGTGTGTGTGTGTGTGTGTGTGTGTGTATCATACCCACTCTCCTGGCCTGAGGACATTTCATACACATCATACCTTGTTCAGCTGGTCAACATTCCAGCATTTAACTGCACTTTGTTTGTTTTCTGGTTCTCTTTCCCTCCGTGTCCCTTTTTCTATTGTGTCATAATTGCAGCATGAGTGTGACCCACTCCCATGTTAGGAAACTAGTTATATAAACATGGCCTTGAGCATTTTACCACACCAGTGCCGGCCTGCGACTGGCCCCTCACAGCGCACTGCAAGTACAGATAGTGCAACCTCTGTGTCAGTTTTCATTCAAATTTGGGAAACAGAGTGCGAGTTAAAGAACGAGTGCACACGAAACGCACTTATTTTGATTTCTCTTTTGCCTCAGTAAAGGTGAATCTGTGACCCAGAAGGTCAAGGCTAGCTGAAACAGAATTGTCCGGCCGTGTCAGGAGAGAACAGAACATTGTGTCATTGAAGTCCACTCAAGTTCAATGACAGCAAATTTACCCATAATGCCTTGTAACACATCAGAGAGCGTCTCTCTGGGCTCCAAATTACCTCTCGCATCTGCTGCTGCTCTGTGCCAGGAATACCCCGACACCACACACACACACACACACACACACAATATTATACTCACACACACACGAGCACCAAAAGCCAAGAGACGGCCTGTTTGAATTGATTAGACTCATAATTGAAGTGATGATGTGCTTAAACAGAGATGATGGACGAAGTTTCTCTAAGTGATTATTCTGTCAATCCAGTGAATCTGGCTCGCATGCAAATCAAGCTAAAATTTCAACATTTTCCGCTGGAGTCAGTCTGCTGTCGTGCTGTGAAAGATGGACACGGCGCGTCTGATAAATGTACAGTAACAACTGAAAAACACCTAATTGAATTATTGAAGTATCAGTAACCAGAAGTCGTGTAATGTGATAAGAGATGCCGCGTCACCGTGAGCCCAAGCAGACGAGAGAAGAAGGAGGCAAAGGTTTGACTGTAGGCGAGTCCAGAAACTTGCTAGGTGCTGTTCAGGAAGCAGTTTGCATTCTGCTCTGGACTTCTAATGTGTTGTTTCCTGTGGGTGCTGAAGCGTCCATGCCTGGCAAAAGAATTTGGAGCAAATGGGGCGGATCAGCAGACACACTGATAAGAAGGGCCAGCCTCTCCATCGCAGCTCTAATGTGGCTTTTAGTTCGCAATTTGCAAGTTTCAAAACGTTTGTGTCGAGCAGGCTCCATTAAAGATGATGATGGGTTGGGTTTCAGTGTGGGTCAGCCAACACGTAAGTGTTACTGTAGGTCCAGTTTCACTTGGTACCTGGACTGGAATTTTGCAGATAAAAATATTTTTAATGTCCCTCTTTAGGTAATTACTTTCCTTCAGCAAATAAGGAAATTAACATTATATCGTAGATTTGGAGTGCTCCCTGAACGCAACACACTTTTAGAGGCTGATATCACGTCAATGCATCATGGCGCCGGTTAACGACACGTAAGTAGTGTGTTGTGCTCTCCAAGAGAAATGGACAAAGGTTTTTTTGTTGCTAAACTGGATGAACGACAGGGACAAATGTACTGGGATAAAGTTGACGCTCCTCTGCGGAGTTTGGATGCCCGACAAGCAGCTTTCACAGACCACATTCTGACAGAGAGCTAATCGCTAACAGGCTGAAACCTCATTCAGAAGGAGAGCCTCGTTCCTGCTGTGGAGATGTTAGCATCACAGAAAGTACAGTTATTCCAAAGTGTCAGTTTGTCTGGAATAATTCATAGAGATGAAGGAAAACCTGACGTGGAAACTCAATGACCGCAGGTGTCTGTGTGCTTTGGCCTTCATGGTGGACGTTTCCAAGCACCTCTCAGAGCTGAACCTCAGGCTCCAGCAGCTTCTCAGCTTCTCTCATTCGAAGTGAAATTAAAGCTGTGGCGACTGGAAAGAGGAAACACTGTGCATTTCCTGCTCTGCAAGCCCGAAACGACATCCGAATATGCTGCTGAGTGTGAAAACTCCTTCAGGCACTTGGTGAGAGGGTTCAGGGCATAAAAAATAAACAAAAGCATCATCATCATCATCATCATCATCATCACTGCCGTCAGCCATCGCAGAGGTTAGTGTGATATTCGTGTTTAATAATTAAATACGCCCAGGGACGCCACCAAGGGGTGGGCGTCGGGGGGGGGGCAAGGCCACCCCGATACATACAAACTCTTGTATGGCAGCAAAACTCAAAGAAACACTGTAATGCCCCAACAGAGGCAGGGAAGGAGACTGGAAGCCGGCAAACATACTGTGGATGTTAACAACGAATGGTTTAAAATGTTAACAAAATCTGTTTCATAGAGAAACAAAGGCAGTGTTTGTTCACCCTCCAGGAGACGATGTGTTTTGGTGAGTAACTGCTGAATGTGGACGTGGCCCCACAGGGCACCTTTAATCCAGCCCCCCCCCCGCTTTAGGAACCATCAGGTTTCAGTGTTTTTATGCGACCATGTTTGAGAGTGTTTTTTTTTTTTTTTTTTTTTTGTCTCTTACATAAGTGGCCACTTTGTTTGGTCATTGAACCCAACAGTCGAGTCTGTAAGTCGTCTAATAATGAAAGTGTACCTGCTGATCTGCTGCTTTCCAGCTCCGCTCTTCCATAGTAAACAGAGGCAGAAGGGTCGCAGCAGTAAGAGCTCACTGATGAGTTTTCAGCACTCAGTTTCACATTTACATTTGCTCCTATAGTCCCATTTCCACTCCATCGTCAACAGCGTGGCTCATTGTCTCCAGTGTTTGTCTGCCCCCTCTTTCTCTCTGTTTCTGTCTCGGCTTTACCTTGAATGACCTAATGGACAAATGACATTGAAACCCTCCTGAGTCAGCGTGTTCGTATCACATTGAATCATTGGTCCTGCGGTCCGCTGAACAGCTCTCCACCAAAGCAGATGGAGAAGCCTTACAGTTATTCATTTCAGAGTGAGGCGGCGTGCCTGATAAAACAATAAAACAGACAACAAAAATACCAATAAAAACTCCGTTAATCAGGTGAAATCACATCACAGGCAAAATCAAGAGGGATGAAATCAATAAATATAAGAGCAGTTGGATAATAAAACTTGGATATTGTGTCTCAGCAGTTTTTTTTAATGTGTACTTTAAAAGTGGCCGTTAGGGATGCAGCACCGGCAGAAGTCTGTTGGGTCCTTCCATCAGAGGCACGTTCGTTACCAACTAAAATAGTAACCCTTATGTAACCGTGGCCTTTGCCTGGTGAAAGGAGATGTCAGACGCAGTTCTGCAGCGTATTGGCTCAAAGTCTCTCTCATAGAACAAACCACTAAACAACCAGAGAATATAAAATGAGAGCAAGAGGGCCATTTTGGCAGCGCTCTTGTTTATTTCTTAAAATATTATCCTCTGAGTACGATGAAGAGAGACCGAGTCTGACATGTTGAAGTGGTGTCAAGTTTGAGTCCAAGAACTCGTCCCCAATTTGAATAATGGAAATTGCTGTTTTCAACAAAAATAAATTAAAATACAGACATGTACAACCCCAATTCCTCGTCAGTCGGGCTGCTGTGTGAGAGGTAAATAAAAGCAGAATGCAGTTATTTACAAACAATCTGTGTTTACTGACAACCATTTCACAGTGTTCCTGAGCTCATGTAGTGACATCCTTCATCCGTTCATGTGTTCACAAACTGGTGAACCTCGCTCCATCCCAGTTTGAGCCTTTCCAGGACGCCCCTTTCACACCCAATCATGGTGCTTTCACCTGTTACCAGTGAACCTGTTTACCTGTGGAAGCTTCCATACAGGTGTTTTCGGAGCGTTCCACATCTTTCCCAGCTTTTCTGAAATCGGGGTTGTGCACAAATAGCAAATATCCAGTGAGCAAGGCAGACCAGCTTTGTTCACTGGTGCATAGTAGGGCAGGCCTAAGGCAGCTGTGGCCACATGGTGATCCCAGAAACACGTCCCACCATCCCGTCCTGTTGACACTGATTCACTCCCTACAGCGTGTGTGTTTTAACGGAGCTGCATAATTCATCCTCTTTACAGGCCGCCTCGTCTGTCCTCTAACCTGCATTTGTCTGGACTTCACTGAGGATACAATTACACACACTCACACCTGATACATTACATACACTCACGGCCGGTGGAGCCGTAGTCCTCCGCTGTCGGTCGCAGGGAGCGAAGTCAGTCAGTCAATAATTTAAGGCTTAAACGTACAGCGCTAAAAGGAAACAATCATGTTTGAGTTGGCATGTGTCAGGCAGATAGAAGAAGACAGAGAGGAAGAAACAAGGAGTGGAAAATGAAGGAGTGGGGGGAGGGAGGCCTGACAGGGGGAGGGAGGGAGGCTGCAGCGCCACAGGCACATCTGCCCCTGCCCTGCCTCCCCCTCTGTGGTCTTCTGGCCTGGCGCATTGACACCCAGGACCGTTCTCTCAGGAGTGAGAGTCTGGATTGCTTCTCCTTCAGCTTGCATTTCTCACATTTTTGGTTTTGTTTCCTCGCTCTGCTCCATGTTAACTCCAGGGAACTGTCCGGTGCTCAGAGGAGAAGTGTTGGGCAGGCTCGTTGGAGCAGTTTGGCGGTTCGATAGGCCTGAGTCAGGGGCTGTGTTTCCATCAAGGTGACTTTATGTGCATTTTGAAAAATCACATTCAAAAGCTTGATGGAAATGGAAAAATTAGGAAAAAAAATAACTTTTTTTACGCTCGTTTGAGGTGGTTTTTACCTTTTTCATCTCGACAGATGTTCCCATAACGCTCTTCATCTTCATAATCTTCATCTCTGGACAGCATGGAACATGGCCAATACCAGCTAACATGAAAGTACAATGATAATGTCCCCTAACAAACTAAATCCTGCAGACTTCTCTCCATTTTTCTCTCAGTTTGTGAAGGCGACTCGTGTTATTTCTGCTTTTCGACATTCTTCTTCTTCTACTGTGTTTATTAAAGCCACTTGTAACGTAGCTTATACTGCCAACTTCTGACGAAACGCTTAGTGCAGCCTAGTTTATTCACTCCAAACCAATTTATGGAAACCCGACCAATTAGCATTTTCTTTGCTTTTTTATCGTGGTAAAGAGTGAGCTTTGCAGCACAGTGAAATAACTGGTAGCACGTAATATGAAACATTCATTTTTCTATCGTCACATGACATAAATCACACCACCATATTTCCAGGAAGAGGTCAGTTACAGCACCTGTGAAAACCACGTCCTTGTACTGGACTTAAGCTCCCACTTCTTCCAAGCTACATCTGTCCAAGGCAATTCGTCTGGGATTACCTGATGAAGGCCATGATTATAATAAAAGATTATGTTGTCAGTGTTAAAATACATTTTCCCTTTGTGCTGCAGGTCTGCTGTTATCCAGCCCTTCTTCAGTCACTTTTTCCAGTCTTACCTGGAAATCCTTCACTTTTAATTGATTTTACAGACACACTAAGACATGTTGTTTTACAAGGTGAAACCCACGAAAGAGCCAATAGAATGACTGAAGACCGTTTACTGGGTTTGGATTTGAATGGAAAACGTGTGTTTTGTGTGTAAATGTGTGGACATGTATGCATATGCTGGTCCTCCATGAACCCACCTTCCTGATACGGGCTCTCGTTTTACCAGGTGTAAGCTTGAGCCTACGTCACTGGATACTCTGACTTGGTGTTGCGTCGTTTCATGCACTCACACTGTACAGCACTCTCTCAGATATGTGAACAAAACATGTCGTGGCCTACTTTTCCAGCAGCTCTGTTGTAATCCTATCTGCGACCAGTGAATTGAAGAGGTGTGGGAAAGCCTGAACCGCCATTGTGCGACAGAACTACTGAAAGAAAAGGAGGTCGGAGAGGTTCTGCGGGCTCCATCTTGGGAGTGGCTGATCAACTTGAACGCTGCATTCCTATCCAATGAGAGCCCAGAGTCAGAGGAGCGCGTCCATTTATGCAAACATGCATAAACACACAAACACGCGTTCACACATTCCCCTGTAATTGCAGTCAGACTAATTCTCAAGCGTTCTGCGCTAACACAGACACGCACAAGTCCTCCCGCTCACTCCTCGGCTCCCTGAGAACCTAATGAGGGCTCAGGTGGCGGTGCTGGACGCTCGCTTTGGGCGGTGGCAATGCAGATGTTACCTGGTGGCTCTACGCCTTCCTTTGGGTGTGTGTGTGTGTGTTTGTGTTTGCCGGCCAGCTGTGATGGCCAGCTGCCCACTTACCAAGGCCTTGGCAACTCCCCAGATGGTTGACCCAGATAGACACAGCAAGAGAGGAGAGGAACACACACACACACACACTCTCTTTGATGCACAGGCACTCTCTGACGTACACCTGCGTGGGCACCCTTCACACAGAGATGCTCGTGTAGTCCCATCAGAGCAGGTGAGGGAGGAAAGTAAGAGTTTTTATGGCTTTATTTTTGGGATGACCTCAAACTTTCCAGATGCAGCACATTTTGATCAGGATGTAGCTCTTTGCTGTTAAAAGGTGTACTACACAGCAGTAATAGGACATTTTCAGTTTGTTCAGTGACTTTTAAGTCTTGCATATTGCATCAAGTCCAGAAAATACTGCATGCAGGGTTAGACGGTAGTGGTTGGCCGGTGCCCAGTCCCAGGCCAGCGTAGTTGGGTGTGTGGGATTGTGCACCCAGGAGTGGAAAAGGGCTGGTGGGTTCAGCAGGACTCTGGTGGGGTGTTGGGCTCTGAACCAGACGGGACCACGACAGAGGATGAACCAGCCGACCGTCATTTCATACCTGCTGTTTTCACAATTGGGCCTCAATCAGTCGACCTACTGCTGAGAAAGGTTCACTGCAGGAGTATGACTGAAATAATGAGAGAGGTCACTTGTCAGGTTTAGTCGACTAGATCTACCTGAGGAACAAATGTCGGTAGCATTGATTGTGTCCATTGAAAACAGCTAAGCTACGTAGCCAATCAATGAATGGTAGCAAACAGAAAGATCAGAATGAGATCAGTTAAACTACACAGATTGTGATGAGTTGATGGCTGCATATTAAATTGACTGTATTAGCTGTAATTTACAAAAATCTGACCTCTTGAATTGGCGTTTTTCTTAAATCATTGAGGAAAACACGAAGTTAAATGCTCCTAGCATCCGCTGTTTAGGGCTAATGTCAAACAACCCCTCTTGTCCTTTAGGTCAGAGTACTTTTGCTAATTGACGGGCAGCATCAGCCGAAGACCACTGCAGTCCCTAACCTGTCGTGACCCCCCCCCCCCCCCCCCCGCAGTCGCCCCATTTCAACTGTCGGCTCTGAAATTCCCTTTCATGCTGTGGATGACCATGCCCGCTCACCTTGATGCTCCTTTGTGTATTCAAAGGTGCTTTTCTGCAGTCACACGTGTGTATGTGTGTGTGCATGAGTGCAGTCGTTATCCTCAATGTCACACCGCATTGCAGTGCAGTAAAAACCCTTTGAGTGTGTGTGTGTGAGTGTGTGTGTGTGTTACCGTCAGTCCAACAGTTTCAGGGCAGCCTTCCGTCAGCTTGTATTTCTCCATTTGATGGTTGCACTGAAATTAAAAGTGAGCTGATTACTGGGTTTGTGTTTCGCAGCCTCTTTGATATTTCTTTAAACACATTTTTACGTCCTATCCGTCTGCCTCAGGACATCTGTCCTCGCCCTGTTAATTAAATACCCCCTTTTTCCCGTCCTTTTCCCTTCTGCGCCCAGATCCATTTCTTTCCCCGTGACCTGAAGTCTTCCTCCTCTTCTCCGTAACACAGGAAAAGGAAGGTTGTGCCATCAACAAGGGCACGCAGCCGGGTCGAGAGAGAAATTGGCTGAGAGGAGAGGCTCATTCGTCACGAGAAAAAATGCTGACATCTGTGTTGTAACGTATATAATAAAGAGAGCGAGGACTATTAAAGGTGAGGATGAATGTGCCGTGGTTCAGCGTGACGGGAAGCAGATTAGAAATTGTGTTGTAGATTAGGAGCAGCTAACACACAGTATGCAGGGATGCTGCGTTTATCATCACGTCAAGTTTCCATTAAAACATCCTGGAGCACGCCTGAAGGAAAACACTGCTCGTTTTCAGGCGCTCTGAATCACATGTCAGGTAATAAGTGATGCCACGCTCTGGCCCAGGTACGCGTCACGTTCAGTCTACCTGCAACTGGAGCACCAAAACCCAGCTTGGACTTGAGCCTGAGTTGACACGAGGAACAACGTGGCAGCCGAATTCACGCAAAATCAAAACGGCTCGCCTTGATGGGTACTCGGGGGAGCAGACGGGATGTGACGCCGTTTGTTACTGGTGCTCTGGACATGCGTCTAATGACGTCCTCGGTGGTTTCTTCCAGTATGAAATACAGTATAAGTTAAACCCAGTGAAGTAGTGAGTGTACCACTTCATAAACAATCATAAAGACCTGCTGTGTGAACTCAGACCGCGTGCCGTGAAGTCTGCTGCCCTTATCCCGCCCTTACTTTATGACCGCTTGTTGGCTTTGCCCTTCAGGTGTATATCTTGCCAGAGGGTCTAACACAGAGCCGTCCATTGTTCTCCTCATGATGACGTCACGCACGCACGCACACACACACACACTGCTGCTGGTCAAGCCCCAGCCAAAAACCCAAAGCCACAAGCAGTGGAGCAGATCTGTCCCAGGCGGAGAGCTGGAGGCTGGTTAAGGAGGGGACCACACCCAGCAGTGGGAGCTGATGGTAGGCTTGGGAACTGAAGGGAACTCCCATAGGAAGAATTAAGTCATTCCTATTTACAGGCCGTCTTATTTAGAACAGAAGCAGGCTTCTGTTTAGAGAGGCTAACAGGAAAACATGGCAGCTGATAAGTGATGTAAAATAAGCAATGGAGCTCCTAAAATAAGTGGATGATCAGATTTTTGGAAGCTGCTAAAAGTCACAAGATTATTTTGGCAGTCTGGTTTGTTTATAGATAGTTCTTGGATGCGTGTGTGTATGTGTGTGTTTGGCTTTGTGGGTATTCGCTCACATAAGTCTGTGTGTTCAGTCAGTGTGAAGGCAACCCGTCTCGCTCTCGATGACAATGCTGTTCGCATCCTCGCAATATTTATGTTCTTCACTGACCCCCACACACAAGACGCTGCAGCTTGGTGCTGTCTGGCAAATGGTCTGTGGATAGTATGTGCTCACATTTTGGCAGAAGAACCTCGCAAGTTTATTTATTCTTTGGAATTTTCCCCTGTTTTCTTCCCTGATTTGGACAGTCTGTATCACATGCGATGCGGTTTCTGTCATTGCTAACTGGTCTGGAGGTCATGTGGCTGCTCTGATACACATGGAGCCACCAGCTGCTTCTTCACCTGCCAGTGGGAAGCTTCATCAGGAGGGCGCAACAAACATTAAGGTTCACTGTCCCCTGCAGGGTCCGCATAACAACCATTATTGCGTTGTCAAGGACACAATCCCTCACCGGCTTCCCACACCCAGGAGTGTGTTTCAGCCGAGCCGGCAGCATCTGCGTCCGGGAGTGAGCACAGCTGTCTGTAATGCCTAACCTCCACATTTATCATCAGCTGGGTGTGCAGCTAAATTGTTACCACATTTTTTAGAAAGTCATCCATTACCGCTGTGCGATTCTTAGAGCTGGTTCGTCGAGATAAACAGTAGGTGGCGCCAGTTTTCCAGTTGGAAAACCATCATACCATCGCAGAAGAAGAGCCTGCAACGCGATGATGTTACTTAAAGAGCGTCAGTCGAACCTCTAACGGCGGAAAAAAGGTAGAAAACGTGATGGAAATAATACATTTCTGTTTGTGTCGTGCATTAGCGTGTGGACGCTTACATCAGATCGATGTGGAGTGATGAGCTCCTCCTCCTTCTTCTTCTTCTTCTTCTTCTTCTTCACTGGAGCAGAAACAGCTGACCAGTCGTGTGAGTTAAATGTTCTCTATGTCAGAACTTCGTGAAAGTTTCCATCTCCCATTAAGCACGTTCATTATTTTCAAAAAAGGCAAAAACCGCCTCAAGTTTTGCACTTTCCATCAACCTTTTCTCATGCAATACTTCAGAATTCACAGAAAAATACTTCAATGGAAACACGGCTGTATGGATTAAACAATGCATTAGCCACCACCTCAGTGCTGTCAGCAGTGAAATATGGAGTCGAACACGGACTTCTCAGGATTTGTCGGTTCAGCATCACAGGATCTCTTCTCTCTGAACACGGAAAAGTACTGCAGGGAAACCGCAGATTCACGCTCGAAATCCAGCCAAATACCTTCGAAAACCACCGTAGTTTCCTTCCTGATAACCTGTTATAAAACATCTCCTCGGTCACTCACTCACTTCATTGCATTGAGCGTGTGGGTCGTTCTCTGGCTTCTCCTTTCCAAAGTGAAATCTGCCTGTACAGTGTGAGATTTCTCGAGCTCTGGCAGCCGCTCTAAAACCCTTTAGCTTTCATCTTACTGCGTACGGTATGTGATGAGGGTACTTGATGTGATGTGTTCTGGTTTTCACCACCTCCTGTTCTGGCTCGTGCCCATTTAACTCAAATTTGTCATTATTTTTACACGTTCACAAATCCGCTCACGGGAGCCTGGACCGTGCGTCCAGCTCTACGGAGAGCTTTACTCCAGCGGACACGAACGTTTCTCCACCGTTCACAGGTTTGAACTCACTCCAGGTTCGAGGATGGAGCAGGATAACACATGTGAGCACTTACTGCAGTATACTTGAAAATTGGATTGAAATATGCGAGCAAATGAAAAACACTCCCCATCCTCTGTGAACACACTGTGTAATGTTTAATTATCTTGTAGCAGTGCTGCCCTCTGCTGGACGTGTGTTGGTACAACATAAACACTGGCAGACTTGCACAGGGTTGCATGGGGAGAGCAGAGCAGAGCACAGAGTGATCCTGCTTCTCTCTACCTCCCGTTTTCACACACGCACACACACACACACACACACACACACACACACACACACACACACAATAAATCACAGAACAATCTCACATGTAATTAAATGATGGATTAATTAAAATTGTGTCCCTGTGTGTTTATGCATGTGTGAGAGAAAGCTAGGTCAGAGGGAGGGGTGGCGTTTAATGGCTATTATGACCCCAGCTAGCCTGTTTGTGTGTGTGTGTGTGTGTGTGTGTGTGTGTGTGTGTGGCTACTGGTTACCGAGCTATCGGCCTAGTTTTTGGCTAAAGAGCGGGAGTCGAGGGTTACAGTCACGCACTGCTCTTATCATGCGCAGTTGACTGGATGTCTGTCTCTCTTTCATAATCCCTTTTCTTTCATAATCAACCTCTCTGGCTTCATTTCTGTCCGGCCCGCTCTCAAGTGGCTTTTCGCTCCTCCGCTGCGTCAAGTTAAGCGAAGCCCCTGCGTCTCTCTGCGTCCACGCTCTGCGCCCCGCTCCGGTCTTCACAGACCTGAGAGGAGGTCAGCGGCTATTAGACGCTAATGTGACCACCACACACATACTGCTCTCAGACTCAACTCCCAAAAGCTCTCAGAGGCTCTCCCCTTCTGTCTCTGCTAATCTCTCACACACAATCTCCCTCTCTCTCTCTCTCTCTCTCTCTCTCTCTCTCTCTCTCTCTCTCTCTCTCTCTCTTGCCAAACTCTGTGCACAAGATGAGATTCAGTGAGTGTTGCTTTAGGAACGTGACTTCCTCACAAGGCAATGAAACTCCACTCCTGCCTGGACATTCTTCATCTGCCTTCACGTTCAGGTATTCAGGCTTCTTTAGGTTTGCGCTCGGCTCTGCGCGGTGGCCAGAGATCACTGCTGTGACATGAGGCTGAGTCGCTCCGGCAAATTTCTGTTTTTTGAGGCCTTTTCTCAAAATTTCATCCGAGGGAGCGATCCGAGGTTCGTGTGTTTGTACATTCTTCTCCAGATGTCGAGCTTGTCAGTTTATTTTTGCTTCGAAGCAGCTTGTTAGATGGATGGCTTTCAGTCTGTGCTCACTCCTTTTAATGAGGGATGCTTATAAATACTAATGAGCGTACTTTGGTGTAGCTGAAGGCTCTTGTTTGCTCGTTGTGAAAGCGAGAACACATCGCTTTAATGATGCTGCCGTATTTGACACCTCACCCCTTTTTGAAGTGTCTCCCCTCGCTGGTGTTCAGCTGTACTGCATTACTACGCTATATTTATGTGTACTTATCAATATTTATGCGGTAGGCGATCATAAGTGAATTCTCTCAAAGCCCCGACTAGTGAAGCACGATTTAGCTCGTAAAAGTCCACGTCCCTGGAATGGGCTTGTAAATTCGGATGAGAGGCTTTTGAAAGGCTTGAAAAAATGAAAATACAGCTCCCACTGAGTCTATTTTTAGAGCTTTGTGCTTTTTAGTTGACTGTGAGTACATCTACCGTATGAACCAACAGATGGGCTCGCCACAGTCGCCTGGATCGCTGGCCTGCGAAACTGTCTGAGAGCTTGTTTTTGTCAATGGTTGTGTTTCTCTGTCAAACCGCTGCAAAGGCCACCAGGAGCTGAGTTGTTATTTGGAGTCTGGAAGGCCTTTAAATTCAGGCCGGATAACCGCAGCCCTCGTTCCTCGCGTCCACTCAGTATGTGATGAAAATGCCAAGAGAGAGAGCGGGAGGTGAAATCCCTGCCTGCAGAACAGCATGTGCCTCCGTGGGGCCGTGGGCCGAGTCCGCTCTCCCATGTCTTGAACAGTCTCTGTAAATCAGAGGACGACGGGAAGTGGACTGAGCGGTCTCCCTCTCAGGAAACAAAGCAAAACAAAAAACAGTCAGCCGGCCAAGGCAGTTGTGGTGAGACTTGGCCAGCCGGAGTTGTCGTTGGCTTGTACGCAGAAGCATGAATGAGTTTGCGTCTGGAGTATATTTAAGTTCATCATCTCCCATGTTGGGCCGGCTCCTCTGCTCCGTGACTCTTCCTGGCTGGTCCTTTGGTTCTTTTCTTGCCCCAACAAGCTGCAGTTTATTTTTCTCTCAGTTTTGTTGGAACATCTTTCGGCCCTTCTCTCTCTCTCTCGGCTCAGTTTAGCTTCATGTTCTTAATTGGCAGAGAGCCGTGGAGGAGTCGGGCAGCAGTGAAGACAGGCTCGCTGATCTGAAACGACCCCTCAGGTTCGAGCTCCTGCTTTCAGGGCAGCTCTTCGGTTCTTTGTCTGCTCCTCACCTCATCCAGCTTCACCTCCCGCTCTTCATTTCCTCGTCTCGGCCCTGCGTCGCCTTATTCTTTATCTGGTGTTCTCACTCAAGGTTTCTCCTCTGAATCCTCCCCTCCTGTTTCTTTCACTCCTCTCAAGCCTTTATGGCTCTGTTTTTCTCCTCCTCCTCCTCTTATTCCTTTACCATCATCTGTGTCCCCAGCTGCTGTGGAGCTTTAAGGGGTTTTTTTCACACTGGCCTGTAGATTTATTGTTATTTTTAGTTGACATTGTGTGGACTTCAAGTACATTTTCACATGCAACCTGTTGTATCTTGGAGGATTCATGTGACAGAGTCAGAATCTGAATTTCAATATGGAAATCATAATAATAATAGTAAAGTTTAATAAATGTAAAACACCTTTGTTGCACAGCTAAACAAAGAGATTGAGTGTTACCCTCATGCAGACTGCCACATGTGGCACAGTGTGATTCAGCTTTTTCCTCAGTTATTCATGTGTTCAAGGTCATCGGTGCATCTGAAGTCGGTGTGTTGATTATAGCAGCAGTCATGAAACTAAACTAAAAAATTAGGGACAATCATCCAATCATGATGCTCTCACCTGTTACCAATGAGCCTGTTTACCTGTGGAATGTTCCAAACAGGTGTTTGTGGAGCGTTCCACATCTTCCTCAGTCTGTGAAATGTCTGCATCAAATTCAGAATAAGCAGATATTTACAAAAATGAATGAAGCTGATGAGGTCAAACATTAAATCTATTGTCTTTGTGCTGAGTATAAGTCAAAAAAAAAAAAAGATTAGCCACTGATAAGTTCTGATTTCTTCATGTTTTACAGAGCATCCCAACCTCTTTGGACGAGTTATTAAATCCAGAGTGCTGAAATAAAGCCAAGCTGTTTCTTTTCCAGGGAATACATTTCACTAATATGTTTATTTATTCTTTGGAAAGTCGGTCTGCTTCAGATCAATGTTCTGCGCAGCAACTGGCCTCACAAAGCACCACGAGAAGCTTCTAAAGAAGAGCCTTGTGCTCGCTGACTGTCACGCTCACACGGAAACAGGTTTTGACTTAATTAGAAAAAAATAGCCCGTTTCCAGCTAAATTAATAGACTCAGTCTCACTGAGTGGAAAAGCCTGAATTCCATTACTTCAAACAATGACCGTGATTGGCCAGAAACAGTCCGGCCAGTGTGTGACATGGACACACCAGCTGATGTGGAAACCTGGCTAAATCACCACCACTAATGGAGCATGGATCTAGTTGGTGTACCTTTACTGTCTGTCACTAACCTGGTCGCAGCACATGCTTACGTCGCTGTTACTGTCGGTAACGTTGCTCTCTGTCAGTAACTCTGCAGTCAGACGGATCAGCTGCTGTTTACTTACTTGGAACATCTTTTCTTTCCCTCCGGCAGGTTTTTCCGATTGCAGACATCCCAGCAGAGCCAAAGGTGAGTTTTGTTTTTCTCCTATTTTTCCACTTCTGTTGTTTTGCTCACTTTTCTTTTTCCTCTGTTTTCCTGTCTTTGACCTTTTGACCTGACTTTTTTTTTAATGCTATACGCGATCATCAATCAGCCATAACATCATTTTAAGCAGTAGGAGTCCTCTGTGGTGTTAAATCTGGTGCTTGGATGATGTTTGGCGTCCTCACACATGTAATTACAGCAGATTGCCACTAGAGGAGGGCAGAGTGTTTCTTTCTGGGTCGCCTCGCCTCCTCACGCTCCTGGTGAGTCTCCAGGTAGGAGGTGAATACAAGCACAGCATATGGAAACGCTGCTGCTGAAACGCTGAAGCGTTGTTGATTTTTCACAATAGCAGCTTCGAGTGTCGTGTGTGTGAGCGTTTTGCAGTCATATTCGGAGCACACGTGTGTTTCAGTGGTGGGGTTTCGAGTGTTTTTTGCTCGTTGGAGGCGTCTGTTGCTGTGAGAGGAGATTACAGTTAGACAGTTTGCTCCCTGTGTTAATTGACAACAAGGACAGGAAAACAGGGGTCTCTCTCCTCCGCTAGTCCCCTCCTTCTTTTCCACACTCGTCTCCATCGCCTCTCCTCTCTGACTACTGATAGGGCAGAGATGGAGTCAACAGAGGAGAGAAACGGCGAGAGGAGGAGGAAAGGGAGGGAGGGGAAGAGAGTTCGGATACGTGGGAAGGACTAAAGTGGAAACAAAGAAAGGCTGCAGGTGTGTGGAGTTGTGAATGTCATTAGCTTCGCAGCGCACACCGGAGAGGTGTGAGAGCGCTGGCTGCTGGAGGTGAAGGGCAGGTGGACCACGTGAGATCCCAGCAGCTGAAGTTTCATTTGGTCCAGGCTCGTCTGGTGTTGTTAGAGAGCTGTTTAGTTGGCTTTGAAGCCAAGCCATGGCCCTTCTGACCAACGGCGCACCCAATCTGGGCTCCTACTACTGCCTGATCCGACGCAGGTTCAAGAGGAGGCGCAAGAAACGCTCCGAACGCAAAGGTAACCTCCACGCAGGCACTTCATACACACATGCGGGGATGCTGAGCCGGCTTCTTGAACCCTCCGTCATGTTTGGCGGAGCTGAACCGAGCTGTAATGACCCGTCTGTTAAGTTGAAGTTGTTGTAGTTTCAGCAGACGGCTGAGGAGTCTGCTCTCGTGTCTTTATTCAGACACTGAGGACGCGTTCAGTCCTTTGCAGTGAGTGTTTCTGTGCTTAGTAAACCTGTGCAACACGTTAGAAATGAACTCCTCTTCATGCACCTCCTGCAAAAAGGTGCCTCGTCCAAATGATTTGAACATTTTATCGCACAGCTGTGACCGAGGACGTCGTGCTTGAAGCGCATGTCCGCCGACCAAAAACTCAGCATACAGTTTAAATTTGATGTTTTTTTCTTTTTTTATTGATTAATTTTCCATAAATGTTCATGGTTTGTCATAGAAATCTCCTCTCTTTAAATTTCTTATATTGATATTATGTGTTTGTTCTAAGAAAGGAAATTTCTCTCATTTTTAAACTGTTTGTTAGCAAAGATCCAATCACTAAATAAGAACTCAGTATTTTGTTTTTCTCGTGAATCGAAATAACAATAAAGACCCGTTTCAGAGAACATTATTGTTTTGTTTTGAAGAGGATTTTTTCAGCATTTCAGCCTAAACTGAGAGGAAAACGTGAGGAGACACAAAAGGTCCTCAGCCGAAATCCCAGCGCAGACGTTACAGTTGCCTTAGCCAGCAGGTTAGTGAGACGAGTCGTCCTGTTTCTGTTCTCCATTAATGCTTAAAGGAAGTGCAGAAAGAAGCAAAAGTTCTTGAAATAGAGTTAAATTATTCAGTCTGTTTTGATTAAACACATTTTCGTGTGTTCTCGTGTCCTGCTTTGCCCTCCTCTGAGGACGTTTAGGTTTTTTTTTTTTTTTTAAGGCTCAGAGTAAAGACTCCCATAAATGAGGCGATGTCTCCTTTGCCGTCTCCCTCCTCGTCCTCTCCCTCTCTGTCTGAGTGAGACAGGTCCGTGTCTCTGTGTAATTGAAGTCGGCTGACGGGGGCCCCACACGGGCTCTAAGCTTTTCTCTCCTGAGTTTGCTGCTCTGCTCTGGGGATTAGCCTAACTGCAAAGGTAGTAATTACTTAGGTGGCCACAGCTCACTGGCAGTATTAGCCATGTCTCAGCCACTTGCTTTGACACCCACTGCCCTCCAAACCCCCCACCCCTCCTCGTCGAGCCGAGTCCATTCATCCAAGTAAATCCACCGCTGCTGATGCTGCATTTCTACCCCCCGACCTGCGCTCGAGCCCCGCTCACTCGGAGACTGACTACGTCCATCAGCATTACACAGGTCGGTTTCCGGCCTTTTCACTCTCCCTTATCACCATGGCAATGAAAGTGGCACTTTTTCACCACGCTGAGAGAAGCGTTGACTAAGCAGGACTTTGGCCCAATGTTGATCTGCTTGCTCTCAGTCAGCTTTAAAGCCCCACGCTGGAGGCCTCCTGATAAGTTGCTGAGCACTTTAGCTGTAGCGCCCACTGGGCTAGCAGCTAACGCTAGCTGTGAGGATGAGGTCAACTGCTTACTTAAGACAAGCATCGGTAGAATCATGCGACACTGGCTGGGAAGATTTCAGGGTGAGCAGCGCCGCTGGACTGGAGAGACCATGAAGTGTGGTTCAGAGTCCTCCTCAAGGACTCTTCAGCACGTCGATGCAGGGCTCGAGCAGGGTGAGCCGTGTGTGGAGCGTCGGCCGCTCATCCACACCGCGGCCCTGAGCACAACGCAGGTGTGTTTGTGCTGCTAAAGGACTAGTTTAACGCCTTCGACGAAGTCCAGTTTGATCAAATGTAGTTTTACTTCAGCTGCAGTTGGAGAGCGAAACGTGTCTGCTGCTGAATGACACATCTGAACGCTCAGAGGACGTTTGGATCGTGGTGTCAGGCGAACGTTTCTGTCAAACTTACAGTCATGATTTGGATATTTTGACTTTAGTGCAGCTGAACTGAATGCGACGCGTAAATCGGATCAACATGTTTGTGTCTAAGAGTTTCGGAGTGTTTCACGTTCAGCCGTCCCCCGATCGCCCACCTCAACAGTCCAGTTTCTCATTGTTTATGTCCTCCAAATGTTCAGCTCGTGTCCTCCAGGTTTGTGCTTTCTTGAACCTGGTCGGCGGTTTATTGTTCAGCTTCATAATGTTACTGTCAGCGTGTCCAGTCATCTTTTTAACTGTCAGTAA
This sequence comes from Chaetodon auriga, assembly GCF_051107435.1. Lineage (NCBI taxonomy): Eukaryota > Metazoa > Chordata > Actinopteri > Chaetodontiformes > Chaetodontidae > Chaetodon > Chaetodon auriga. The sequence continues at coordinate 4,064,595 of NC_135086.1, forward strand.
AGTCCAGATTCAAATGAGGGGATGGAGTTTTCCCTGTGACGGACATGTGATATTACACAATGGTGGAGGAAGTATTGGGTATTTTTACTTCAGTACAGTTTGAAAATAAAGTACACATTCACAGTCTTACTTCAGTAAAACTCTCTGAGGATTAACAGCAAAAAATACTTCAGAAGTGGGTACTCGTTCTGTGAAATGGCTGATCGGTGTCTGTTGTAGCCGGTGGAGGTGAAGCTGTGAGGAAATGCGTTTTATGCTGTTTGGGACTTGAATCGTATCCTATAAACTGATCACATGTTTTTAATTTAAAATCTAACTAAAGCTGTCAAAAATGTGGTAAACCATAGTATTCCTCTATTACTGTAAAGGAGTAGATGCACAAAGTTGCATAACATTGAAATACCCTTGCAGCAGTACAGGTACCTCAAAATTGTACTTAAGTGTAGTATAATGAACACATGTTTTTCAGGCTGTAAGTTGATTTTTGAATCCTCATTTTAATGAACTGATTTTCCCAAAAAACAGACGTATTTCACAGAAGACATTTGGACTCGTCGCAGTAAGAAAATCTCAGGCGTAAATGATAAAACGAATGACGGCTGAATTCCATTCAGCTGTTTCCGTGTCAGGGGCCCGGTGTCGTGCATGCTGGCTCGCTGTCACGGCTCACCTGAACAGAACATGGTCCATGTTATCAGTGACATCTGTGATGTGTGTCGTCCTCGTCCTAATGTTCACTCTCTTTGCTTTTATGTCTGTAGTTCAGTGTAAATTAAAAGTGTTACTATGATTTTTGTTGTAACTCATCAAAAAGGTCTGTGTACTGTCGATGCTGTAGGACTTGTATTTATCGATGATCATAACTTCAGAGAGAATTACCATCCGGCACACAGTGACTTTCAAAATGCTGAACTTAAGCACATCTTCCAAGTGATGAGTTCTCCAGTGCATCTCTCATAAATGTGCCAAGCCATGACACTCGCAGACGACGCTTTCCAATGGGCCGTATATGAAATATGGAAAATGGGAAACAGAGGCCTTTTCTGCCATGCCAGCAAAATCTCCAAAATGAGCTTTTGTAACTTGAACGGGGGGGCAGAGAGGGGGGGGATCTGCACCGCCTGACGCTTACAATCCATCGCCCTGGAGGAGACGTCGCCTAAAACAAGACTTTGTGTGTGGTTTTTTGTCTTTTTTCCCTCCTCCTACATCCTCCCGTTCACTTCTCATCTTCTGTCCTCTTCTCCTCCAAACCCTCCTCTTCCCCCTTCATTTCACTTACATTCACACCACTGAGAAATGATCATTTCCATGTGGAATATTCTCTGATTTAATACAGTTTCTTAATTGATTTTTGCTGTTTTCCTTCCCTGCAGAATAACATGAGCTGCTGCTTGTAGTCAGAGAAAATAGATTTACAGCACAAAGCTCAGACAGGCCGATTAAGAGTTGACAACAGTAGCAATGGCAATCAAACAGAAAACACGGCCGCATTCATTTACCTAACAAAAAAGCTGTTGCTGATGAGCGGGGCCTTATTTAGTGGTGCAACATTTCCAGGCACCACAAACAGAGCGGCACTCTGTCTTGATAAGAAATGAGTTGTGTCTGCCTGTCTCAGTGTAATTAGCCTTGATTAGCATGCTGCTAATGACCGTAACAGACTGACAGAGGGGAAAAAAACCATTGTAGCGAGAAGGCACAAAACGCAGAGGTGTGTTTAGCCGGCGGAGAGACATTTCATGGCCCTGGAGACGTGTGCAGGGATTTGTGTCGGCTCCCTTTATCACCACACAGATAAACCTCATTAGTATAGATTCATAGTCAGTGTAGATTCAAATGGATATGGAGGTTGAAATGTTTGGCTGTTGCAGCTGGTTATTCCGCTGCTTTCATGTCAGCGGAGGAGAGGAATTTCTTTGGAGGTGATGAAACAGGAGAGGGAAATGATTTTTTTTTTTTTTTTTCAGCCAAACGTGTCACGTGGAAACCTTTGCCGGCGATGACAGAGGAAAGATTCACTTCAAACTTTAGAGTCTTAACACAGAAGGAGCTCCATCACACTTCATATGGCGTGTTTGCGATGTAGCTCAGCCGTCGCTGTTCTTCTGCTCTGCCTGGGACTGCTCATCCTTCCTCCCCCGTCCTCTGACATTCATCTTCTTGGGGTGTATGAACACTTTCTCCCTCCCTCTGTCGGCTGTCACAACCTTTTTCATCCGGTGGAGCTTCCTGTCCTCTCCCTGCTGTCCATCAGCGGTACCTCTCTCCCTGACAATAGCAAAGGCACGAGGTGTGAAATTCAGCTCCTCCATGACAGTGTCACTGGCGCACAAACCTGCGTGGACGCGTTCATGTCTTTGCACGACGTTTATTTTCAGACGTCTGCCCCCGTTCATACGCACACGGGCGGGTTCGAGCCTGCGCGAGCGTCCCTCTCATCGCGGAGCGGGATCCCAGTGCATCTAACCTGGCCTTGAATGTGACAAACGGTGTTAGCCGTGAGCGCTGTGGGCACCCAGGCGAGGAGAACAGGAGGACAGAGGAGGGGACTGTGTGGGGAGGGGGGGTGGATGGACAGAGGATGGCAGAGGGGAAGAACTGACAAAAACACTTTCAAATCTAAGTAAACAGCTGCATCTAAAAAAGGCACCGAGCACGCACACCCAAAGCTTCTCTGCAGCTCCTGTAAGACATTAGCAGCATTAGCTTTTATCTGGTTCTCCACGACGTGACAGCTGTAATGGAGACAACACTGTTTATCCCTTTGAAACGTGTTACACAGCGTCCAAACTTTTAGGCTGTTTGGACTTCCAGGTGAACAAAGCTCTTAAGGCTCCGTCTGTTGATGCATGTCGCTGGTGTGTCTGGATATCAGTGTGCACATGTGAGCTTTCAGGGCTTCCTACCTGTGCGCTCTGCTGGGCTCCTGAGCATTGAGCACAGCAGCGGTGGTCCTCTGTGAGCCGGGCACGCTCACACACCCACACTCAGACATTCACACACTTCCAAACACACTCAAACATACTCGCTTTTCCCCACAGGCGCCCGGTGCCTATGCTGTGTCATAAATCAGAGCTGTCAAATAGATTTTACAGCTCCCAGTGAAAAGAGGAGAGGCAGCCACCCAACAACCTTGAAAAGATGGAAGAAAGCAAAAGTAGAGGAGTTTTATTAGTGTTAAAGCTGATACCTGGACCTAAGGAGTGTGTGAAGGGACACTGTTTCCAATGCACAGAGCGAGAGACACCTGAGCCCGTCTGTACGATCGTTGGTTAGTGAGGAAGATCAGATTTTTGGTCATCCTTTTTTCAGTCTCTTTCTTGGAATGCAAAAAGAAGCCGGCGTCAGCAGCTTTGAATCAGCAGGAAGTCTACAGAAAGGAGGAAGTGCAAAAACACGCTGAGCACAGACATTTTGGAATATTTATCTTCCCTAACACTTCTATAGAGTCAACAGCCATCCTAAAAATAGTACTACATGCACGGCGATATGTCTTCATCATGAGTAAGACCAGTGTTTTACTCTTGTCATCATTTGTGTATTATCCAGTGCTGCATACAGTTTAATGTGGATGCAGTGAAGCTTTGTTGCTGTCAGATATGATGCAGCGTTGAACACAGTATGTGTACATGGCAGAACTGAGGCAAACAACACCCACCGAGCAGGACTTGAATGGAAAAAACTGAGGATATAATTGATTTATTTTCGGTTTTATATTATGTAAAAGAGTAAAATATTTAAATCCGAGTTGGGATGAAATCAAATTGGCCTTGAATCAGAGCATACTGTGTCGTTACAACCAGGCGCTGAGGTTAGCCCTGTGGAAACTGATCTGAGGCGCTAGGCCCGTGTTTAAGTAGGTGGCTGGACGTGCTTCAGCACTAACCACAAACGGTGGTGGCCATTAGTTTTAGCCAAGAACAAGTGTTTTCTGTTCTGTGTGTTGTTTTTGAAATGCCGTTTGTCTTTATGGTGAGCGACACGGCCCAAATCTCCTGTCACCATATACGTAATTTTATGTGAAACGGACATGATTTTCCGGGGGAATTGCGCGCATTGTCTGGAAGCGATCAGCTCCGTCTGATGTGTTGGCCAATAGAACGCAGACGTTACCCACCAGGTGAAATTTAGGGTTTGGATAAAATGAAGGGGGAAGCATGTGGACTGATGGTTCTAAAGGGGAGACCGTACTTCACAATCACGTACCCTGTTTTTATCAAGCGCTCATGGTCTCAGATGGCCTCCTCACTCAAGCTCGTCCAGCTGAATTCACTGATTGGAGGAGGCTTATTGGATGTCAGCGTTCGAATGGCTGCCTCTTAATATGCAGAGCGGAGGAAGGCATGTACATCCAGCAGCAGGGCTCAGAAGGCAAATCGCTTCTGGCAGCCTAATTCGCTGGTCATTAGAAGGGCCAAATTGAATAATGGACTCCGAGGTAAGCGTGTGTGTGTGCGTGTTCACGTGTGTGTCTGTTTGATGAGACGGGGAGGGCCGTGTCGGGTGGCCGTGCTCTGTGGCCTCCTTACCTTGGCCCATCAGTTTCAATCAGGCAGCACGACAGGCACTCCCCTCTCTGCCACGACCCCTCTCCATTAGGCCGCCGGCGCCCACACGTGTACTCCATTACGCTGCATTACCTGGTCAGTGCCTGGAGACATCACCTGAGGAAGCAGCAGGGAGGGAGCGAGAGACGAGGAAGGCTCTGACTTCGCAAAAGAAAAAAAGAAAAACCCTGATTCCATTTCTATTAAGATTCTTCCTCTCGCTCACTTTCTTGAGGTAATCACTGGACTGCCAAAGCTTTATTGGGGAGAGTAATGGGATTGTGGGAGGGTGACAGTAGCGCTCACGTACCTAACCGCGTACACGGACATTAACAGTGGTCCCCGTATTCCTCCTTGTATCCCTCTCTGTCTTTATTCCACTCCTTCCTTCTGGACCATAAGTCTCATTGCTGGACCTGCAGGTTTCATCTTTTCCTTGTTTGTCTTTTACAGGATGATTCCTGCACTCGTTGCTGTTGTGCATGACTGCAGATCATAGTTAACATCTGAAATTGTCCTCGCCGTCCTGGCGCACACAGGATTATCAAGTGCATACTTTTAGGACTCAGGGGAAGGGGTCAAAATGTTCTTTTTAGCGCTTTGGGTGTTTTATAAAGGGCAGAACAAATCTCTCGCAGCTTCCGGGTTGGATAAAAGTACGTCCTGAACTTTGTCAGAGCAAATCACAACAGCGAGTGGAGTCAGCAGAGTGGAGGGACGAGGCGGAGGAGCGACTGGAGAAGGACGCGGCGACGTTTATTGCCCGTGCCTCTCGTTTTGTTAAAGCCACAAAACATCACGGCACGAGAGGCGGGAGGGAAAGCTGAAAGCCTATTTGCTGCTTGGTGATTTGCCAGTGACACGGTTCTGTATCACACCGGGGTCAGCAGATGACATCACGCAGCCAAGTCACTCTTTAATTCTTTAAACTGCTGTACTCCAGCAGCTCCTTCTCAGATACAGGCGTAGCTGATAAAATGAAGCTATTCACATTGAATGAGGAACAGGCCTGCAGCGTTCTTCTAACACCACGTTCTGGTGAGTTAGGGAGGCCCAGTGTGTGTTGAAATGGTGTTTTCTCTTTAGAATAAGGGAAGAATCACGGAGGGATGGGACAGAGTGCAGTGGTGGCGCAGCCTGGTGGGCCTATCAGTCAGTGTTAGGGCTGCTGAGAGGGCTGTCTCATAGGCGGGCTCTCCTGCACCAGCCATTTCCCACTGCCATTTGTCTCTGTCCAGTTTCTTTCCCTTTCCTTGCCCCCTCTTTTTTTCCTTTCATCTCCTCCTCCCCCTCATCTTCGATTCCTCATTTTGGACTCTCAGTCCCGTTCGATCTGTTTCTCCTCTCTTAACTCCACCGCCGGCTCTCCTGTTTTCCTTCTTTTCCAACTTTTCCTCCTGGCGAGCGAGTTGTTTTTCCTCTGGCAAAGGGAAGTGGTAGCATTAATTAACCACTGTGTTTGTTAGGGTTTGTTTATAATTCTGCTGAACACCCAGCTGTGATTGGTTATTTGTTATCTCTGAATGAGAGAAGCTGCAGCATCTCTTCACAAAGCTGTGGTGTCAGTTGATTTTCCTAAATAAACTAATTAACCTGGTGACTGAGTTTATGTTAAACCCTGCTGCGTCTTCAAGCCCAGAGCTAACACTGCTGCTGGTCATTAGCAGCTTCAATCTGTACTAATCTTTAATAAACGTTCTGTTGAGCTCTGATAAAGCTTCCTGATATGTGTCTTATGTGACTGTTAGACATTAGTTTTGATTTATGAAGCAGCATTTTTTTCCATCATTGCCAGCTTTGAAATTACTGCTGTAATTACTGTGCTAACAACAGTTTTAGAGCACTTTGGCTTTGTCTGTTTTCATTAAATTAGCCTGATAATCAGACTGAATCACCGTTTTGTTTCCTGCCTGACATCATTTTTATGTTACCTGATTATTTTGTCTTTGATTTGTCCTGAACAATCAGCAGAAAGTGTCGGATCCAGCTGACAGTCAGCGGTGGTGCTTGCCAGGATGATTTCTTTTTTACAAAGAAATATGTTGATTTAAGACTTTGTATTTCATAGGTGTAGCGTGTACGTTAGCCACATGTGAAGCACTCCACTGATTTCCCATTGCTTCTCAAAGTCACAATGTTTAGTTTAAGAGAAAAGGAAATCTTCGCAGCACAGAGAGCGTCTTCTTCGTCAAACCTGAATCTCACATTACCTGTAACACAACACAACCTCCAACAGCTCAGTTTGGAAATCCAGGTGTGTTATGCTAATAGCAGCTAATGTAGCCTCGAGCTGCTAGCATGGATGAGCACTGATGCGACTGTGTGAAATCGTTTGGTCATCTTTCAGACTCCTTGCAGCTCCCAAACGCCTTTGTACTCCACACATACTAGCCGAACACCCCGACCAGAAAATCTAAGTAGTAAGTTTAGTAAGTGTAAGCTTATCCTCTGATAAATAAACCAGTTATGTCAGATATGCTACCGTAAATCAGAGCGAGGGCTGTACGTGTCCGGGTCCAGGTCCAGGTCCGGGTCCAAGTCACAAACGTTGTACAGTACTCTCTGCACTCGGGCTTGAAGACCGTACAGTTTGGGTCGGTTTCAGAGAAATAGCACATTAACTCAACTAGCTTTCAAATATTTTCCTGTGATAGTCTTTGGCCAGGCACAAACACAGTTATCTAATCTTTCTGGTATTCGCTTTACTATGTGTCAAACTCCACACCATTCGCGAGCGCACAGCTTACGGACCATATAAAGCCATGACAAGTCGGTGTTTACCGCTGGTTTCCTTGGAGGTGGAAGCTGTTGGTCCTACCTCATTTTCCACCTCGAGCTATGTCTGTCCTCATGCTGCGTTTCTCATTTTAAATAGAGTAGAATAAAGTGGGGGTTGATAGAATAATGAGGGGCTCCGTTGGTGGATGTCCATGTGGTCGGTGGGAGGCGTGTGAGTGTCTATCGAAGGAGGGAGTTCAGTGAGGAGGTGTGTTTGTTTATGTGAGTGTGTACATGCGTGGTGTGTTTTCTTTTTTTATTATTATTCTAATTTATACTCTATTTATTTTTATGTATTAAGTGTAGGAAAGTCCATAAATGCTGCTGATCACCCTGTGGACTCCATATACAAACTGTGAAAACCATAACGGTCATCGTTCGTCCACCCTTTAAGAACGGCACACTGAAGTGTCTTCTGCCGCTGTTGGCGGGATGACATCATCACCGTCTGCGGTTACAAATCACCGTTAAAAAGAAATGATCGATTTTATGGCGCAGCAGTGCTGTGGTTTATGGTTTTTGTTAAGGCACAAAAACGACATGGTTAGGTTTGATTGGCTGCTTCGTTCAGGTTAGGCTGCATCGATCGTGGCCGTGCTGTGAGAACGCCAACACTGACTGTCAGGTCAAAACAGGAAGTGAATGGATCTTTTTTTTTGTGGTTTTCAGTCAAACCTCTGATGTTGTCTGCCTTCTTAGAAAGACACTCGCAGGGTGAAGGTAATTATCGTGGTCAAGAGACTACAAGCTGAAATGCTGCCAGCACAGATGCTACACAACTGCTAAAATGGAAATAAATTGCAATAAAACTACATCAAACAGCAGCAGAGGGGAGAGAGTAGCTAAAATTAACTGAACTGACCCTATAGATCAGATCAAGGGGGAAAAATGGGATGAACCAATTTATATTTCACCCTTTTCGGCATCAGAAAAGTGTTTTGCGTCAGGTTTTGGTTTATTTCTTTGTCTGGCTCCCTCTTTATGTGTTCATGTGTGTGCGTGAGTCCATCTAAAAGTGATTATTCACACACGTATGTGCGTTTGTGTCGCTGGCGTTGGCGGCCTGCGAGGCGTCGCACCCAGAGGCTGAGCAGTCGCTCGCTCTGGCCTCGATGGACACGGGAGGAGAGGGCGCCCATTTAGCCGCAGCCTCTGTTCTGGCCCACCAGCCCTGCACCCCCCCCCCCCCCCCGCCCGCCCCCCCGCAGCTCTGCTGGTGCTGGGGGAATCATAGCCACTCACTCTGATGATTTATGACCACACCTGAAGCCAGCCAAAGAAGTTCGAGTGTGTGTGTGTGTGTGTGTGTGTGTGTGTGTGTGTGTGTGTGTGTGTGTGTGTGTGTGTGTGTGTGTGTGAAGCTGTTGGAGGGAGGGGAAAAAAAAGAAAGCGAGGACGAGTCTGTACTGTATTTGTGTGAGAGAGAAAAATACGTGTGACAGGGAAAAGGTGTGTGTGTGTGTGTGTGTGTGTGTGTGTGTGTGTGTGTGTGTGTGTGTGGACTTAAAGCCACAATAAGCAAAAACGGAGGCGCTTTGTTTTTGGGCTCTTCTCATGCACACGCAGTAGGCGGGGCTGGTGTGCAGCGTGCTGAAAGCGGTGGTGTTCGTGTGTTAGTGTGTGTCCTGGATGTGCGGGGACGCCGTTGCTTCCCGCCTGGCCTTTATGACTCGGCCCCTCACTCCCTCTCTCCTCTCGCTCCTCCATGAACCTTGACTCTGCCAGCCTTCTGAAATGCAATCTCCCATAAAACCCATCAAATAAAAAATTCATATTGATACTCTCTGCCTCTGCTTTCTCCACCTTCCCCTTCCCTCACCATCAGCGGTCCATGATGATAAACGACCGGCTGTCAGATATTAAAGTCTGGAACACAGTCAAAGACCGATTCTCTCCTCTTTCCACACTTCTCCATCCCTGCAGTTCTGTTTTCTCAGTTTTGACTAATTTTCTTGTTTTGGTGAAATATGAGTCCATTACTTTTGCATTGGAGGCGTTCAGCCAAGCTTAAAACAAGCTTAAACTCCCCTGCCTTCATGTTTAATGTCCATTCTGTGATTCTCAATTAGAGTTCAAACCATCAATCAGTTGATTTAATGATGATTAATCAGAGGCTATATCATATCATGATCATTTTAAGTCATATTTCAAGCAAAACATCCTCTGATTCCTGCTTCTCATATGTGAAGATTTGCTGTTTTTAATATCACGTATGACAGAAAATGAACTAACTTTGGGTTTTGATTTGTTGATCAGACAAACATTAGCTTGGGTTGAACGGCTTTTTTCCACTATTTTCTAATATTTCTAAAGAGAAAAATATCATTGTAGGATGCTTATTTAAGATAAACCACACACACCACAGCTAAATCCAAGCAGCGCCCCTCTGAATTAACTGTGCCGTAGGGGCTCAAGTCATAGTGTGTGCGAGGGCAGTGCCCATTTTTCCCTCTTAACTCCCAGCTGAGCCTCTGCACTGGTCCATTACCCAGCAAGTCCTGGCAGTCCTGGCACACTGTGAGCCACGATACCACCCAGGAGAGCCTGTCGGACCGAGCGCTCAGTTAAGCAAGCAAGTCGTCTGCTGCAGATGGACGTGATGCCGTGGATGTGATAACGACTGACGCTTTCCGTCCTCAAGTGTTTTCACCTTGGCAATATTACCGATACAGTAGCCAGCTTGATCAGTTTTGCACAGCTTTTTTCTAACTTTTATTCTAATAATTCTAACATAAACTGTGCACATGCAAACAGGAATCGGGAGGTTTAGTATATTTAGTCGTTTCAGCTCTATTAGGCTTCCATACACATTTCAACAGCTGTAATTAATTTGTCACAAATGGTGTAACACTTAACTTCAACTCCCCCTATTTAGCATTTATAAGGACATAAATGTTAAATAAATTATTTATTACACACCATAATGTAGTCGAATTACTGCTCCTATTTAGACATGTATTATTATTATTATTATTACTGTGTTTCCGTTCGTTTTCAGCCTCCATTTATGGGTATCTGCAGGAGGGGGATGTAAAATCTTTCTTGATGGAGGTAAACAGGTTTAGATGAAGTTACCATTGGCAAACATTGTCAGCCGGTATCCGAAACATCAGAGACCACGACAGGTACCACAAAACTATGATATTTGTGGTTCAAATTTGGCATCGTCCGCCAATCTCTCCATCCACACGTTTCCTGTTTGCCTCTTTACTGTATATGATTAAATGGAAATAAATAACATAAATCCTCAAAGAAGAATCAGCCATCAGACATGAACTAGGAATGACTAATGTTACTGGCTCTGTTCAAAACCCTCTGCGGTTCAGGAATTGCAAATTAGCAGTAAATATATGAATTATTTACTCATTCGCAGTGCCGCTCTGTACAACTCTATTATTCTGACATTATGAGTTTTCAACATGGCTTTCAACAAAGGTTGGCTGTTCACTAATTCTGTGCTTTTTAGTTTGTTTGACTTTGCTAAGATAGTTGACAAACCTGCAGCTTTGGGTGGATTATTACAAAGTTTGTTGAACCCAGAACTTTAAAGGGAAGTAAGGCCAGACACTGAATCTGAGAAGGCCAAAAGATTTGTTTTACCCCAGAGTGACTTTGATTTGTTTCTTTAGTTTTAGCGTTGCATAATCTTAGGTCAAGCTGGATGTCAGATATACAAAAAATATGTTAAAGATTTAAGAAAAATTAGCACATTTAGGACATTTTTATTGCAATATTGTGCAGGGTATTATATCTACACTACAGCTGTGTTGCTGTGCATCCAGGCAATACTTATTCAGACATATAGAACGAAAAGTAAAAATGGTTTCATTGAAATCCAGACTTTTAGCACATATTAAAACAATAAAAGCCACTGTAATCGTAATGTGAGCATGTGATAAAACACAATCGTTTTACTCAAATGGTAAAAAAGCTGATTTACAGAACAAAATAAATCACGACAGAAACAAGAAAATCATCACAGCTGAGACTCACTCTGCCTTTCCTGGGAACGAGGGAGATCATGTTTGGGTTCCCCTCAGCAGCACGAAGAGGAACATTTAGATCGCAGAGATAAGTATGTCCATGACTGTATCTGTGCACCGATGCATGCTGTGCTTTTTCTCTCTCCGTCTGTTTTTGACAGCAGCTAAGTGGAGCTGTTTTTAGAGCCTGTCTTGGTCCTTTCAACACAGCGGCACGTCAGGCTTCTGGAAGTTTGAAGGAGGAGTTTTTCTGTCTTTTAATATGCTGTTAATGTAGTCTGTATGACAGTAGTAGTTTGCCTTACTGGGCCCAAGCATTAGGTGGTGTCACTGATGCTCTTTTCTGACACTGCAGACTAAAAACAAAAAATATGGAAGGCAAATAGTGCTGAATGAATTGCACTTGAGTAATTTCATAGAAAAAGTAAGATGCTAATGGTTGATTTTCATTACAGCTGAGTTAAATTGCATTTTACTGTCAGATGGTACCATTAAATGTCAGTGCATGCAGTGCATTTGCAGGCTTTCTTAAAAACATGTTTGTTTTCAATTACAGCACGTAGCTTGAGTGAAAGGTGAAAGACCAAAGTAAAAGTGAAGGAGATAAGTGTTTTCAAAGCCCGAGTGCCCTCCCCAGTGTCTGTATAATCACACCCAAGAGCAAACCTTTTACGTGTCATGACACCAGAAATTTGAGTTTACCGTTTGACCAATCAGAGGCTATCATCTTGTCGAGGAACCAATTAGACGCCATCATTCCATCAGGGGTCCAATTGCCATGTTATCACTGATACAAATGACACTTCTACTACACCACTTCTGTCCCTTTTGTTGGTGTTGCCTCCTCTAAATGAAATACGTGGACTTCTGTAACTTTTTGCACTGCAGTGGTGCCAGCGCCGTTGTTCTGGTGTACACAGGAAGTCAACGTATAAACAGTCGATGCCCACGTAAAGGCAGATGCATTATGTGCTGAATTCTCAATATTTACATAAATACAAAACACAATGAGATGGCACTTCTTGGAAATGAGATTGGAACTGAGCAAATTGGAGGGACAAGCAGAAGGTGTGGACAAAGAATAAAACATGAAAGCTATGGTGCAGCAGAAAGGGGATAAGGCACGTTAGAGATGCAAGGGGGAAAAATTACAGCATCCTACCACAGTGTGTCGACAGGCTGGTCAAAGAATAAACAGAAACAAAAGGGGGAAAAGCTACTGGCTACAGGCATAAACAGTGCTGTGGACATGAGCCAGAGGGATGTTCACAGTGCACAGCATGAGATCAGGAGGGTTATACTGCACAGCACAGTCCCAGAGGATAATCAGTCTGTTACCACTGAGACAGATAAACCAAGATCGTTCATACTGAGGAACCTGCACCACACAACAAGTTGCTCAGAAAAACACATTATAGACTACAAAGTAAAAAAAAAAAAGCTATTCAGTCTTATGAAAGCCAGAATGCGAAGCTGCCAGTGACAGTAGCAGGAGGTGATGTGGATGAAACTGGCTTCACAAATAAAACCCCCAAATAAAAAGGCTGAATTTAGAGAAAAACCTGGACTCTCACGCAGCACAGGAGACTGAAAAGAGGTACTCAGTGTTGTTCAGGGTTCAGGTAAGAACTTTGTAAAGGCTACCCTCCCAATCGAAGCAGATCCGTGTCCGAAGCATTTTAAGAGCCGTCCCTTACCGCCTGCAGTGAAAGGTCAGGTAGATAAGGTACTACAGAGACTAATGACAGCCCCGTCCAAACGCTGAAGAGCACCACAGCCTCAGCAGAGAGCATGCAACTAGAAGAGGTTAGAGGCTGTAGCTCTGCACATAAGTTTCTTAAGATATTCATCCTGTTGATTACTTGAACCATTTGCCGGAGACAGGTTGAACAGCTGTGTGAATTTGGGCAAACGTCACATGCAGCGCCTCGTGCAGATCAGAGGACGATGCTGCCCCGAACGCTAACACGTTTTACGTCTCTGCACCGATGATCCTTCCAGCTCTGTACTCCAGTGAATTTTTGCTTTGTGCTCTGTTTGCATGACAGGTCACATTCTAAGTTTTTTCCGTAGAGCTTGTAACCGTCCGGCTGCAGAGCTACAGAAGCTGCTAATGTAGATGTCAACGTTTTCAAATGTTTTCAACTATTAAAGGTTATCTGTTCATGCAAGCAAGATTATTTCTTTAATTATTTATGCCTCTGGCCTCAGAGTTTGTTTTTTTCTGAAATGTTTTTGATGGAAAATCTGACTTCCTCCGCTGGCCTTCATAGGCAGTTTGTTAGAGACGTCCGCAGCCTGCCAAGGGCAGATCTGTCCATTGCCTTCTGTTTTAGAGAAGATAATGATTCTCTTTTACTTGGAATAGGATTGCATTTTCTATCTCCCTCAACCTCTATTCTTCCCTCACCTTTACCTTTCTTCCCCTCGCTCCACCCCACCTCCTCCCATCAGTTGGCCGCTGCTGGTGCTCCCTCCACGGTGGCGTAGCTCTATCGCTCTGTCACAGCGCAAGCGAGGGATGAGAGACAAATCAAAACCACCTTATTTCCCCTCAGTCCCTCTCACCGTGCCAGATTGAATTTGAGGTTTTTCATCTTCTTTCTCATCTTTCTCTTTTCCCTGCCTCCCTTAGCGTCCACTCAGAATTACCTGGAACCAAGCCGTCTCACAACTTGATGACGCAGTATCATTTATGCATATGGAGGGAGATAGTCGGCGGCCCTCACTGTCGGTGCTTGTGACTCACTTTAAATCCGCTCTTTCGGTTGTTTGCGCTCAAAAACGGTCAATACCACAATCTATCAAGGAGCCGGCTTTGCTTTCACCGGTGTCTTGTAAATCTCCAGGCGTGCAAATGTCCAAATTAGTTTTGCAGGCTTGAGTGTTCAAAAATGGCCGACCTGAAAAGAAGAATGCTGAAGCACCTTTAGAGAACATTGAAGATCTCTTTTCTTGGCTTGTGGTGTAAACATCATATATATCCCATTATTGCTAAATGTGGATCATGAGATGATCATGTTTGTACCAAATGGTGTCATTTTAATCGGGATCAGAAACAAGCTTTGTTTTGACCCCCGCAGAGTGAAGCTTCTTCTGAAGCCCTGAAGGACTGCGCACCTCCAGATTCATCCTCAAAACACACACACACACACACACAAACACACACTCATTTTATGAATTCTTTGTGCGGCTCTCCCCAGTGATTGCACCTGATTTCAGGAATAGTCACAGATTTATGGCCGAGGCGGTCTCATGTGAAAATCAGAGCTGACAGGCACATTTGCGTTGCATGCTGTTTAGACTACGCAGCAGTGTGTGTTGGAGGAAGAAGACGGATGAGAGTAAAACCTCGGCCTCGTTTAATATTTAGCTTTACACGTAGAAATACTGAATTCATTTCTTTTATTAAGTAAAACAGTAAATTAAGATGTTGAAACTCTTCAGGTTCAGCTCAGTCGTCCTGGAAACATGAACTCGTGCAGCATCGTGCACTGCAGGAGCAACAGCCTGTTAGTGGTGCGACTGGTCGTGCGTATAGATCTGGTTTTGAGTCTGGGGGGCCGGGGGCTCCTGAGAAAAATGACTCTCATCTTCCACTCTGGTGGACCTACTCCCACCTTCCTCCCTTCACCCCACCTTTTCATTTTCAATTATGGGTTGGAATATGAATCTTTAATAGGGTGATAATTGTGCTAGCATATTTGCTGTCACCCACCATTAGCCCAGATTAATTAGCCCATTTAGTTTAGCTTAAGAAAGTGTCTGGCTGAGGAATGGGGGCACTGATGGAAGACGGGTGGAGAGAGAGTACAATCAGCACAATCTGTTCTATATCATGATGCCATCTCTCTCCTCCTCTCTCTGTCGCTCCCCTCTCTCCCTCTTTAACTCTGCCGTTCTCTCATCGAACTTACTCTGTTAGTCTGTTTCATCAAGGCTGCGCTCATCTGCTCTGCTCTCAGCACTATTTTTTTTGTCGCGCTATGACTTTTCAAGTGGTTGGTGGGGAGACTGATGGGGGAAGTCACGCAGTTACAGCTTTCTTCGAACTTTTAGCTCTCTAATTAGCAGCTTAGTATGAGCCAGTGGTACGACTTTCCCCCCTCTATGAAAGGATATTTTTGGAGATTGTTAAATCGATGACCTGTAGGCTGAGATGATTATCAAAAGTAAAACTTACGGTTGATGCAAATCATGTGGTTTGAACAATTTGTTGAATGTCGTGCTTTGATTTTGTTGTAGTGTCGTCAACTATTGCGCTGTGAATGAAAGAGACTCACGGGGAACCAAATTAAACCAAATTAAACCAAATTAATGCATAAAATGTGTTTACAGGTCGTAGGGAGCACTAAAGGTTGTGTAAAGTGTTTTGTGGCTCCAGAGGGAGCTCCACAAAATCTCCATTGAGGCTGAAGACTACAAGTTTGGAAGCAGCTGGGGGTTGTGGAGACAGACCTCACTGTAGCCCCCTCCTCATCTCTGTGGCCAGGAATTGATATGATATGTCAAATTTTCCAACTGGCCAACAAACAGTGATGGCTAATGTATCCATGCAGGTGTGTGTGCAGCCCCCGCAGCCCTCCGTCATTCGGTGATGCCTCAGCCAATCACAGACAGGCAATAGTTTTGTCCAACTGCCCAAACTTGTTATTAATTAGCTGTGGAACATGTGGGATGTTCCAAACTGGTGTTTTTGGATCATTTCACAACTTTCTCTTTCCTTGTTGCTCCTCTCCCAACCCAAGGTAAAACATCAGACATATGGTCTTTGGACTGTTTTCAACTGAGTGTAGAAGGATGAGCAGTAATGATTTAACATTCTGGTTCATGTGTGTTTCACACAGTGTCCCAGCTTTTTGGAATCGGGCTTGTCTTTGGTTTTGACCCCTTGGCGTTTCACGTAGATGAAGCTGACATTCATTGTTGGCTAATCCTATCAAACACTGTCCAAAAGTTCCAGGATGGCTGGGAAAGTCTTACTGCATGTTTGGCTTCCTTAACGAGCCGCTCATTTGCTGCTTTGGATTCCACCGTATGAAATGTTAAAACAGAGCCGGTCGCAGAAAGGAGAAGAAAAGCGTATCGCCTCAGAGTTGGTTGTTCTCTGTCAGCGTAATTGGCAGCATCAGAGAGCATCTCAGATTGCATGAAATCATTTGATTCTGTGTTAGTGTGAAAAATATTGCTTAATGGAGCTTTAATCGCACTTTCCACCTTGGGATAAGTCGTGTGTGTGCAGTGGAGTAACTTGGCCATGTCACTAGCTGTATATCTCTCAGCAGGCAGGGGGAAATGAGGTCTAATCGGAGGGATATAAAAGTCACAATAGACTGCTCCTGCTATTAAGGCCTGTCAGCGCTGGCCTCCCCTCTCACCTTGATATCTCTCAGTCTCTGAATATTTATATTCCGACATCATGGGCAGTACAATATGTGCATTTTCCTCTGTGTGCACTTGCTGCCTGGAGCATCAAGAAATTTTTCATCACTTGTAGCCACTCTTGGTCTTAAAGTCTGTTTCCCTGCACGCGTATGACCGTCCACGCTTACGCAGGCCTCCCTCTTGTCTTCTGATCTCCAGGTGCAGTGGGGGCGAGGCCGCTCTCAGGTCAGAACAAACCCGTCACCATGGATGTGGATGAGGAGGAGAATATGAGTGAGTCGACTCTGGTTTTTCTCCGTTTTTCCAGCCTGTCTTCCAGTCTGAGAAATAGCTGGTCTTTACTTATAAATGTCTGCCTGTATTTTTGTTTCCCTCCGTTCTGCCTGCATGCCCCCCCCCATATGTCCTCCTGTCCTCTGATGTGTAATCAGTGTGAACACATTTTACTCACTTATATTATGCAAGTATCAGCATCCTTAACCTACATTTTATAAAATGATGTAACGTGCAAAACGTGATCAACCTAAAAAAAAAAAAAATCTGTATGAAAACCCAGAAAACACTGTTGGTATCTGTTGTGTTGCCAGTTTTATTCTCATTCAGTTGCCCCTCCGTGAGCATGACGGGAGCTTTCGTCCTCACTTGAACCACGACGCAGAGCAGTGCATACACACAAATACACGCCTCAGATTTTGCAGAAACTTTTTAGGGAAGAACTAATCATTACATCTGAGAGGCTTCAGGTCATATTACAGATTCCCTCTACCTCCATTTCTCTCTTTAGAAAATCCTCTCCACTCCAGCTTATTGAACTTTAATTAGACATTTTGGTTTGAACTCAGTAAGTGAGCCTCAGACGGCACGGAAAGACATGATTGAATGTGTTTCCTCACACCTTAACAATTCTGAGCTCACATTCAAAGAGAGCTGTCATCGTGGCGGCGCTCTAACCTGCGACACACATGAACTCGTCTCGTCGGGGTGTCGTACTCAGTGTTTTTGCTCTGAGGAGAAGCATGTTGTTCTGTGTTAAGTCAAATGAGCACAGTTGCAAAATAGTCTTTGTTGTCTTTCAAAGCCTCCGAAGCCTCAGAAGATGTATTTGAAGATAAAACAGAGTCCAAGCTCGCGCAAGCCCGTTTCTTTAATACCAGGGGAACACCAGAGGAAAACATGAAATCATTTTTAACTTTTATGTGACAACCTTAGCAGTTCTTGAAATTCTTTAATCCCTTGAATCATCCCGAATCAAAAGTCCAACAAACAAGTTGCACTTAAAATGAAGTCGAGATAAAAGACTTTTTTTTTTTTTTTTTTGTCTGAGTTATTTGGTTCATGCAGCCCTCACAGGGGATCCAAGCTCTGAAAGATCCAAGCATACCGGATCTTTTGTCTTTGCATAACTAATGGGTGCTGATTACACAGACGCCGGCTTGATAATGACCACAACTGCATGCATGTGCCATATTTCAGTGCATGGTGTCATGGCTGCTGCTTTACGGCTTTCGTCCTCTGATCTGGTCTTCGGCTCTGGAGTGCTGCTGGATATCCATCATCCTGCAAAAAGTTATTATACCATAAAATGAATGGTGTCAATTTTAACCCTTTAGAGGAAGTTTAAATGTGTTGAATGATTTTTGACAATGACGTTTTGAAACGGAGAAAGAGAGCTCCAGTTTTTGTTTTTTGTTTTTTTTTCTCCTGTATGCCGTGATATTCTCTTTACTTGTCTGTGCAGCATGCATGAGTTTTCAGTGGATACTCCACCAGTATAGCTGTTTTAGGAGAGGCTCTGATTGCTACCTAAATGTGTATATTTAAGGATATTAAGCATTAAATTCACTGGCAATCCCCACATTTCCAGTAGATTGTTCTATGCATTTTATCCATTACCACAAAACCTAAGAAGCTGCAGTGCTATGTGCTGTGTATTTTGTAGATAATTCAGTCAGAATGAGAGTCCAAGTCCTCATTATCCACCACAGCCGAATGCTGCAGTGTCTGTTGTGGTTAAAGGTTGTTTAACCAACACCATTTTAATAGGTAAAAGCTCTTCTTGGCTACTAATGTGCACATTTACGCTGTCCCTCCTTTCCCTTGTTCATTTGCAAAACTCTAACAGCAGTTTGCAGAATGCACGCATACACCAAAAGATATGGCATGTTTTCAGTGCAGATATGCTCATAAATAGAAGGATGTGCAGTTTGTGTTCTTGATCTTAGGAATAAGTGTCTTTTTTTCTTGCCTTTAGACGTGTCAGTTGTAGTATGCAGATGGTGACGGCATGTCAGTACATTTTGCAACCTGAAACACTGTGTTCTCTGACAAGCTCCATGGGGGGGATCTCAGAGGCGCAGGGTCTTATGAATGGCACCTCATTAGAAACAGATTCTGAATTCAGATTTTCCTCATTTCAAATACGACAGTCATTCTTTTCAAAATCTCATGTAAAAAAAAAACAAAACAAAAAAAAACGGGTAAACAGCATTTTAACCTCCCACCGTGTCACCAGTCAAGCCTTTAGGATCCTGCAGTAGGTGGAGTCTTCTCCTTCTGCCTCTTTGATGTATTCTCCTGTTTGCCTGGTCCTCAGCTCCTCCCCCTGCACTCCTCCCTGCACTCCCTCAACCCAACCTACAATCCCACTCATGCACACTGCGGCCTCTCTTTCTCCTGAGTACCGCAAGGAGTAACCTATCAAGCCTTTGCTGAAGGATGTTATAAATGAAAATTTTTGCCAATATTCCATCCACTTTGCTAACTGGATTCAGTGATATGTGTTCCCCAGTACAGTATATTTCAGAGCCTGCAGTTTGAAACTGAACACTTAAAATGTACCTAATTTCTTTGAAGGCACTCAGGCGATTAGAAATTGATAGAGTGGATGCGAAACAGCTCTGTGTGCGTGCAAGCGTCTATGTTGAGTGTTGATATGTGAGCTCATATTTGTGTGCATTGATGTTTGAGATCCATAACACTGTGCAACGGAAAAACGTACAGTTGTTGTTTTACTTGAAAATATATTTCTCCCACTTTACTCTGAACATAAGAATAACAAGCCACCAGAACTATAGCTTTATTATGAAGGTACATTGAGAGGTTAATTTCAAAGTTAAATACCATTTAGCAAAAATATAGTCCAAAAAATTCCTGTTTTGAATGTTAACAAAGGTACATCTAAAAGAACTCGGCGTATCTTTACGGACAGTGGATGTACTGATGCTATTCTACTATTTTTATTAATACCAATAGACTCTAGATGAGTATGTTCAATCAAATGAAAAGTCTGCTTCTCTTGCTTTCTTAAAGGAACACAAATCATTGGTTCAGTTCCAAAGAGTGATAAAGGAATCTATAAATTTTGCATTTACAAGATCCTGCAACGAAGGCGTTGTAAGTTACTCTTTCTGGGCACCGCAGGTTCGAGCAGCACCGATGTTAAGGAAAACCGAAACCTGGACAACGTGTCCTGCAAAGACGGGGTGGGAGTGGCTGAACAGCTCCCCAATGGAAGCGGCCTGGGCAGTCGAAAGCGTCCCCTAGAAGAGGGAAACAATGGACACACACACTCGAAGTTCCGCGCCAAGAAGCGCAAGAAAACACCAGGGCCAGTCCTGCCAAAGAATGCCCTGATGCAGTTGAACGAAATCAAACCGGGTCTTCAGTACAAACTGCTGTCTCAAACGGGACCGGTCCACGCGCCAGTTTTTGTCATGACTGTGGAGGTCAATGGACAGATGTTTGAGGGCATGGGCCCGACTAAGAAGAAGGCTAAACTAAACGCAGCTGAGAAAGCGCTGCGTTCCTTCGTCCAGTTCCCCAATGCCTCTGAGGCACACCTGGCCATGGGTCGAACATTGACCGTCAACACAGACTTTACATCTGACCAAGCTGACTTCCCAGATATGCTCTTCAATGGCTTTGAGACACCAGCCGCACCTGAAGAATCCTTCTATCTAGGCTCTAATGGTAGCAGCTCCTTAAACTCACTAGGGGAGTACCCACTGCCCACACCACCTGGCAGCAACCTTGCCCAGGCCCCATTGCCCCCTCCATCAGCATTCAGCTCGCCCTCCAGTGGCAAAAACCCAGTCATGATCCTCAATGAGCTCAGGCCAGGCCTCAAATATGACTTTGTCTCAGAGAGCGGGGAGAGTCATGCCAAGAATTTTGTGATGTCAGTAACGGTGGATGCACAGACGTTTGAAGGCTCAGGGCGCAACAAGAAGTTGGCTAAAGCTCGGGCAGCGCAGGCCGCCCTCTCAGCTCTCTTCAACATGCAGCTAGACCAGACACCATCCCGGCAACCCATACCAAGAGAGGGATTGCAGCTTCACCTACCCCAGGTAAGACATTTATTTTCTTCATCCATTGTCATACTCAGAGAATCTGACCAGACCAGAACAGAAACTCACCCATCTAATTTATTTGGCCAAGATGTCCACCACGAGTTGCATCGCCCACGTGCTTTCTGTCAGGAATTGTCAGGTTGACTCAACGTCAGACCACGAAACTGTGAATTATTTTGAATGGCCTCATCATTTTTAATTTAATAAGCCAAATAAATCTTTTCTCTTGCTCTTGAGTTACAACATCTATCAAGTTTTATGGAATGCATCATGCCTGTGAAAGTCATAATACAGATCTGTTGGCAGTAGTTGAAAAAGACTGAGCTCATCAGAGTACCCTTATAATTAAAAATGTGCACGACCCTGCTTCACTTTTTTGAATATGGGTTAATGAATTTTAGATAGAATGACCTTTCAGGTTTTAGGAAATTCTAGACACCATAACATTAACCACTGGAAGCAACAAAGTTGAAGGATTTACTTTTATTTTGTTCAGTAACAGCACTTTTTTTTTTATCTCTACCTTTTTTACCTTCCTTTCAAAAGGCTGCAGTGGCATATCAGACACGTCATTTTGTCATTTCTGCCTTCATTAAAGCTGTCAGTGGCTCATTTAACTGACCTTCTCAGTCATCAGTAGACTTGTAATTAGAATTTAAGGGGGAGAGTCAAACATGACAGAACTTAAAATCACAAAGATTGAGACTGGGAGGGGGTTTTTGAAGTGCGTGGAGCTGTAACACTAACACTGGATCCAGATAATCACTGTCATGGCAGATAATGAAGATGCCAGTGCCTGATGCATATCTTACATCTCTCTAGATAGAAGTGTTCGGATGAAATACGCTCCTCTGTCTAATGAACTTATTCCAATATGTTCAGATTATATCATAGTATAATTTGGTAAATTAGTAGTCTTTAATAGTCTAGTACGGACGTCCCCTGGATTTGACCTTTGGGTTGCCACTCCAAGCTGCTCCCCCTGTCAAACTGTGCTGTTCTCACAGGTTATCATCAAAACCTCACTCACATCAGGTGTGCAGGGACTAAGGGCAGGTGGTTGCTTTTGATGCCACTGCAGAGGTGACTGTCGGAGCCATGCCAGTGTGCGACGAGAGATAACGCCGCCTGCAAAGCTAATCAGCACAACACACTGTCAACAGTCCCCTCCCCAAAGCCTTTTCTGTTCCTGTACCCACTCTCTCCTCTTGTCAACTGATTTATTCGACAAGAACCCCATTTTAATGATAGCGCCCCCACTAATTGCTCTATCAATTCTCTGTCTTGGTATTTAATTTCTGCAGCCTGTTTCCATCTGGCATGGAACTAATGGGGGAAAATGGTTGGAGTCCACTGCTGTTGCGCAAAACATGTTAACTTTAGTTTTGCCATTTTGTAGTTTGAGCTGGTTTTGTTGACGCTCAAACCATCGAAAACGTGTTTAAACAAGGAAAGCAAGTCTTCTTTTAAGTCATTCCTCAGTGGAAACATTTTTTGGATGTATGTGCTTTTTGTCCGAGCGATCAGATCTTCCACTTCATTGTTCTCCTGGAGATTAACAGTCATTTCTGCACCATAGACGACCTTGACATTCGAAATTCAAATGATGTGGCTTCGAGTGGGTGACTCCGGAGTAGCAGGGAAGTAATATAGGACTAATCTCTTTAATTTGTGGTCATCCAGCCGTCGTCTCTCCTCTTGGTCGTCGTCATTTTCCATCACATTAGCGGTGGATAAAGAGCCTGCGAGAGGAGATGGCTGTCCAAGAACAAAAGATGTGTGAAGTTCACTCGAGGTTTCCCCCCAGAGTTTAGGCTGCAGCTTTAAACCTCGTGGAGCGTCGACAAACCTTTGTTCGCGTCTGTTGCTCGGGTTTACTCGTTCGGCTTTTGCTCCGTGTGATTCGCCGTCAGAGGGGAGACGGTAAATTATAACTGTCATGCCAAACTCAAACAGCGACGCTTGAAAGACGGTTAGGTGTACCTCAGGGGGTCAACCTACTTTCACTTGTTGCCGTTTCAACGCTCTGACTCTTGTTTGGAGCTGAATGCGAGCACTGTGACAGGTACATGGTGCTCTAGGGGAGGATAACATCAGACGTGCTTTGTAAGCTGACATATCTGACACAAGCTTGTGTTTGTGTGCTTGCGTGCATGTGTGTGCGTGTGTGTGTGTGTGTGTGTGCGTGTGTGTGTGTGCGTGTGTGTGTGTGTTTCCAGGTTCTGGCTGACGCCGTCTCTCGCCTGGTGGTGGATAAGTTCAGTGAGTTGACAGACAACTTCACCTCCCCCCATGCACGACGGAAAGTCCTAGCAGGGGTGGTCATGACAACAGGTAGAGTCGGGTTGCTTTTATGCTCGCAGCAGACGCACTGACAAGCAATTTTCAAGTGTTATTCGCAGGAAAATTCAGGCTGCAAGACTCGTGGAGCAAAGTTGACAAGATTCAGTGTTGAGTTGATGTTTCCTCATAGATTAATGGCCTATTTTGCAGCATGTTCAACATTTATGAGTCAAACAACACACACAGTTTTGTTTTCTGTTCATCAGTCAGGGAATTTAACTAAAAACATTTACTCAAATGCTGTATTTAGGTGCAAATTTTAGGTATTTTACTCTTGAGCATTTCCATCCTTTGCTATTTTATACCTCACTCTTTGCTTGACACACTAAATTAAGATTTTACGTGTTTTTATGAATTGTGATTCATGCTGTAGTTGAAGATCTCCTCCAGACTCCCCTTTGAAGAATCATTTTTGTCTGCTCTTTAAATAACATCATCCACTTTTTGCCTGCTGAATAATCCACAAGCTTTGAATAGTCAAATATTTTTCAAAAATGAAACTGTTGGACATGCGATGTCTCCTGCTTTCACTGAAAAATAAATCCTCAAATGTTGCGTTCTGGAGGCTTCAAGTTTGCACATGGCCCTCGTGTAAGTAGCATACTGGACCACATCTGGCTTCTGAGCTCAGTTTAGTGATGTGATATGACAAAATCATGCTTGTAGGTGCTCGTGTTAAACTGGGATTTCAGATTAGCTCAGAGAAGCTTTTCCCCCTGCAGCAGATGGATGTGAAAACAGCCTTCTCCTCTGCACAGTGAACAGGCTGCAGCAACCTACCAGGTTATATGACTCTGCAGGGTCAGACGAGGACCGCGGTGAGACGTGAGCACATGTACATGTCTTTGTTCCCTCTGCCCTCCACAGGGACAGATGTGAAGGAAGCACAGGTCATTTGCGTCTCCACGGGAACCAAATGCATCAACGGTGAGTACATGAGCGACCGCGGCCTCGCTCTCAACGACTGCCACGCTGAGATAATCGCCCGACGCTCGCTCATCAGGTACCTCTACACTCAGCTGGAGTTCTTCCTCAGGTCAGTGGACGGCGCACGTGTGTGCTTGTATCGACAACCTAATGACGCACATATATGTCGCCCTTTACTGGATCTAATTCCACTCATTTTAAGTCCAGCTAAGTGAGCTATAATGAAAAATGTGCCGCCTGTTAGCCCCGCGTTAAATCTGCCATTTGTCTGTCATCGCAGCAACAACAAGGAGGACCACCAGAAGTCGATATTTGTGCAGTGCGAGAAGGGAGGCTACAGGTTAAAGGACAACGTGCAGTTCCACCTCTACATCAGCACCTCGCCCTGCGGAGACGCCAGGATCTTCTCTCCGCACGAGGCCGGAGTGGAAGGTACCGAGCGTCGCCTCGCCGCCTCGCGCCCGGCCTCGCCGCCTCGCGCCCGGCCTCCTCAGCTCAGCCGACGCGTTTTCAATGCGGCCTCATCTTAGTTCACGATTCAGTTTCAGCAACAGTGTTTTTTATTTAATTGAATTTGTAGGTTTTCCTCCCGCTCATGCTCGGTTTCATTTAATTAGAATTTTTACTCCGGTGTCCAAATACGCATTAGAGACACATTTAAACAAGACTGTAGTAATTAGAGCTTTTTGTCATTCGCTGTCTGTCTCTATCAGTCTTTCTCCCACCCGGCCTACACACACTGTCTGTCTGATTAACCTCCCTCTTACTCTTGTCAAAGTGTTTTCCGTTGCACATGGCAGACTGAATAGAAAGCAGCCACATTCAATTAGTCACTGAATAGATGGCGCCTGCTGGTGGAACAGCAGAAAACATTGATAACATAATAATAAATAATAGGTCATGCTTTTGTGGAAGCCATTTTCGCTTCCTTTTCTTTCTCTGTTTCCTCATGTTCCGATTGTACGTGACATTGTTTTACAGACCAGTCGGATTAGTTTGTGATTCCTGCTTCACTTTTATGCTTTTATGCTCTTTCCTGTCTCGCTCAGACCAAGGAGACCGACATCCCAACCGGAAAGCACGGGGACAGTTACGGACAAAAATTGAGTCGGGCGAGGGCACCATCCCTGTCAGGTCCAGCAACACCATCCAGACCTGGGACGGGGTCCTGCAGGGGGAGAGGTTACTCACCATGTCCTGCAGTGACAAGATCGCAAGGTAATTTGTTACCGCAGACAGTTTGTGGTTTATATTATACTTCATATTCATTATAACTGTATGTCTATATGTAACTACATACCTTTTGTGAAATATGTTTGTTAACTTTCTTGTCGAGAGTCAGATGACAGGATTGATGCTACTTTTTTGTCTGTGTGTGCTGAATATGAAGCCAGCAGCCCGTTAGCTTAGCTTAGCATAAAGACTGGAAAGAGGGGGAAACAGCTAGCCTGGCGCTGTGCGAAAGCACATCCACCCACCAGCACCTCCAAAACTCGTTAATTCACACATTTTGCATCTTGTTTTGTTTAATCCATCCAAAAGTGTGTTTGCTTCATATACAGCAACTAAACATGCTTCGTACTCTTGTGGTAATTTTATACAGAAAGCACATTTAGCCTTGTTTCATGATGCTCTTTTTATGCATTTTATTTATTCATACTGCGATGAATTGCATTATATCCTCGATTTGTCATTTCAAGTCCATCATTTTCTTCGGGGAGTGTCAGGGACAATCTAAATTGATGGATCCTCTGTCCCTGGGGCATTTTTACTGGCGGATCATCGCATCCTTAGTCTCTGTCCATGTTCAAGGCAACACTGTGCCTCCCCTGTGATGAACGATAAAACTTCTCCATAACTCTTCTCATGAGCAGCTTTTTTTTTCTCCTCCGCCTCCTCCTCCTCCTCCTCTTCCTCCTCCCGCGTCCAGGATCGTAATACCTTGCCTGATCGCACAGAGTGATTGAATGCCGAGTGTGTGTTTGATGAGCGAGATGTCGAGTGTGTGGCGAATGCTGTTTGCGCCGTGTGAGAAGTCTTGTTGCCTCTTCGGCGTGTCACTGCCGCCACTAGTGATTCAGAATTTGTGTGGTTGTCCAAAGTGGAGCGATCCAAGTCAGTAGAGGGCAAAATAGGCTGGAGAGCGTACACTTAGTCATGTGGGTTATTTCTGCCCAAGCTTTACTAGATAACAAGGAAAAACAGGAGATATTTTAAAGTTGACACAGAGTTGATGCAGAGCGTCAGAACATTAACCCTTTACAGTTGAGATAAGGGATTTGTGTTATGACTATGTCTCTTCCGCTGTGAAGAAAAGACTTGGAAAGGCTTCTCACTCTGCCCTCTCATGATACAGCTATTAGCCAGGTGAGAAATGTGCTGCCCACCTGCTTCTGTCCTCTTGTGAGTGATTGTTAGCCGCAGGGCTGCTATTTAATACAGCAACTGACTGGCGCGCGTTGACCATGCCCGTAATGTTCCCTGCGCACGCGTTGTTTCCTCTCCTCTCATTTTGGCTTTGATTACACGCCCAGCCCCACGGCTTCAGGGAGAACAGGCCGTCCTCTGCCTGAGAGTCTGCTGCGCCCGGCTATTGAATGAGCTCATTAGCAAACAGGCAAAGCTAGCGATTATGGCTTAGTTCTGTTTGTCCTGCTGCCTCATGTTGTTATTTCTTTAACAGCTGATTACAGCGGACCTTCTGACTTCTTCTGACCCTGTTCCCCTGTGTGTGTGTGTGTGTGTGTGTGTGTGTGTGTGTGTGTGTGTGTGTGAGAGTGTGTGTGCGCACGCAGAGCATGTTATTGACTAAGATAACACAAAGAAACACAGAGATGTTTGACGGGAATGAAATTGAATGCGTCTGAAAACATGACGGGGATCGTGTGCTTGCGTCTTCGCGGTTCCTCTGACACGCCGTGTGTGTCCTTTTCGAGTGTTTTCGGATGTGTTTGTGTAACCCTGCACGGCACAGAATATTATAAGGCTGTTTGACTGTGCTGAATGTGTGCTTTACTGCTCGCAGCCATGAGTTCGGAGATTTCATTTGCGCCCCCCCACCCCCACCCACCTCAGTTTCACACACAACATCACGCACTCCCTCACACACATATACACACAGAGAATATTGCATATGGAAACAATGGTCCCCTGTAATAGCCTGGGGTCTCATGCTTGCATATTCCTCATTGTTCTGGGTCCGTGTTGGTAATTTCACACACTCTCAAACAGACTGCCTGAAGTCAAAGGAAGAATGAGAATCATCACAGTCAGCTTCTTGTTTTTGAGAAGTTTTTTAGGGGACAGAGTTCGTGATAATCAATATATTTCTTGCTACCAACAAATCCAATAAAAAGACCAAAACCAGCGATGAGTCGATCTACTAACAGCTAATGTTTCCAGTGGAGACGAAGCCTCACACAGCCAAGTTTCTACAGTTTCAATGAAGCATTTCATTGGCATTGAAATTCTTCGATGTCGGGCTTCCTTCAGCACTCCAATGTATGAAGAAACATCACAAAATCTAAAGTAGAATCTAA
The DNA here is from genome assembly GCF_051107435.1 of Chaetodon auriga. Taxonomy (NCBI): domain Eukaryota; kingdom Metazoa; phylum Chordata; class Actinopteri; order Chaetodontiformes; family Chaetodontidae; genus Chaetodon; species Chaetodon auriga. The sequence continues at coordinate 4,092,449 of NC_135086.1, forward strand.
GACTTGAAATAGTGCAGCTGCTAAAATAAAGGGATATAATCTAATTACAAAATGAACTATGATGCTGTGGTCAACAGCTGACACCTGTGGTCTTAAGGTGAATGACAGTTAGATGCATACACAGTAAAGTAAGCAGGTTGTGCAGTACTGTGGTGAATGTATATACATAATGAGAAGAGGCTGTGGACACGTGTGCACATGAACACACTGATACACGGACAAACAGCTTATGAACAGATGAACATATATACACTGAGATGTGAACAGGTTGTAAATAGTAAGTAACCATGTGAGTAAGCAGGTGGAGCCATTGGAGTAGAATGTATGTACAGTACACATATGGCAGTAGTATAAAGTATCAAAGTGTAAATTGTCATCCATGTATCAGGAGCTCTGTCGTTGTCCAATTTCGGCTGTTTTAACGAACAACGCCGTGGAGTCGTGACCTGTTTTTAAAGATTTGCGTCTCAGGAACGGATGGGCTTCGGCTTGAGACGCTGAAAAACTCATAGGTGGTTTGGGGCTTTATTTTTTTCATGGAATTTGTTGGCAACAAGAAATATCCCCCCGTCATCTTCACTCTGGTTTTCCTCCCCGGTCTCTCTCATCTTCCTCCTTTTCCTCTCCCATTTTCTCAGCCCTCACTGTCTCTCCCCCTCTCTCTGTCTGAAGATGCCTCACAGAGCATGTCAATGGGAAAGGGACTGGGGAGCGACGGCTAATGACACAGCATAGAAACACACACGAGTTTGTAGAAAATGAAATTGGATGCCCGAGAGTGTACACAAGTGTAGGATTGTGGGTTTTCGTGTGTGCTAGATTTGTGCACTGGCTGGTTATGGATGAATATATTTCCCTCATGCTGTCGGATGTTCACTTACGCTCGTACCACATTATCATATTTCTTCATATATTCGGTCTCTAGTGAACGCTGGTGTTTGGTTTGAAGCCCATCCAGCGAGCACTTTTTAGGCTGATTGCAATCATTTCACCACATCTTCCCTTGAAAGTCATATTTTCGTGATTAGCACGATGAGGAGCTGACAGGAGAAAATATGGGAAGGAAAGGTGGTGTCTGCTGTGGTTGTAATCAGCTGCTCCCGAGCTTCGTTTGCTTATCGTGGCGCTTTAATGGTTCATGTGGAGTCACACGTCGCAAACAAATTTTACACTATGTCCCAACTTTTTGGGAAATTTATTGATGTTTTCTGATATTTATAAAAGTGAATAAAGTTTTTGGTTTGGTCTGATTTGATTTGAGCTTAATATTATTTATAATTACCACAAATATCTGTTTTAAATGACACTTTGCCGCCAAATGAGCTCCGCCTCCACGCTCTCTGATGTGTGTGTGTGCGTTCCCTCTGCAGGTGGAACGTGGTGGGCATCCAGGGCTCTTTGATGAGCTACTTCACAGAGCCAATCTACTTCTCCAGCATCATCCTCGGCAGCCTTTACCACGCCGACCACCTCTCCAGGGCCATGTACCAGCGCATCGCAGACATCGAGGACCTGCCCCAGCAGTTCACCCTCAACAGGCCCCTGCTCAGCGGTCAGTGCCTGCTTTGATGTGGAGTGTTTGGGGAAATAAGAGGAGACACAGAAGTGCTGAAAGACACTGCAATTTTAAGTTAATAAGAGCTCAGGCTGAAGGAATACAGCGATCGTGCTCACATTTTCACGTCTCGAGGGGGCCGTCTTGTTTGTCTTGCCGTGTGGATATCAAACAGACAGACGGTAATCTTAAACAGTAAACACATTCATCCACCTCGCCGGTCAGTCCGCGGCAGGAAGACAGTTATTGCTTTTCTCCTCTGTTTGATCTGAGCTGACATTTACCTAGTTCCTGTGGAATTTGAATAGCTTTATCATTTTTTGTAAATTTTCAGCATTGGCTTGACCTTTTCAAAAGGCCGTGCAGACCCAGACCCACATTTCTTTTCTTTTTTTTTTTTGACTTTCCTTTTTTAGACGCGGCATTCAGTCTTTGTCTCCTGGTCCTTTGGAGGACGAATAATTTGAGCATGAACAGTTTCCCTGCAAGCAGAATGCTGCGTTTACCAAACGTCTTCATATAAAACACATGCGGCTCCTCTTCATCATTTAAACGTCTGTCATGGACACTCACTTCCTGACCTTTCATTTCTATCCCACTCTTCTTCCTCTTCCTCTTTACTGTATAATTATTATTAAGTGTTGATTGGATAACAGAAGGGCTACAGAATAACGACACCATCAGCGTTCAGATTGGTTCCCCATAAGCCTCGCTGTCTGCCACCAGGTGCGATCTCCTGGGAAATGGAGGCGATCCAGTCTGGCTGGCTCCGTTTCTCTCTGCTTCCATTTCTCCATCATGGATTAAATGAATGAATGAACTCAGGCTTTTCCTCCTAATGTTTTCTTCTGCTCCTCCTCCACCCCGACACCAGCCTCTGCTGTAGTTTACACAAAGTAATACTCAAACTATTTCATTACTCCATATAAAATTATGATAACTTCACGTTACCTCTTCAGTGAACGTGCTTCATGATCGTGATATTGATCGTTTCTGAACAGAAATCTGGAAGCAAGTGCGCTGTGTCCTCTGTTTTTGGTAGTTTTTGGGCTCTCAGGAGCGACACCAACAGTAATACCACTTGGAAACACTGGGAGGTTGAAAAGTCTGTTTGCACTTCAAGTCATGCCCCCTTAGTGCCCCCCGATAGCCTCCAGGATCGGCCTCCACGCTGTGAGGAAATGCTGCACAGTGGATGTTCCAGTTATAAAAGGCGCTTTTTTAACATAACCTGTAACACTACAAAGAAAGTATCAGTTACTGCTGTGGTCAGTAAGCTAATTAGCTGGACATGCTAACATTTGCAGCTTAATTTAGAGCACAAACCGTTTAATCCATTCCTCACACTACTTCAGCGCTCGGATCCAAACGGGCGAAGTGACGCCGTGGTCACTCCTTTGAGAACAGACATCACATCACATGTCCTGGAGCTGTTCGCAGCTCCCCCTGCTCCCCCTGCTCCTCCTCTCTGGTTGCTCTCTAAATGGCGGGTAAAGGAGATAATTGTAGGGGGTTATTAACCTTTTCCGCTTTAGAGAGTTTTTAGCGGTGAAGCACTGTGGCGTTAGAGCACTGAGGATTTCATCCCCTTTAAATCATCTTCTGCCATAAGTGCTGCCAAATGGAACCAAGGAGCTTAATACACACACACACACACACACACACACACACACACACACACACACACACACACACACACACACACAGAGCGAGACACCAGGATTTATGGCATCCATATATCAGCCATTTATACTTCAGATACAGTGGAGATCAATGCTCTGTAGCGTGCTGGGAGAGAGCTGGCTGAGACCTCCGAGTCCCCCTGAGTGGACGGTATTTTGTCTCCACTCAGTCGGACAACAACAAAAAAAAAAAAAAAACAGCAAAGAAGAAACTTGCTATTTCAAGATGTTCGAGCGGTGGGAGCAGCTGTCATTTGAAGGAATGGGCTGCCAGCTTTGGATACCTTTGATACGTTCCTGTGGGTCTCCCACAGAATCTTTGGAAGAAGGAGAAAGAAAATAATTATCTTATTACTGACACTGTTCCACTTGGAGGCTCGAAGCCATTTTTTATGTTTTGAGGGTCTTAATGTTGGCAAAGGGCTCTAAAAATGTTTAATTCAGTACTTCCACAAAGGAACACCTGAAAAATGTAAAATCACTGAATGAGGAGACGCTTGGTTTTCTCTGGACAGCGATGATGTTTGGCCTGCTGAGTCTCTGACCCGCGCTGGTTTTGATTCCAGGTATAAGTAACGCAGAGGCCAGGCAGCCAGGCAAGGCGCCCAGCTTCAGCGTGAACTGGACGGTGGGTGACCAGGCCCTGGAGGTGATCAATGCAACCACAGGCAAGGACGACATGGGTCGGCCTTCACGCCTCTGCAAGAACGCCCTCTACAGCCGCTGGGTGCGCCTCCACTCCAAGGTGAGTAAACCATAAACCTGCGTATCCATTAAGTGGTTTGATGCTTGACTCTATTCACCGTTGTGGGCTGCTTTCTGTTGTTTTCCTCCCATTTTACTGGTTTGAGTCAGTCATACGTCTGGAGAACAGCTCAGTTTAAAATGTTGCCTCCTTGAAGAGCTGGACGGGGAGCAGAGTTGGAGTTACTGTTTGGCATCACTTAGGTCAAACTCGACATTGAATCCCAGCAGCAGCATGATGGTCGTTAACATTCATTACTGGCACTGCGGGTCAGACGCTCACGTCTGGGAAAACAAACCCTAAAATTAGAGCCAGTAGAATCGTGCTGGTTGAATTTATACGCTGGCTTTCTTATTTCTTCCTCCGCCAGTTTGGTTTGTTTGTCTGTTTGTCAGCAGGATTTTGGAAACACTCCTGGCTTGATTTTCATGAAACTTGGTGGAAGGGTGCAGCTTGGCCAAGGAAGAACCCGTTAAATTCTGGAGTGAATCCGAATCACGAGGCAGACACTCAAATTATTTTTTGAACATTTGGCCCTGTCGGAATAAATGTCAAACACCTTAAAATCCAGTGGATGGTAGTAAAGATATACAATGACAAAACACAGCCACGGGGACCAGTGAGACTCCGGACAGTGTTTTCATGGGAGAGGCGGTACATCTGTAACATCACTTGTGTCACTTTTGGAAATAAATCCAGATTTACATGATGGTTGCACTTGCAGATTTGCATGTCACGAAGGAGCGGACAGTTTCCGGAGGTGTCCTCTTCCAGAGCGCCCTTCTGGTTTTATTATCTGGACATGATGGCTCATTCACCTTTTGGGTTTTTCTGTCTCCCTTTCAGCTGTCGTCCATTTTGTGGATCAAGATGCTCAAGCCCAGCTCCTACCATGAAGCCAAGCAGGCAGCCACAGAGTACCACTCTGCCAAGCAGGCGCTCATCAAGGCCTTCCACAAGGCCGGCCTCGGGGCCTGGGTCAAAAAGCCCATCGAGCAAGACCAGTTCACCCTCAGCTCCTGAGGGAGTCAAGGGACCAAGGGATTCCTAAACCCCCCACTCTTTCCCCCCTGACCCAGGCCTGAAAGCAAGAGAGCCCCCTATAAACAACCAGCCCACAGAGACACTTACCTCCGTCCCATGTGTCGGCACGCACGTGCACTTTGTACTCGTGGAAATTAAACGTGCATAGTTTCACAAACCATCCGTCGCTCATCATTCTCATTCCTCAGAGGACCTCAGCCAGACCATGTCTTCTCTCATCATGTTGATTTTTGTCCTTTTATTCTGATTTTAGTGGATGGGGTTTTTCCATCTGCTCGTCTGTTCTGTTTTTAAACTGGAATCCACGGTTTTTACGCCGCTCAGTTGTTTATGTTTCCCGTAGAGGTCATGTTTTCACGCCGTAGACGTGGAAGGTGAAATCACACAGCTCTGCCTGTTTTCTCCGTCAGTGAGTGTAGCCAGTGTAGGGTGAAATGTAGCCTAGAAACACAGGATCTTTGATAACTAAAACCAATGTGTATGGACCTAAAAAAAAAAAATGAATGACTATGATGAACTTTAATTTAAAACTGCATAAATCTCCAGGATGTAAATCTAGTGCTGAACAGAAGATAGTTCTATAACATTTAATGTGTGTTCTTTGGTCCGTTCCTTAGATGAGACTACATGTTCATAGCCCCTGTATTAAAGATGAAAATGTTACTAAATGTCGTGGTCCTGTTTGATTCACTGAGCGCAGAGAATATCAGGCCAGGAGTCGCAGCTGTGTAGATCTTTATGTCCTGTACATTCATTCATTCATCTGTTCTGTAAGTTATTTTCTGTCACTCATTCCATATTTAAACCATGGGGGGCGGGGGGGGCGCGGTCACACCCCCCGACTCCTCCCCTCGCCTGGGTCTTGGGACAAGCTTTGGGAGGTGCTGCACGTTGTATTTTTCCTTGATCTAAGCCATGGCTTTGCATGGGAACTGAAGTGGGAGGCCTACAGAGCAGAACACGTGGTGGAGAGCTTCCGTCAGTGAATGATTTTGAATGAATGCCAGCATCTTCCTCCACAGGCAGCTTTCAATCTTTGTCTCTATTTTGTAGATTTCTTGTGATTGTTTGTTTGTTTTAAGGGGAGGGACAGGGACCTTTTTGTTGTTGTTGTTGTTGTTGTTGTTTTTCGTGAGACTGGGCATTTGAGAATTGGGGGATAATCCTGCAGTGAAAGCAGAGTTGGCATCAACAGACCTCTCAGATCTTGTAACTTTGTGGCAGGGCTCCATGATGGATGAACTATTAATAGAAGACGTGGTCGATGCGCTGCGGTGCCACGTGCAGTGATTTACATTCACTGCATGTCACATTACGCCGGCCTGCAGTCATAGTTGAAGTGCAAACGAGCTGTAATCCCTCCACATGACTCCGTTTGAGGAACCGTGAAGCAACATGCCGTCATGTTCTGTGCTCATGTCTGACAAACTCTACCGGTGGGTCGCACCCAAACGCATCGCAGTGTGATGTCACTTCCGTCGTCCTCTCTTCTGCATCTACAGAAACACGTTAGCCGCGTAGACGACCTCCGTGAACTGACCTGCCATCTTTTGCACCCCGCGTGCATGAATGTCCTCGTGTTTTAAAATCTGTAAATGAGGATGTGTTTCCAAGTAACTGCAGCGAGTTCCTCCTCCCAGCTGTAGGAAGTGTGTGTGTTTGAGTGTGTGTGTGTGTGTGTGAGCGAGCGAGAGCTGTGTGTGTGCTCAGACGTCTTTTAGCATACTCTGTGGAATCTTCACCAAAGATGATGATGTCCATGTGTGTTTCTGCCCTCCTTTTTTCCTTACAGAGATTTCTTTTTAAATCCTCACTTTTTTTAAAATCGACCCTTTACTGTTTTTTTTTTTTTTCTAAACCCACTGAATAATGTACCTTTGATTTGTACAAAAAACTATGTATTCCATTCAGTGTGGGGGAAATTGAATTGTCAGGCTTCTTTAGTGCACCTGTAGCTGTCGGTGGCCACTTGTATATTGTGACCTGCAATCATTATCGCTGCAGTATCGTAGTTCTGTGTATATAAGGAACGACAAAAATGACTAAATCTGTTCCACGTACAATCATTTCATCCCATCCTAAAAACTGAACTCTCTCCCTCTTCCTGGGATTGTGACGATGTTAATGTTCCTAAGTATCAGTGGTTCTCTGTGACTCACCGGGCACCATAAAGCATGGCACTAACACTGCCGGGGTTAACATGATTCATCCCCATTGTAGCCACCAACGTCTAAAAGAATATGCACTGTAAGGTGCCTCAGCTCCGAGTGGCATCCACCAGCTGGCACGGGCGATGTCATATATGTACCTTTTTTACTTCTAGTCGGTTGTTTTATGAGTCAGTATTAGAAAAGCAGGAAAAGGGAATCTGCCAGAGTTGACTTAAAGGTAGAAACCTTGAAATTTGGTTCTAAAAAAATAAGTAACTGTGGCGATCCAGTGCCCCCACCCGCAGACGAATAGACCCAGACCAAAGTCACAAGCAATACTCCTGATGTCTCCTTTAATGTTGCTCCATCACACACAGGAGTCTGAATGGTTTCCCTCCCCCGCTGCTCCTCCGCTCTTTGTTCTCCTGTCTTCTTCTTCTCTCTCTCCAAAGCTGTCTGAGGATTTTTTTCTTTTCTTTTTTTTTTTTTGTATATTTCCCCCTAAAGAGACTGCCTGCTTCTAGACTTTTATTTTTCTTTTGACTGCACTAAAGATGTCAAATGATGATGTCATGATATAAAACCGTCCCCGGATTGGATGGCAACTATCACAGCAAGAACTGAACTGCTTCTGCTTAACCCTTTGTGAATCCTCGATGATGGTCGGTGCCCCCACCCTCTGCAGCTGCACCTGCAGGGTCTTTTTCGTTGTTTTGGTTCTTTTGGCCGGGGGCGACCCCAGGGTGGTCAGTGTCGGTCCACTCGGGGTTCCAGAGCCAGCGCTTTCCCGTTCTCCCTCTCTCCAGTTGTCCGATGTGTGAAAAACCGCCACCAACAGAACCCACGACCTTGCATGTACTACCAAACACTGAAGCTGCACCTAGCATGATGACAAACTTTTAAAGGACTCGAGTAGAAAAAAAAAAAAACAGCTAAAGATAGATATATAAAATGAACAAAAAAGAATAAAAGAGTTCTTAGTTTACTTTTGCACATGGTTGGCATTCTTTCTTACCGTGTTGTGAGTGTGTCTGTCTCTGTGTCCTTACAAGGAATGGAAAAAAAAAATAGAAATTTGCACACTTAATGGTTCATATACGATGCTTTAAATGCTTAAAGGATGAAATTAATTGCATCATCGTCTGATCATGCTCTCAGGCCGCATTACCAAGAGAGATTTTATTGTAAGATGAATCATTTATGAGAAGCATCACACAGAATAAATGCCTTTCTCTCCAGTCACACTGCTCTGCTGAACTAGCCGTTGCTGTGAGGACGGTGATGTGAGCGGCGTCACGCGTCCAAAGTACAAACACAACAATGAAAAAACACTCAAACCCTACACGTACAGAAGCAGTATCAGTGAAAATGTACTTGAAGTATAAAAGGAAAAGTGCTTATTCTGCCTCTTTCAGCGTGACACATCACTATTAATACTTTATTAGAGTCTTAATGTTGATGCATCAGTGGATAAGCAGCCTTTTGCTTCTTTGGACCTTAAATGATTATTAAGTAAAACCAGAATTTCAGAGTGGAGAAGTGTCTTAAAAGACAAGAAGCCCAGCTAGACTGCCTTTCTAATCCTTAATAATGTGTTGTATTTTATATTTTATCCAGAGTTTTGTATGTAAAATCTTATTCTGAAAACTGCTGTTAGCTAAAGCTGTCAAAACGGGGTGAAAGAAGAATATTTCCCTCTGAAATGTGGGGTAGTAGAAGTATAAAGTAGCATAAAATGGAACTGACACGTCGGGGAAGTTAAGAAATGTAACATAGCATCAACAAAAAGCTTTGACAAGAACTTCAGGATCTCGCATCTTCTGAGTAAAACATTTGTTTCTAGATTAATTATCCAACGATCATTGTTTGAAATATATGTGATGAATACTTTTCCAATACTCCTGTTTCATTTCTGGCTGTTTCACACTTGATGTGAAAAATGAAATATTTGGCCAATGATTTTTTTTTTTTTTTAATACTAAGATCTTTAAATGTTAATCCGAGAGACATCAAAATTTGTTCTTTCTACTGAATAACGTTGACTTCTCGTCATTTTACCAGCCTGCTCTCACCGTGCAGCACACTGAACACCAACCTTCAAGAAATCCTCAGTGAATAAATTAACATCTGAGGAAAGAAGTCTGAACAGGGAAAGTAAAAATCATAGAGGGCAACCAGTCAATAGGGTGCAGTGCGAGCGTGTGTGTGTGTGTGTGTGTGTGTGTGTGTGTGTGTGTGTGTGCGTGTGTGCAGCATCCCAGCAGATACTGCCATCAGATCAATAATAAATCACACATCAAGCTTTGCTTTTAAACACTACGCCCCTGTGCTCATAACTCCATTGACATGATGAAAGCGGCTGAAAAAGCAGATTCAAACGGTAATAAAAGGCGAACGCAGCTCCGACTAAAACATGTTAGGAACTCTGCCTTCCTCAATAATTCAGAAGCCATCTGCTGGATGTTAGCAGCCGCGCTGCTGTTTACATAAACATTAATATCAGCACAGCTATCAGGATACAAGTGTTACGTGTTACAGCAGATCACGGTTACAATGGCCAGCAGGCACGCTCAGCCGACACGCCTCGGGTGAAGCATCAGCGTCGGATGTTTTATCACTTATGATTTTGTGCTTAATGTCAGCTGAGTGGAGTCTGACAGCAAGTTTATCAAACTTGTGAAAACCACAGGAAAATATTTAAATCAATGTGTGCAACAGCTTCCTTGACTCAGACTCCCCCAAATGATGAACGAACGCAGACCCTGGTCTGAAGCACTTGATGAAGGCACTTGACTGTGCAGTTTTGTTGATGATCTGTCAGGCTGAAACACGTTTTAATGAGCATATTTCAATAAATTTTTAAAGTGTTTTACTAGAAGCCTTCTGACAGATTTCTATAATTCAGCACTAGATTTGAGCCTCACTTTAAACAAAACTGCCGTTTGAGCTTGACAGAAACTATATACAGTAAAAGCATGGAGTCCAGTCCAGTCCAGTCCAGTCCAGTCGAGGATGGCGAGGATGGCGAGCCCTCTGGCGCAGTGTGAGTGTGAGAGCGAGGGCAGCAGCTTGTGCCCCTGAGAGAAATGACAAATCATTAGCTCTGGTCCAGAGGTAAATGGGAGCCACACTCTTTCAAGGCCCACATTTCCATTTCAATTTTCTGCTCAACAGAGTTGATGTATGTGGCGAATCACACAGCAAGACCGCTCTCTGCCTCGGCCGGCTCCAGCCTCCTGTTATTCACTGGCAAGAATACCTCTGTGACCTTGTGTGTGTGTGTGTGTGTGTGTGTGTGTGTGTGTGTGTGTGTGTGTTTTATACACTGATAGCATCAAAGCCATTGTCACTGAGTCCAAGGCGAAGAGACAAGTGAGGAGAGTCTCAAAGCAGAGGAGTTTAAAAAACAGAAAACTAAAATCAGTGTTTCCACTGAGGTGTGTGTCGTGATAAAACTTACACGACTTGCTGAACTAGAAAGAAGACACATCTGTATAAAGAGAGAAATTCTGATAAACAACATGATAAACATGTGCTCCGCTTACAAAAAAAAGTCAGCGATGGGTAACTTAGTAGAAAGTTGTGGTCTGGCATGTTTCACTGCAACAGTTCTGCAATTATAAACTCGTCTCCGGAAGTTTTCCAGTGAAAACAGAATCAGAAACACTCGGTGAAATGGGAGTCTGCATGTAAATTGCATGCAGAATAACGTAGTGTGAACACAGATGGATGCTGCCTGCCTGCCACAAAGTGAGAGGACATAATGAGCTGCAGAGGGACAGACGGCTGCAGCCTCCAGCCCGACGCCCCGACAATCCCGCCAACATGAAACAGAATTTTTCAGGCTGTTGAAAATATGTTTTTCCGTCAGCACACACGGGCCGTTACACTTTAATACATCGACATTTTGGAACATTTCATAATCACAGGAAGAAGAAAAGTTTTATTTATTAAAGATAAGCTGGCAATTACAGCCTCAGTGGAGTTTAAACACAGTTTGGTTGCAAAAATAAATGATTGAATTGATGGTGGCAGATTTTTTTTTTGTCCTCTTTTAATTAAGTTTTTCTCTGAGGAGGTTTTGAAGATTCTGTTTTTCTGTCCTTAAGATGCGTCTTGAAAGAGGAGAAAATCTTCTTCTCTCCTTTGTATTGTTGTTTTGTTGAGTGTTTAAGAACATGTTTGTGCCATGGTTTTCTAATTCGATTGTGCTGACGACACGCGAATGAAAAATATTTTGAAAGAAAGAAAAAGGAAATCCAAGGTAACCGTTAGCCTTTAAAGTGTTGATGTTTCAGAAAGGCCTTCATCTGGAAGCATCAGATTAAAATTTCTTTGTACTTCCAAAACTAGAAAAAGTCAATTTCGCAGCCAGGTTGCAGTTGAAGATCTGTCCTCCTGTAGTTATCAGTGCAGAACACTTGAGGGCAGATCTATGAGTGCTCGCTCCATACATGATCTGAACCCGTATTACTGGACTTTAATCTTGTATCACCTGAGTTTTCAAAATCTTCTAACAAGGAGCCACCCCACGATGTAAATTAATCCACTCGACATCCGCAGTCAGCAGATATAACTGCTAAACCATCTCTTTGGCACCGTGGTCCACTGATACGTTCTAATTTACTTTGAGGTAACGCTAAGTGTGGCTGTGTGTGTGTGTGTGTGTGTGTGTGTGTGTGTGTGTGTGTGTGTGTGAGAGAGAGAGGAGCGCAGATAGGCTAAGTATGGAGAAGAAAGTGTCAAGAGGAGACGCAGATTGAGCTTATCTGTGAGCTCAGGCCTTCCTTTGTCAGAGCGGCTCCTTTCTGATGAAGACTCTTTGAACCTGACAGAATAATTAAAAAGGAAGGAGGACGGAAAAGCTGACATTTGCATTTTGACCTTTTTGATTTACGTGGCGAAAATTGCTCCCAGTTTCCTCCAGAGCACATTATAATATCAGCCTGCCCTTGTGTGTGTGTGTGTGTGTAACTATGCGTTATGTTTGTGTTTAAGAGTGCACATGCGTAGGTGTGCATAATGGCTCTATGTGTACGGGCAGGGTGTATTTATGAGTGTGTGGGATGAATAAAAGAATATATTTATGGCACATTACCCGGCCAGCTCTTCATTAAGGAGCTGTTTTCCAGTAAGCGGCATCTATTTGAATAGCTAAATTGTCCAAGCAGTGTGCAAACGAGGGCTAATAGCCCAGTGTCCTTGTCACAGGCGGCCCCACCGCCAAAGTCAGGCTGAAGAACTTAAAGTGTGTATGTGTGTGTGTGTGTGTGTGTGTGTGTGTGTGTGTGTTTGGCAGCATGTTCAGTAACAGTATTTCTGTAAAATCACGTGTTCCTGCTTTGTTTTTATAATCCTTCCTTCCTTTTGGAAAGTAGTCAAAGGACAATTTTTATTAATTTAGTTCTTAACTCTAGCCCCACCATGGCGAGCGTTAATTATTCGCATGACTTCGTTAGCATTATGCTACTTCCCTTTTCTTTGAGCTTTTTGGGAAATAACTGATATGGGACCCCAACCTGTCAAACTTTCAGCAGGATAATATCTCCCATTGCAGGTATGACCTCTGACCTGAAGCAGTGACCTGGGAAAGCTGTCAAACTAAATTAGCTTAGCATTAGCCAGAGCGTCGCTGTCTTCACGGACACCATCAATCAAGCTAAACTTGAATTTGAGACATGAGCAGTCATGTGTCAAACAAACCAAACAGACAAACAAACTGAAGGAATAAGGTGTTAATTAATGAGCTGTAGAGGTGCTGGTAGGAGGATTTTGTTCAATTTAGACAGATATCAGCTATCTATGTCCCCCTGCTTTCAGTGTATATGCTAAGCTAAGGTAGCCGTCTCCTGGCTGTAGCTTCACATTTAGTGGACAGACTCAGGAGAGGTATTGATCTTCTCCTCAACTCTCCCTTTTCACCTCTTTCCATTTAGGAGTTTATGGATTTTTATTGTCACTATAGCGAAATAAGACATTGAATTTATGATCAAGATGACAACACAGTTCGTCAGCGAGCGCCATCTCCTTATCGCTGATGATGATGAATGCAGCCTAAAGTCGCAGACCTTGTAGACAGTACATCTGTCTGTCACACTGTCCTTCAGAGAGTGTGTGTCTCTAAAGAAACATCTTAAACTGTGACGCTGATGTCCCACACAGAGTCTCCCTGAGGCATTTCTTCAAGGCCAGAAATGAAATCAGGAGAAAATGAAAATGAAACCTTCAGGCTTGCATTTGTCCATAGTTTGAGCGTGATGTCCGTATGGAATACACAAACATGTGCATGTATGCCAAACATGTACAGCAGCATTATCTGTAAATAGGGGTCTTTCAGTTTTATTTACATTGACATCCAGTAATTGGTGTTTTCTTTTATTCATATTGGAACTGTCATATTGTTTAATTCTTAAAATAATATGACAGGTGTTTGGAGGCATGAAGTGTTGGAAAGGATTTTGGAGCCACTGAAACATCAATGCAATGAGTCAGATAGTGAATTGTCAGGTCTGGGATGAAGGAAAGTCTGAGTAGAAACCACATTTATTGTGAACTGAGGAGCGTCAGCCTGCGAAAACCTAGTTCTCGAGGAAAGCAGTGCGGGGAGATAGTTTGAAAATCTCAGGAGTTTCCGAAAAATCATCTTGGGTCCATCTGAAAGACAGAAATCTGAAAACCATGAGAGAAAAGCAGGCACACAATTGCTTCAGATGTCTGTGCTGACTGTGAACAGAAAAAAAAAAGTACAACGGCAGTGTGAATAATTCAATCATTTCTCAGTGATCAGTTCCTTCAGTTGATGTTAAGGAAAAATAATATTGAGGAATGAAACTTACTGACCCATTTAGAGTCTCTGTTTCCTGTTTTCTCTGAATTCAAAGAAAAAACTGGGTTTTCGGGATGCATCTCATTAGTTATAATAAGGATTTGAATGTATGCTGTTGACACGTTGCAAGTTTGCAGAACCGTCACCCCTGCTGATACGTGTCTGTACCAGTCAGCTTACTGTTCCCTCTAAAGGTGAAGGCACAAGAATGCTCACCGCGGTGGAGCCACAACAATTAAAAACAGCTCATTAATCCTAGTTATGACAGCAGAAAACTGCATCATGGCTGGACTATTTGTGGCGACGCAGCACGGTCCCATTCTGTCGAGTTGTTTAGAAATGATATTTCTGCAGATGTCATGGTGGACCATTTAAAAGAAGGAGCAGAGACGCAGCCTGAGAGCGAATGCGTCTTCGTAGGGGGCAATAGATCAAGGAATGACTACATGTGCAACAGCGTGATGGCTGTCAAGCTTCAGGGAGAGAAGTTACACATGTCTGACAAACACACAGCAGAACATCCACTGAAATGATGAAGAACTGTCTGTACAATGCAAGTAGGATTACTGTGTGATGTGCAGTAATACCTGCTCTAAATATAAAAAAACTTCATATAATCCACATAATCAAACCTAAATATATACCACCGAGCACAAATGATAATTAGTACAAATATGATTTCAGAGGAAAGAGTCAGAAAACCTCCATAACATCTACAGTATACTGCCACCTAGTGGTTAGAAGGTGCCCCTGTCTGTGAGACCTCATTCCTTTTTCTGGTCAATATCCACCTAGACTGTATGTATTTCTGTTTTTATCACACGGAAACAACAGCCATTTTTAGTGAAATCTAACGTCAATAAAGAAGACAACTGACCACAGAAAGAAGAAGAACAACAGCCTTTAAATCCTCAACAACTCTGAAAATGTCTGTTCAAAGGAATAGTTAAGTTTATTTCCCAATCTGTCAAAGTGTTAAAAGCTCTTAGCATGATACTATAACAAACAAGAGTATTTTAATGTGCTGTAGGTGAAGGATGACAAATTAAATATAATGTCTGCATTTCATGTCTTTAAATCAGAAAATAGATTTTAATGTAAGTTTATTTAAAGAGCTACAAGTTCTACAGTTCACTGTCTTGTTTTCAGGTGATTTGTCACTATTTTACTAATCAATGCTTATCATTACCTTAAAATCACCCTGCCGTCTGTTTCTGGACTAAAACTTCAGTCTCCACATTGGAGGCTGATGATGCAGTATTTCTAAAAGTAGCTACACCTCGACTGTCCTCCTGCTGACGCCTGAAACCTGCAGAGGTTCCTCGTTAACATCCACATGAAGCCCGCTGTTACATCCGTCAGAGCGTCTCACAGCAGCAGATTGTCTCATCTGTCAAAACATTGAGGGAGGAAGATGAGGGTTAAAGAAACGATGGGGCCTCAGTCTGTCTTCAGCACTCTCCTCTCCCTTCCTTCCTTCCTTCCTCCCCCAAACTTAGACAGTGGATGGTCAGTCTGGTCGTATGTCACCGGGCTCGTGGGCGTGGTGGCGCCTGCTGTACTTTCCTGTGCTCGCAGCCATGGATGGACCTGCAGACATGCCCCACGCAGACAGCTGAGGACTACAAGCAGCTTTATCTGTTTGCAGTAATTAGATAACGCTGCTGCCGGTGCGCCGTTACCACCGTTCATTAAGTGAACTGCAGTCATGAAAAGCAACTTTTAGAACAAACGACAAAGAAGGAAAGCAAGCAGTGAAAGTGACACTCAAAGAGGGAAAGTGAAGACATGTGAGAGCGAACAGATGACAGCTTTCAGTCAGAATCACTGTTTATTTAGGACTGAGTGAAAAATCTGAATCTTCAGTCCAAGTTTCCCAACACTTCCCACACCATCATTAAGGATACTGAAGCTCTGAGTCAGTTAGCCTTTGTTCCTCTCCTCCTTCTCATCGGCGCCATCTGTTATTCCTCCTCTTAAAAAACTGCTGTGAGACTCTGAGTGTGTTTCAAAGTTAGTTAAGAAACTCTTAACTGAGGATAGTCAGTAAGTTTTGTCATTTAATTGAATCTCAAAGGAATATGAGGGAAGAAATCTTTTCTATTGACTACCCTATTAGACCAAACATTGATTATTACTATACTGGGATGAATAATGTAATATTAATGACAAAGAGGATCCTGGGAACATGGGGGCCATCAGGGGTCAAAAGAAGGTGCGCTGCAGGAACTCCACCCAGTACAGCCACCTCACTATGGAGTGTTCATGACACACAGGGTATCAGGCAAGTTAGAGATGTTCTTTAGGTCGGACTTGCTTGCCAGTGATAACGCAGCGTAACAAGCTATAAAAGTATGAAGGCCATCTTATTTAAATTGTCCTAAAAATTGTATAATTGAGTTGTGAACAGAGTAATGATGATGAACAATCAGATGAAGTACTGGAACGTTCAGGCAGCCTGTAAAATATTCAGCCGTTTCCTCAAACCTGACAAAAATCAAAAGTAAGAGCCAGATTTTGCCCTGCAGGTGGTCTTTGTTGTTTGTGTGTTAAGAAACGCCAGTAGAAACCTCCATTCAGCTCCCTTCCAGGAAACCAGCTGTGTGATTAATGAATATAATTCTAACCTTTCTTCATTGCCTGCTTGGCAGGTATTAAGGAACCATTGTGCTCCCCCTGAAACCAGGCCCGACTCTGGCTTACAAGGACAGCGCAGGATGTGCGAGCCCGTATTTTAACATCCAGTGTTTTTCAGCAGTAATAAACCAGAGTTACTGCGTTACCTTGACTGAACTGGCAGTTGTCTCGATGATGGATGACCATCAGAGGCTTCTGACTGTGAGAGCAAAGCCTCAGAGAAACAGCTCAACACATCCCTCAACACAATAAGCACAATGATGGGTGTGAATGCAGTCTTGCACATCATAATCCCTGAGAAACCGAGGTCCCCGTGTCAGATTTTAAAAGAATAATGACAAATAAAAGGCTATTTTTTTGCTTTTATGGGACAGTAATGGTGCTTTACTCCATTAGTAATATAACAGATGGAATTCTGCATTATACAGTATTCAACCCCAACATGAACCAGTAAGTCACCCAATCATCCTCATGGACACATCACGATGGAAGTTTCGCAGACTCCCAGACTGAATAAAAATATTCATATGGCATTCACAGTTGTACAAAACAATATGAACGATATGTTTTTCTATTCAAATTATAAATCTCGCACAGAACCTTCAGAGGTATCCATGATTAGGAAGCGGTACTTTGAGGAGCTGTCTCTTACTTTCTGTGTAATCAGGCGACATTAATTCATATGCACACCATCTGTGAGGATGCAGCTACTGTATATCAATGAATTAAAGGGCACTAACTGCACTTTTTCATTTACATTTTGTTCTCATGTCCTAACTCATCAAATATTCGAGACTGTTATCAAGGTGTTAAGTCTTACCTTTAGACCATCTTTGACGGCCCCTCTTCACCCAACTAATGCTATTCCCCCCATCCTGTGGGACAGAACAGTGATGAATATGGCACACTGTTTTGTGTTTCTGTCATCATAAATCATTTCAGTGACATGCAAAATTCAAATACACGACTTTATTTGTGCGTCTTGTGACACAAACTCAAGCTCCCATTCTTGAGATGGAAACTGGAGCTGTGCACCTCTCAACAAGGACTGAGGCTTTGCTTTCTTTCTCTCCTGTTCTCCTGGCACAGATACCAAAGGACAAAGCAAACAAGACCCAGCGCAGCATCACTTCCTGTCCTTTGAGAGGACTGCAGTGACAGTTGGTGATTGGATCAGAATGAGATAGATTTTTGACCCACCGTGGCCAATCAAGGGGGTTCGCTAACAGCACATTTTACAGATATCTGCACAGTCAAACAGCTGTTTATACAGTGGTAATGTGAATGCAGCAGTTTAAAGAACTCCTAAATGTCATCTGAAATCTGCACTGTTATTAAAAGCTCCAGCTGCTGCCATGTTTATCCATTTTGTGAGCTGTAATTCTGAACATATTGATTATGTCTGTTTTGGAGTCTTTGTATTATTCCAACAAAAACTGGAACCTGATTACTGTAATTATAAAGGAGGATTAGAACAATCAATTGAAATCCCCAATTCAAATCCCTAATCATACACAGCATTTTCAGTAACAAGCTTTTAACTGTGGGAGGCATCTGGACTATGAAATTAATATTGTAATTGTATAATTCACATATTTCAGTCTGCTGAAGCAGATGGAGTGTCTATCTATCTATCTATCTATCTATCTATCTATCTATCTATCTATCTATCTATCTATCTATCGACAGCATTGCTGCAGATTGTTAGCTGTTGCTATGGGCGCAAGCAGTGCTTAGCAACCGTAAACCCTCCGCGCATGCGCAGTCTTCCTTAATGAGGCACTGTGGGATTGCAGAATATTGACATAGCAACCAGGCGACAGAGCCGCCAAGTTTTCCTCACTCCGCATTAGTTTTTCCTGTCTCTTCTGCGTTTAAACTTCTTCGCTTTACTGTCGCCTGCTGCCATGAATGGCACAGTGGTGAAAAAGACCCAGGACACGCTGGGTAAAGTGATAAAGAAACCGCCTCTCACGGATAAACTGCTAAGCAAGCCGCCGTTTCGGTACCTACACGATATCTTCAGTGAGGTGAGATTGTTACACGAACGCTACGATAACGTTAGCAAGCTGGTGTTTGTTAAATTGCTACCATGAATTTCTTTTGGACATATTTGTGAAAAGTCTAACGACAAGTGGACATATGTCGTTTTAAAGCTCAGACAAACGCGCCAGTTAGCTGGCTAACACACCAACGTTAGCATGAAGTAAGCTAACCAAGTAAGTTAGCTAACACGAACTTCGCAGTAACGTTTGAGCTGTTTCTCAAGCCATCAAAGTGTTTGTCGTGGTACGAATAAGGTCGGTCAAGCAGTAAAACCCTTAAGGTGAATCATCAGCCACAGAAACAGCTGCTAACGTTAACTAGCAATTCAAAGTTTGGCGGTCCATGAAGTTAATAGAGCTGCTGGGTTAGCTAACCGCTAGGTAGCAAAGTCTACAGCGTCGTCTAGTTGCTAGGCACGACTTGAGCCACATAGGGATCAACAAACCAATTTATCCACTATTAACGATTGTGACTTCCAAGTCGGTTAAATTTGTCCGCTTCTTCGAATCAGTCACGTTGAGATCACGGCTGCTGAGCAGCTTAATGTAGCTTGTCTGTTTTCTAACACTAAGGGTAACGCCGTGCTATAGTTAATCGCTGTGTATTTGTAAAACATTGCTACCATTTTTGGATTCTGTTTGTGTAGTTCAAAGTTGCTTGCAAAACCAGTGGAGGTACTCGAAGCCTTTCTAGGTGCTTTTGGCAGGGGCTGAGGAGCTTATTGGTGAACCCCACAGGAAAGTGTCTGTTTCCTTAGCACCTGGGATCAGTTTAACAAGAGACAGCAGCGTTTACTCTCAGGTGAAAAGACGGTCAAGTACAAACTGGGGTCAGCCACTAACTACTGATCACAAAGCATTTGTTTTCATCTACTGGGTGCACATCATAGAGGGGACTGGATGAATTAGATGGTATGAAGAAAGTTGTTATTTACAGATGGACAGTATAGATAGAGTATACAAAACATATATTCCCTTTTTTAAAACTATCTGATGCTGATTGTATAGTCATGTGCACGGTAGGAAGCCTCAAGGTTAGCCTTAATCAATTATGAATGGGCTTTTTCTCAACTGCATTTTATTTATTTTTCCTAACTAACTTGTGACACACACAAAAACCCCTTGATAAGTGGTGCTGTGCACAGTAAAATCTGTTTCACCTTTTTAAATGGATGTGAAATCTTATTTCCACTCTCCGCCTGTTGAGTAGTCTAATATTTCACTGGATTCATGTATCTTGCATTAAGGCAAGTGTGACAGCATGTGCGACTCATTTCTATGTGTTTGACTGCAGGGTTTGTCTATCAAACAACTGCTTTTTCACCACAGATAGCCACTTTAAAGCTGATGCTGTGGTATAGCTGCCTAATAGTGGTCTGCAGCATGTATCATGTGTAGGTCTTTGAAACACTTAATATTGTAAATTATCTTGCAACTGAGTGTGAAACCTTTTATTTCTCACCACTTTCAGGTCATAAGGACCACAGGTTTCATGAAAGGCTTGTATGGAGAAAATGAACTGAAGTCAGATAATGTTAAGGTAAGTTGACCACACTCTGCCCACCAGGTTAAACTGCATAGCTATTGTTTTTTTTTTTTTTAGTAACCTCTGGCCTCCTGCTATACAAAACTAATGTCACTATCCCTTGGTTAATAGTGTCCATCTCATATTCAGTCATTTGTCTCTGTTAATGTGCTTGTTTGTGTGCAGAATATGTATTTATGTCCTGAGCAGCAGCCTGTCTTTTGTATGAGGTCAGCTGTGCGTTACATGGGACGGTCTGAGGTTGTCTGTGTGTGGGGGTAACCCTACACGCTGCTGGTGTGACACACTGAGTGAGAGGATCTGGCAGGACATGAGTAAGAGGGCCTGCCAAGGTGTCAGAACTCAAGTCTGCTGTTTGACAGCTGACCCCAAATCAATACTCAATAGGAATATGCTAGGCTTTGATAAATGTCAATGTTCAAACCCCAGTGCCGTACAAGTTACTGTAATTTCTGTAATGGTTGTATATCAAATGCTTTGCTTTCTTAAACACATTGATATTAATGCTTTGATGCTATAGCAGAATCAACAGATGTGAAATTCGTCACTGCTGAGGCCAGCCTATTATCAGTTGTTACACAGAAGGGCCAGGTGGTTGCACAAGCTACAAGTCCTTATGTTACACAGTTGGCAGACCTCTCAGATGCAGCAGGCTGATAAGACTAGAAGCACTGCTTAGCTGGGTCATTTGTCTGCCATAGAGACTGTTTTATTTACATGCATACAAGAATTCAAGAAAAAAAAATCAAAGGAGGGGTGGATATTTGTTTTTCTTGTTATAAATCCATGTTTTCCATTTCCCCTTTCCGGCTGCCTTAAAAGGCAATGTGTTACTCATTGGCCCTCCAAGATTCGGGATTTGCCCTTGATTTGCTAGGTTTTGTGTTCAGAAAGCCACCTCCTTCACACCAGAGAAATAGGTTAGTCACATTTGTAATGTGCAGAAAATTATTTTTAAGATTTACACATCGCAAGATAAAACCAAATGTTTTAGTCTAGGTAGCCTGGTCAACAAAGGAGAGGAAACAGAGTTAAAGAATGGACACAAGTTGCAATTGTTGGGTCAATTATAGTCAGAAATTGGGTGTCAGGACAGATTGGACTAAGTTGGACAGAATATGCTACTCAACAGCTCTGCATGACTATGCACACTATGTAGAATTGCAGCATGTTAGGAGTAACTTGTGTTGGACTCTGCAAGGAAATGCATATCTCAAGGGTTTAATCATTCTAAACTGTTGGAAAATTACTCCAGGTGGAGTTCTGTTGCTTTCAAAACCACATCCTATCTTTTCTCTCCCGTGAACTCACCTGCTCAACACAGCATCTTTCTTCTTTCTAGGATAAGGACTCTAAGATAGTCTTCCTACAGAAAGCAATAGATGTCGTGATGCTGGTCAGTGGCGAGCCCCTGGCGGCAAAACCACCACGCATTGTTGCCGGCCATGAGCCTGAGAAAACCAATGAGCTGCTGCAGGCCTTGGCCAAGTGCTGCCTCAACAAGGTCTGTGTTCTTGGGAGATTACAGACACACACACGCACACACTCTGAAAAGCCGAAAGGTGAATGAAAACATTCACCCTCCAGTTCTGCAGTATCTCCGTATCACTCATTGATCATGTTGTCTATGCTATACTGGAGAAGCAAAGTGATGGCACTACATAAAATAGGATTCAGTGTGTTATTTTTCCTGTCAAAATATTATGCTCCTGGGAAAATTGTCCAGCTGCCTCCGGGAAACCTTTGAAATATTTTAATTGCACCCTGGAGATGGAGTGTAAACATATGAGCTGGTGCCTGGGTTGTAGTTGTTCTTTAAACAGCATCTTGCTACCATGTCATAAAGATGATTCTTGGCAATTTAAATGTGTTCTTCGATCTTGTGCAACACAACAGTGT
This sequence comes from Chaetodon auriga, assembly GCF_051107435.1. Taxonomy (NCBI): domain Eukaryota; kingdom Metazoa; phylum Chordata; class Actinopteri; order Chaetodontiformes; family Chaetodontidae; genus Chaetodon; species Chaetodon auriga. The sequence continues at coordinate 4,114,578 of NC_135086.1, forward strand.
TATGTTGTGCTGCACTCTCACTGAACCCTTTTATTTGTCCTTTCTACAGAGTGGACCCTTTCTAACTGTTACCATTTCAGTGCAGAAAATGCTTTCCGTATTTAGTTGAATGCACTAAATTGCACTCTTCCGCAGCTGTCCAGTGACGATGCAGTGAAGCGAGTTCTAGCAGGAGAAAAGGTAGACATAAAGACGAAGGCCAGCACCTCCAGGTCCCAGGACAAGGAGAATAGGGAGGGACGTGAACGTCATCTGGATAGAGAGGTATAGGTCACTTAAATTATTGAATTTGTTACACACTGCTCTTAGCGTGTTAGCATTTAGCATTTGCAGGCTTTGTTTGAAAAATCAATGAGCTGATCAAATGACAAGTTTCCCAGTATATAACTGCGGTTGGCATGAAATCCTCACCCTATGTGTTGGTTTGAACTGTTCCAGGAGAAGAAAAAGATTACAGAGCGCAGCGGCAGCCGGGACCAGAAGGACCCACACCAGCCCAAAGAGCAGGACAGCCGACGAAGAGATGTGGAGAAAGAGCACCACCGTGACAGGGAGCGCTCTGACAAGCACCACCGCAGTGAACAGGACCCCCACGCCAAAGACCGTGACAAAGACAAGAGCCGCGAGCGCGACAAGGATAAAGACAAAGGACGAGCCAAGGACAGAGACAGAGACAGGGACAAGGAGAAGGAGAAGGACAGAGAGCGGGATCGAGACAGAGAAAAAGACAAGGAGAGGGACAAGGACCGAGAAAAGGCGAGAGACAGGGATTCTCACAGAGATCGGGAAAGAGACAAACGAAGAGACCGAGACAGAGAGAGGGAGAAAGAGAGACACAAAGACGGGGAAGAGAGGAACAAAAGTGGAGAGAGTGGCAATAGCAAGGTATGATACTTAACCCACACACATCTTAAATGTTAGCAACAATGCCTTTGTTTACATTCTGTGTGTATGCTTGTGCTTAGGCCAGAGTATCAGAGGAACCACAGCACAAGCTCAGCCCTGAAGAGCCCAGCAAAACAGCCAAACCTGTGCCAGCGGTAAGTTCTGTCATTTGGCAGAAGAGTTGCACATAATATGGTGTCTGTGGTCAGGCCCATTTGATTTTCTCATCTGCAATTATGGTGTGGCAGAGTTTCCTGTACGCCAAGTCAGCCAAGTCAAGAAACATAGAGTTGGTCACTGATTTTACATGTTCAATTAAACTTGACATTTTCTGCACCTTTTTCAATTCAATTCAAATTTATTTTCTAATGTTGTGCCTCTTATTCTTGGAAGGAACCTAAACCACCTGAAGAGGTATTTAACCCTGCAGAGACAATTAGCAGAAAATTAGACCTGTGAATTACAGACATTGGAGTGTTAGATGTAGTGACTTTCGCAATGGCCTTTGAGTGGCAGGCTGCTTGGTTTAGTGCTTATTTGGGCTGTAGTGTATAACAGACAGGTCATGTTTCTTCTATGTATGATTGATAAATGTGGCTAACAAGTATATAGCATAATACTGTGTTCTTTGCCTGTGCAGCCTGCAGAGGCAGTTGAGAACCAGGTAAGAACTTACTCTGTTTCTGCAGATGTCACTTTTGCAATGCTAAACCTAAAAGTCTAGCCAATATGCTGAGACTTATTTATGACAGAGGATATATGTTTGAGCTCCATAACTCAACAATTCAGTCGACTGACTTTCTTGTTCAGATGTGGGATAGTCATTTCAACGTTGAAATGTTAGTTTGACAGTGTGTAGCGAGACTTTGAGATGTTCAGTTAAGCATAACTGGACTTCTCAAGCGTGGTGAGTTTGGTGTGGTAAGTTTCAAGATTTATTGGTGCTGAAAAGCACTGTACCACACCTCAGCGTACCTCAGCTTTACCAAAGAAAATGATGGGTGGTTAGTGCATGAGAGCTGCTTTTCAGCGCTTACTGTCCTAAAGTTTTTTAATCTTTTTCCTGCTTGTCTTTCCTCTTCCACAGTCTGATAGTCCAGCTAGAATACCTCGGCCTTCATCTGCCAAAGGGCAGAGGCGGAGACCCAAAATTGGAGGTCAAGGTAATGTCCCCCCTTTCCCATTTTAATCACCTGCTGTATACCAATGAGGTACATAGTTAATACAGATGTATTAAATAGCTTCACTTTAATCATTGACAGAAGGGGTTTTTGGGATGTCCAGATTGATTTTACAGTTCACTGCTTTTCTTTTACACTCCATTACCTTATAAAATCACTGACTGGTTTCCTTCAGTGGGAGGTAGGAGTGACTCATCAGGATCTCTGTTGGCAGAAGCAATACAAACTTCATAGAACTGACATTGAGAAAAAGTTTTCCAAAAGGGATTTTCCTAAAAATATTACGAAGATACACGGCCTGTTGGTCCATCTGTTTTTCATTCTCCATACTTTACATGTCACACTGCTCTATGATCATACTCCTAGTTTTATAAAAAGGAAACTAATGATGCCTTGTCTTCTTCTGCTCTCAACAGATGAATCTGACAGTGATGGAGGTAATTGTTCTCTATCTCATCTCTCTTGTGCCTCTGCATGCAAAAAAAAAAGAGTATAAATGTTTCTAATGTGGAAATGGGGTCAACATGACAGGAGAGGTAGTGCACTGGATTTTGATAAGTAAGTTTGGTACTTTCAGTAATGGAGAAGGAGAGCACTCATATCAGTCACTCTTGTAAATAAGCAAAATAACCCATATTTCAGTACTGAAAGTAGAGGGCATGAAATGAATGATCTTCTAGCCTGACTCAGAGAAATGTCTCCCCCAAATGCCAGAGTGCTCCTTTGTGTTCAGGCTGCACATCGAGTCTCAGAGTTGGTGCAATCACTCATTCAGTGACATACTCAGTGTTATTCTTTGTTAACGTATCTGAGCAAGTCAGTCAGGTTTGTTTATGAAGTTCAGTATCAGATGTGATGTCTCAATGAGCTTTATAGGCCTACAATAGCAGCAGAGGAGGAAAACCTCCTCAAGAAACCCTTAGCACAGACAGATAAAAAAGGAAAACCAAGAAATGTCAGGAGAGACAAAACAAGAACACACATAGGTGGGAAAAAGTAATTAACAGAGCAGAAATAAACAGAAAGTTAAAATGGCTTATAGAAATCCCAGAAAGGGTAAATCCAGAAGGATAAAATCCACTTAGGGGTCCAGAAGCCAGCCTTCACGTTAATCCCAGATCTCCATTAAGTACCAATAGCTTTGCCAGAGTGGTCGTGTTTAAACCCAGAGAAAAGGACATTGGAGTGTATTTGTTATAAAGATGTGTGCTTAAGTGTCAGCATCCACCATGCAAAGCACAGCTGTAATACTTGCCATATACTGAGCTAACGACAAGTCACTGTTGTCCTTTCACAGACGGAGATGCTCAGCTAGCCCAGAGGTCTGCCCCCGAGGAAAGCGGAGACGCTGCAGGCTCCTCAGTGCCATCCGACATGGCCTCCAGGTCTGTACAGTCAGCACCAAACCTTTACTCATTTTGTAAAGTGTTGCTGAGGCACTGCACAGGCTACTAAATCAAACATTACTCTTCACTTACAAAAATTTACACTGCATAAGCTGCTCTCACATTAATCTGTCAGTCTGTCCGTACACCAGGCTCGACACAGTATCATCAGCACCTGAACAAAATATAATGTTCTATTGTACAATCGCAACTTAATCAGTAATATATTTATGAGGCTAATGATGTTTTGGTTGAGAATGTTAATATGTTTATTCAGTTTTTAGAGTGTAGTACGAGTGTTATTGCCTCATATTGTATTGCTATTTATTTAAAATTTATGATAGTTTTGCTTTTGAAACTGGCTTGTTCCTGGGCCTGATCCAGGATCAGTTCCACTAGGTTGCACAGTTGAATAATTGCCTTTAATTTGGGTAATTATGAATGTTCTGGTCTTTATCTGACTAATCAGTTACAATCGATTGGCTGGGCAGCTGTGTTATAGCAGTTTTACTGTCATTAATGTTGTGAATGTTTATTGTTCCGAGCAACAGTTATCATCCAAAAATCTGAATGACTCAGTGAGGCTGTCACAAAGTGGACATTCAGCAAATCGCAGAGCTGTTAACAGAGAATTTGGCTTGTCAAAGTAGTCGAGAACAACATTGCTTGCGAAACAGAGTAGAAAGTACTTGAAATAATTTGTGTATAATCCTTTCATCTACAGCAACAGGCTAATACCACGGCCCAGCAGCGCTCGCCCAGCACCCCCTCGAGTCAAGAGACAGGAAAGTTACGCCGATGTGACCCCAGCTGAGAGGTGACTTCACCACACATATTCACAAAGTCTAATTCATACTGGTTAAAACAAGGCCTCCTTTTATTTGTGGCTGCATTCTTATTCTGAACCCAAGTGTCATGGCTGCCAGCGGGAGAGATGGATCACTTCTCCGGATCATTAAACCAAATCTCAGGTAGAAATGAGTCACGCTCTCTGCCCGTCTCTCAGGCTGTCCAGTGCCAAGCCTTCAGCACCAGTCATCATGGATGGGAAGAGGCTGTCTGAGGATGAGGAGGACGAAGACGAGCAGTTTGTCGTGGAGGAGGCGGCTCCTCCGCCTTCAGATGCTGCTGAGATGGAGGTGGTAAGTGACTTGAACAGCGAGTCGTTCAAATGCCACTGGAAAACATAAACCTTGCTAAGTTATCTCCTGTTTTTTGTATTGCAGGAGCGTGCACGAGAACTGGACAGTGAAGACAAACATGGTACACGGTCATATTTGTTTTGCTTTTTAGTTGTTCTTGGAGAAGCGGCAATGCCACATTTTCTCTTGATTCTCTTCTTGCTGAATTATGCCACCAGGTGGTTTGAGGAATCACATCTCTCTCTTCTCTCGTTGTTTCTCTTGCTGTAGGTGGCCTCGTGAAAAAGATCCTTGAGACCAAGAAAGACTATGAATTGTCTCCATCCTCCCCCAAATCTAAAGAACAGGTATGTACAGTTGTAGTAGCATCAGTAGTCACCACTAGAGGGCAGTGTCAGCCTAGTTCTCTGCAGCTCATCTCTCTCAGTGACTCAGAGATTGAGTTAAACCTCGCCTTCAGTTGTATCAGCCGTTCTTTTTAGAAAGTGTGCTCCCAAGTGTTTTAACCACAGTGAAATGCCCAGTGCAACACTGGTTATTATCAAAAGAAAGATATAAACAAATGGAGCAGAGAGGTGTAATTGCACCGCCTTGAAACCACAAAAATGTTCCCCTTCAGTGAAGCTGAGGGGCTAATAGCCAGACAAGCAAGTATGGCCTTTAACAGACCACACAGACTTGATACACATATCAAGATGTCTGGAGCAAAATGAGCTTGCTTTCTGGGGCTGCTCAGTATCTTAGGTATGCTTATATTTTGTGATTACAGACCTCTCTGTTCTGTGTATAGTTTGAGGGTATCTGCCATCTTGGTAACTAGAACTTTTAGAGCGCTTAGTTTTGACTGTTCACACTGCTTGTGGACTTATTTCACTTATTGTGGAGCTGATTCCAGAAAATGGACGATGTGCATTCAGTTTTTCAGTCATTGAGGTTTTCAGTTCTGCTGTATTTTGTCTCTAAACGTCCTCCATTAACACTCCAGCGCACACAGGGATCAGGCTTTCTTTAGAAGTTCCTCGTTTCCCCTCGTCTTCTGTTTGAGTTGGATTTCATATTAGACGTGATCAACCATCTTTTTCAAGGTGACACATTGCTGCTGGTGCTCAGGCATTCCTCTCTGTCAGCCTATTTATCAGCCGGAGAGAGAGAGGTCTTTCGTCATTATTTGGAGTGTGAATCAGTGTGAAGCTTACAGTTTGGTCTGTACTCCATGGCGTGAGGTGGCGTACGCTGTCTGCTTTGGGTGGTCCTCTTCACTGAAGCATACTCTTCCCGGCATCCCTTCCTAGCTGACCACCCTGACTCTGATGGATGCTCTGTTTTGGACTGTCACTCATGCAGAAAGGCCCCCGATCCATCCCCTCCTAGCTGCAGCCTCAGATATCATCCCTCGTAACTCGCACCTGAACCAGGAGTTTGTTTGTAGGCCCGGCGTTTAACCAGCTTTACTTTTGTGTGTTAAATGTATTTCTTGCATATCTCTATCCACCTCAGCACATGTTGTGGAAAGAATTTTAAACAAAGAAGTTAAACCGAACACACATACACGGGCACGACATCCAAAACAGCAGAGCTCTTTGTGTAACGTGAGCAAAGCCTCGTAGAGTTTATCCTAATTTTCCTAATGCAGCCTCCTCAGTTTTCAAACCTTCATTTCAGAATATCCTGGTCTGCACAGGCAGCTTAGAGCAGGTATGTCTGCACATAGGAGCTGTTCAGTCCACCCCTCCATCATTATTGGCCTTGCCTCGTCAGCTGTATAAAGAACTATAATGACTTCCTTCCAGACATGAAAGGGTGGAGAGGTCAGCTTAATGGAGTCTTTTTTTTTTTCTTTTTTCCTTGTAATCACGGTAAAACACGCAGGGTCAAAAATGTAAATATTGAGCTTCCTCATTCTATGCGGTATGACGGGTTTGAAATTTCAGCTGTCGCAATTCATTTTCTTAAACACCAAAGTTTATCAAAACACTGTGTCCGAATGAGTCACCAGGCACCCTGATTTAAAATCCAACATCACGGCGCGTTCGAAAACACTGGCCTTTGGACCGTTCTGTATATTTTATGAAAGTCCAGCCTATATGTTCTTATCCCCGTAGTAATTTATGTTCTTTGTCATTTCTGAATTAATTTTGCTATTGTTAATGCCAGCGCAGAGCTGCTTCATTGCGGTGCTGATGTAAATAAAGGGAATTCTTAAACAGTCAGATGATTGTATTTTGCCATGTCCCACCACAGTGTGTGTGACTGAAGAATTTGCTGTATATTTATGGGGATGACCTTCCTCATGACCCCTCGGCGGTATTGTATATTATTCCAAGATACTTCTCTTTTTATTTAGACAGAATCTGCCCCTTGCAGCAGCTGCGTTTTCATAAGATTTTTTGTGTACTCTTTCTCCCTTTTCTTTACCCCCATCAAATTAGCCTTGATGAAGGTTTGTAATGTATAAATAAACCCTGTGGCATACAAATGGATGGCTGTTGAGTGAGAGTCATGGAGGAGAAGGGCCAGAATACTCTCTGCAGAATTGTCAAGAAAATAAATACTCCTCTCTGCAGACCTCTGTGTCTTCATAAACATCCAGCGTTTTTTGTGGAAACATAAGGAAATGGCCCTGTGGCATTCCATCAGTCATATTACTTTTGCAGAGGTCATATTGGAATTTGGTCAGGTTTATGGTGAGTACCCACCTGAGAGCCTGAGCACGATCAGAAATCATGTCTTCAGACTCTTCAGAGCTGCTTCTCGTCTAAAGGAGAACATTTGAGTGACGAACCACCTTATTAAAATCCAGTTTCCATTTTCAGTTAGTGAAGCATTTCCAGTGGTTCCTTTGGAAGTTTCCTCTCAGTTCAGCCTGTAGCAGGGAGGTGATCTCAGTTGTCTCCCCAGTGACCTTGCAACAACATCCTGTAACCTCCTTGACTGTGAGCTTTTCTCTTCACCTCACTGAATCCAAGCTATTTTTATGATCTAGCTAGACTTTTGACTGGCCTTCTATGAAAAATGGCGAGGAAGCTCATAAACAACGTCCAGAGCCGGTTCTCATCCTATGCCTCAGTCCCTGACTCACCCCTCACATCATCAACAGGAACACTTTATAAAAGTCATCAGGATGTGCATCAGTGTCTTCAAACAGCCACCAGTAGCCAGTAGAATTGTTCCCAGAAGCTCCAAAGTAGCTCTGTGTGGTCTTCAATGATCTATACGCCCCTTTGGCGAATCCTTTTTTTTCATATTTGTGTTAGTGATGATGAAAGAGCAGTTCACTCGAGTTCAAAAAGAGTGATTAGCAACTGACATTTGAGCTTGCTGTGCCACAAACCTACTGCAACCACTATAACTCCAACTGGATCGCGGGCAAGGCGGTTCTAATGAGAGGTTTGTGCTCTCTCATCCTCCTGCTCTGACCAAAGTGAAGCTAATTAATGAACAGTAATGAATGAATAAATGAATGGAGCTTCTCTCCTCATGAGGGAAGCTGATCTCTCGCCATCAACAAGTCAAACTAGCGTCTAATTTAATGTTTTCCCTGCTAATGATACCCTAGAGGTTGATCCGCTGCTGACAGGTTCTATGCATGCACACCATTTTTCTTGTCAGAGGATACTTTGAAGAATGTTTTGCTCTTGCCTCAGAAAACCCCTATAAGCGGGCCATAAATTACATTTTTGCAAGCGGTTCCTAATTAAGCTGATTAGGCGTGTGATGACTGGGTGAATTTCATGTTGTTATATATCTTACAATGCATCCATGAGAAGTTCACTCTCTTCTCTCTTTCTTTGAAGCAGAACCAAGCAGAAGGTTTGAAGTTAAAATGAAAGATTTCAACTGGAAAAGAGTGCTGCTGTCCAACAACAGCAGAAGTTCTGATGAAAACAAGAGTGAAGTATTTATTTTCTTTGACGAGATAGAGACCTCTCAGTCTACCTCTTATTAGTCCACCTGCCCTTTCCACCAGCAGCCAGAGGCTGCGTCCTCCCCATGGCCTGGGGCTTTCATCACTGTCTGAGATAATGGGAAAACCTGCCCCCCCCCCCCGTCTCTCACCTCCTGCTCCTCTGTGGTCACCGCGTCTAAATATTGTTCTGTGATCTGGGTGAGAAAAAGGAAAACTAGGAGCACACAGGTCTCGCAGACCCCGACAGAGACCTCCATAAAGCTGTGATTTATATCCACCCGGACAGAGTGCACACGAACCGGGGGTCATGTTTTCACGCCAGGTTTTTTATTTTCCAACAGAGAAGGGGGGGGGCGGCCGAGGCGGCAAGGGGACGGCAAATAGAATGAAGCCATGGGTCCTGTCTGGGCCGTGCAGACCAAACCGCAGTCAGGCAGGCCGAATGAGCCGTAGAGTGTTTGTCTAGCTGCAGGGTTCACAGCACCCAGTGGAAAGCCACCCACCTTGTTAGGGGACCGCTGGGCCAAGGCGTTTCAACCCTCACACTCCTGAAGCACCACAGACGGCTGACAAAGAGCGAGGTTGTCAGAAATTTGTACTCGCTTCCTGAAAAGAATTGATGGCAAACAATGAGGCTTGATGTCATTTCTGCAGTGTGGTCTTGTCTAGTCAAGCTGCCTTTTCAAATTGCAATTACCAGGCTCTTTGGTTTGTTTGAAGAGATGTCTCGATAAGGCAAATGCTATACATTCCAGCTACGCCAAGCATATGTGGCCGGCCCGCCGAGCGCGCTCCATGACAGACTGTGTGTTTTGGAGAGGAAGCTGTCATTTAGTTTGCACACTGTCGCAAATTAGCTTTCTGCTGCCTCACGAGGGCAGGTGCTCCCATCTGTGGAGCCAAATAGCAGAAATTGGGCCAAGAGTTGAACTTGAAAGGAGGCATAAGTGTAGTAGTTGTTACTCAATACTGTAGTAAAATAACCCCACTGCCACAGCCTGTTACTAAAATAAACAAGACTTTAAGAACAAGAGTGCAGGCGGGGGCTGTGAGTGCGTCCACTGCTCTGCCTGAACCTCTGCTTGATGTTGTGTGTGTGTGTGTGGCTTTGGGGTTGCCGTACTGAGTGCTTTCGCATCTCACACTCACACACACACACACACACACTCACACACTCAGAGGCCTTGCGAAGCCCAGCTGAGCAAACATCCTTGGGTTTGCTCCCTGCCAAAGGAGGTCCTTCCCTGATACCTTCCCCTCCCTCTCGCCAACGGGGGACTGAGTGTAATTGGGGTATAGTGAACCCCTCCTCCTCCACCATACACTGGAGGCCTTCATCAACCAGTGCCCATGCTTTGGCCAACACAATTCAGCCGCACGTTTGATCTTTATATATACAGCTAGGTTGGTAGAATTCCTGCCTAACATTTTTAGCCTTGAAATCCTAAACCACTAAATGCAGCCTTGCTCTGGTTCTGGGCATTTGAGACTTTACTGGCAAAGGTAGAATTCCTAAAGAGGGTTTATTATGTTTTGGTCTAGGGACACACAAGTGATTTTTGTGTGTGTTCGTACAGCTGTCTGATACGTGTTTAGTTAAAGTCGTGCAAATGAAAACATCTTAGTTTCTTTTTGTGCCCGTTAAGACTTTGATCTAGAAGAACCTGCCAATGAAATTCAATTCATCTCTCCTTACGAATCAACACGTACGCTCCTCAGATTTTATTTAATCCTCATATTCTCTCCAAAAGTTGAATCCCCTAAAGCTCACCCATGGTTTTCACCGCCTCCACTTCCAGAACGTGGTGTCTGAAGCGGCGCAGAAGAAAGAGCGAGAAATGGTGACACGCGAGATAGAGCGCCTGCGCTCGTCCATCCAGATGGTGTGCCGCAGCACCCTGCCTTTGGGTAAGATCATGGACTACATTCAGGAGGACATGGACGCCATGCAGGCTGAACTGAACACCTGGCGCCGGGAGAACAAAGAGCACGCACAGGCCTTGCTGCAGGAGCAGAGGTGGGCTTGGCACATACACAGCACGCTTTAACTCATGTGTGCTTGAATATATTTTATTAACCGCACCAGTTCAAATACAGACTCTCATGCAAGGGTGCTGTCTCTCTGTTACATTTACTGAGTGAGTTACTTCTACCATTACTTCTGATTGGTCTTACTATGATGAAAGAAAGGATTATCAACACGATTTCTTTTTTCTCTTTTCGTTGGAACAGATTAATTATCTCAACAGCTAAGTGTTCTGTATCTGTATTTCTGGTCACTGTGGACAGTATCTCCACCTGTTTTCATATGTTTGTATGTAAGCAATCATCTCTGTGTTTTTGTATGTGCTGCAGAGCGACAGACAGGGCAGTGGAGCCTCTGAAGGCAGAACTAGCTGAGCTGGAACAGCTGATCAGAGACCAGCAGGACAAGATCTGTGCTGTAAAGTCCAACATACTGAAGAATGAGGAGAAGATCCAGAAGATGGTGACCGGAATCAGCTTCTCTTCCAGATCCTGAAATGAGAAACAAGGCGCAGAGTGAAAAACTGTCCTAAAAATGCACTGAGGATCGAAGGGACAAATGATGAACGATGGTAAGACCATTTTCCTTGGAGGTGATGTGGGACGGGACCAAACACTGCACTTTTAGGGTTTCTGTCAGAAAATGAGACAGAGCCAAAGACACGAGACACCATCGGTCAGATGTTGGTAAATAAAAGCTCCATGTGACGGTTTGGAGGTCTGACTATTCTAACACCTGCTGTGACCAGCAGATCAATAAATAATAAATGAAAAATATCTTCCTGCTCTGCACACTAAGCTTACTTTGACCCTTCTTCTGTAACGGTGCCTTCGTGGAATGAGCCCCTTCACAGCTCATGACTTGGAAGTTAGAATAGATAGTTGTACTAAATGCTGGACCGGTTCATGAAAAGCCCTCCATATTCCAGAACCAACAGTGATTCACATGAAGCTTCACCGGACCAAACAGTGAGAGTGATTTGAACCTTTTTCTTTGGTTTTTGAGTGAACACACTGTGCACAGGAGGTGCACTTTGATTGGAGTCGTGAGCAGACTCGTGATCTGGCTCTTTTGCTGTTTTCCATAACGATTATTACATCTGCTGTCGTGTTATTGGATGAGCTATACAACAGCAGGAAAGTTCAAACACATCTTCTCGGGCTTGCATGAAGAAGTCTGTGACTCCTGTGAGGAGTCCCAGTGGCCTAATCGATTTATTGTCACTTGAGTTTGTTCTGGGACCTTTTGCATGTTATACTGATCTTCTCTGTTTTTCTAATCCTTCTCTTTCAAGCTACCTTCCCTAAAAGAATGATGGCAAGAAACATAATAAAAAAAATAATGATAATATTTAGACTGTTTTCAGCACCCTTTTCCTGTGCTCACAACAAGCTTATCCCATCTTGAAAAGAAGGAAACACAGTTTATCTCCATGTTACTTCACTGTTCTGTTTTTGAAGCACTGCTGCACTTTGATAAGAGTCATAAGGTTCAAGTTGGTTGGAAAAGACAGCAAAGCAGTGTTACACTTCTTATTTCTATCTCTTATAAAACATAACATAGACTGAAACACACACACACAATTGAATGTACTTTCAGGGAAACGTGCGTGTGTGTCCTTCGTCCTTGCAGTGGGCGTGCAGGGTGGCTGCCATCGCGGAGCTCCCTCCACCCGTCGTTCTGTAGGATTTGCCAAACTGTTTCTTTGTTGTGATGGAGACAATGTTTGGTCAGATGGCAACGTTTTGTTTGAACTCTCGAGTCTTTGTAGATTAAAAAAGTAGAAAGACAATGTTTTATTAGCCCTTTTTGAGACTTTTAAGAAATGTGCTTTACAGATGTAGCTGAAACATGAAGCAATACGAGGCTGATGATTGGATAGTAGAGACTGGAAGCACTGTCCCACTTTTCCTGAAATTATTTTCCACCGTCCCTCGCACAGTGGCCTGTCTCATCCTAATAGTACCAATGTAACACTGCTTTTACAAGTGCGGTTGCTACCTCTGTTAGCTCTCTGCACAGATTTAAGACTGTACACTGCCAGTGTTTACAGGAAATTATTAAAAACACACACTTACTGTGACGTCCTGGTCGGATTGATGAATGTATCAATGACTTATTCCCATTTGTATCTAAACTAGTCTTATTTTTCCAGATGTGAATGCGATGAACACACTGTAGCTGCTCTCTCTCTTCTGCATAGACCTTTGAAACACAGCTTCCATCACCTCTGCAGACCGATAGGACAGGTGGTACAACACCTGAGTGAAGAGCATGAGTTACCTTTCTGAACGGTGAAAAGTGAATAGAGTTAGAAACAGTATATCTAGTAGAGCAGACAGCCAATGGGCAGAGATGTACTGTATAGCTTCTGAGTAACTGACAGGAAAAAATTAATACCACTCAAACACATTCGAAAAGAGGCACACTGCATTGCTTTAGTGGGAAATATCTATGAATGCTTTTCATCTGACTGATCCTTTCCATGGTTTCTGAGGATTCAGCAGTCACGATGTACTCTCATTCAGCCTGACTTCACTCCATTTTCACACCAGTGTTATATTTAGACCATCAAACATGCTGTAACCTATTAAAGTCCAATTTAAAAAAAATAATAACTTTCAAGCAAAAACTCCTGGAAACGCATGAACCTGCGTGTTCATGTGTCTTACATGAAAGGACCACTCTGTAAACTATGTGTATCATATCCTCTGTCTCTTTGTAAACTGTACATTATGTATATGTGGAGATTGTATCATAGTTCAAATAATTCTATAATTTTGTAGTGGAGTGAAATAAATGGTTACATTGCAATAAATATTTGTCTCCTTGTTTTTGAGAGTCAGAGCAGAGTAGTGACTGTCGCTGAGAGCAGTTAAAGGTTCAAAGTCAAGTTAGCCTTATAATGGAGGCCTAATGAGGGCTCTGACTGCTCCAGCTACATTATGAGTGAGATGATAAACGAGCCTGGTTTGTGATTTTGACCATCAAGTCCTTGTGGCGTCTGGCACGGCCAGTCACTCAACCAGACTAGTTTCTTTTGACGCCTGGTCCGACATGACGGGAGTAAAACGTTTCAAACTTTCTTTTTAAGACCCTTGAGTAACATTAGCGACAACTTTTCTCTGGCAAGCCATGAAACAGCTGCAACACGCACAAAGCTTATCAGGAAGGAGCCCTTTAACGGCTATTAAGCGAGCTTTGGACGGAGCATCTGTGATGCAGGTCGGAGATTTAGCTGAAGGCCCCTTGCGGGAGGGACGGACACCTGCTTTCAGCAGAGACGCTGGCCCCTGTCTCAACAGGTGGATTAAAACCCAGCACAGCCCAAGGAGAGGACAGCTCCGTTGTCCACCTGTGTGCCCCTTTTAACTGTGGGGTTCCTCACAGACGAAGTGACTTAAGTCATGGCTGCCTTTTCACTGACAAAAAAAAAAAAAAAGCCTCCATTGATTTTTGCCCTTTGAATTTCACAATGGATCATGCTGCTAATGAGTAAACCTTTCACTCTTGTTGCCTGCAGGCACCCACTAATCCTGAAGTTAGGCCCAACTGAAAGGCCCAATTTCCTTTTTAACTCTAATTTGAGCATTAGCTACACTTCATGTGCATAAAACACATGGCCGGGGTCTGGAGCAGTCAAACAACCTCCAATCTGGCTTTGGTTATATTCTGCTCTAATCGAAGTGCTATTAAATGCTTATAGTGTTGCACTGGATTTCAGAATTCTCTTTAGCTTTGCTTGTCTTTGCAGAGCTGGTAGTCTGCAAGCAACCTGTCCACTTATGGGGACACATGGTACTGTTGACCTGTCCATTTATTTTTAGAGCACCACCAGGGCCTCGGTGTCGAAGGTTCATCTGTCATCAGGCAGCGCAGAGCCACGGCTGCATGCCTCTCTGGTGTGCCTTACCCACCCAGAGATGTTTTGCTGTAGGTATGCATTTTACAATTACCCAGACTGGCTACATGCAGCCAGCAGCAGAGCACAATTTCTAATCCTTCTGTCCACAGAAACATGGATATACAGTGTGACTTATAAAAGCCAAAGACCTTTTCTTGGATCATAAGTCCTTTTGTTCCAGTCCTTTCCCTCCAGGAGGTGGGCTCCATTCAGCAATGCATGTAAAAACACATCATAATATGCTTCAGAATTATAAAAGATATTCTGGTGTTTAAAAATTAACACACATTGAGCAGTTTATCGGCTGTTTAGGCAATTTTTAGACTCACTATATTTAAATATGACGTGTTTCAGACCAGTTAAATAAATGTGTAAACTAAGTAAATAGTATTTCTGAGTATTTCCCAAGAGTGGACATGTGGACCTTCATGCTTACTGGAAATATATACAGGAAAAGTTAATCTGTCATCTTCATTTTCCTACATCAATATTTATAAAATCCTACTTTTTGCCCTAGTTTGATGCATTTTTAAATATTTTATAGGAAAGTATTTCTATTAATAAACATATATTGTTATCCTTATCCATGTTTTTCCTTTTCTTTGAATATTCTGATGAACTTTTCTGCCTTTTACAGGCTGGTAAAACCAGTTTGCATCCAGAGGAAACTGCCATCTGAGCAGCTCCAGGCTCTTAAAGCGTCGCGTCCCCTTTAAACGGTCCAGCTGAGCACAGTCAGGAAGTAGCGCAGTGAGCCCAGCGTCACCGACACGGTCACGTTTGTTTATTTTCATGTCTGCTGTCTGATCCGACATCTCTGGGTTTCCCGTGTTCGAGGAAACCAGAATCGGTCTCGAAGAGCCGAAGCCCTAGTTTCAGGTTGACGGTGTGACACTTGAGGAGCATGGCCGACGGTCCAGAGGCTGATGTGGACGAGCCGCCCAGTATGAATTTCCCCCCGCTCATCACTGTGTCTGATCTGCCCGGTGCCACCGCTGCAGGTAACCGTGGTGATTGATCCGTCCTGTCAGGGGAGCAGGTCTCCTCCGTGGACAGTGTGTGTGAGAGCACAGCGCGTTCAATAACAGGCATCCGCGAGCGTGACAGTAATGACAGGGGCGTGCGGTTGTTGAGAGTGACTCCAGGGTATTAAGGTGTGGCCTGTGGATTCAGTACACATCTCCAGCCCGTCTGGAAGTACAGAGGTATGAAACGGGTACGGTCCTGCCAACACTGCATCTGCATTCTGCTGTCACGGCCCACAAATGAGAGGGATGCATTTGGACACGAGGCTGGTCATGACAGCTCATATGCACGAATACCACAAGTGGTGGACACAATAATAGGAACACCTGCAGAATGAAAAGCAATTAAACCAGCTGTGCAGGAAGTACTCTGGCCTTTTGTTTAAGGAACAGTGCAAATATCCCACTGTATGATAAAATACAAGAAACGTCTGTCTGTAAGTGTGATCAGGCAAATGTACTTGTATGTAGTATTGAAAGTACTCAGTGTAGAAAAATGTCCCTGTGACTGTTCTACGATTATGTCATTAAATTACTATTACTCATGCAGTTATAAAGGCAGGATTTTACTGTTGTAGTCGGTCGAGGTGGAGCTCATTTAGAACTGATGATTAATTTCATTATGGATTAATCTGCTGCCTATTTTCTCTACTAATGGTTTGGTTTGTCAGGCAAAGAGAGGAGCAAAAACAGCAGATCTTCACATCCGACAAGCTGGAGCTTTGAACCGTTTTTAATGAAAACGGAATGAAATGGTCGTCAGAACAGTTGCAGTTGAAGCAGCGTATTTTATGAGCTCTGTGCATGTTTGGTATGCAAAAGTCTTAATTTGTAAAACAACTGAAGCTGTTAAACAGCTGCAGGGAAGTAAAAAGAACAATAGTTCCCTCTGAAGTGAAGTTCTGAGGACAGTACAGCCCTGCAGGAAAAGGCGTGTGTTAAGAGAGGTCTTGATCTGGTTCTATGGTGTTCTTGTTAGTGTCTGTGGCTCCCGCTCGGAGCCCAGGGGCCGCCAGCTGTCCACGAGACATTCAGGAGCCCCTCAGAAACGACAGAATTACAGACTCTACAGACTACAGACTCCCACATTTATCAGGGACGCACGGTCATGTACCAAAATGATAAGCAGCGAGGAAGCCGTTCTCCGACGCAAGAGTCTCAAATAAATGCTTGGAGATGTGTGCTGAAGGCGGGCTTCTTCTTTTTTTATGATTCATTACATAACAAGCTGCAGTTTGGCAGTTTATCACCTGTGTGTCCTCACCAGGCCGTAACCTCAAGGAATGGCTCCAGGAGCAGTTCTGCGACAAACCTCTGGAGCAGGACGACATGCGGCTCCACAACGCAGCCTACGTGGGAGACCTGGACACCCTGAGGAACCTGCTGCAGGAGGACAGCTTCAAACGGTGGGAAGGAGTAATGTCATTAAAACAATAAGATTTGATCTGATCGAATTGTAGGTGGACAGGCAAGACAGCGAGAGAGGCAGCAGGTAGATCACGGAAGGATTATGTTTCAGCTTCTCTGCTCTATGTCCTGCTTGAAGAGGCCGTGCAGTGTGTCAGACAGACGGAAGGGATTTTCATCCACCATGACATCAGCAGCAGCATGCCTGAACTTCTGACACAAAAATAATCTTTTGCACCATTTATGGTGTTGTTGTAGACCTTCAGAGTTAGTCTTCGGTGCAGTGGTCACCGTGTCCTCCATCCTGCTGCAGAACTGCCAGCTTTTGTCCAGAACGTTCATGTGTGGCGCTGAGTGGTTTGTGGTTTGCGTGCGGTGTGGGTTTCCTGAGTGGCAGGCTGAGAAACATGTTGTGCATTCAGTCTCTATCCCTGTTTTCATCTTGTCTTTTTTTCATGTAATTTCTTTGCTGTAAAGCACTTCGAGCTGCACGACACAGTCAGTGTCATACCGTCCACACAGGTGATGAAGCCGAGCCGTGCCGGAGCATCGTGGAGCGGCCGGCGATGCCACAGTGGTTGCATGCAGCGCTCATACTTGGTCCCAGTCTTCAAACCCAGTCCTTTATTACAGACTTGGGCCAGTTCGTCTCCGTCCTGCATGGTTTACATCATGCTGTTATTTCTATAAAATGCTTTTTACGTCACTGGGTTCCCCCTGCTCTGCGTATCCTGACTTGGCTGGGGCAGCAGTGTTGAAAGCAGTGCATTTTAGCAGGTTTAATTTGTGATTACAGCACAGCAGTAAAAATGTAAAAAATGGTTTAACTTTATTGTTTTTATATTTGTACAGTGTGCATGGATGTTTGTGTTTCTGCTTCACTTTCTTGCTGTCTATTTTGTATTTATGTAAATCACTTTGAACTGTTTTTGTACTGATTGTGCAACACAAATAAAACTGCAATAGAATAAGTGCAAATCCAATATGTTGGATGTGACTAGTGTCTGGGACACAGCTGCTGTAATAACCACTTTCCTCTCTTCGGGTTCCAGGCGGATCAATGAGAAGTCCGTGTGGTGTTGTGGCTGTCTGCCCTGCACCCCTCTGCGCATCGCCGCCACAGCAGGACACGCCGCCTGCGTGGCCTATCTGATTGGCCAGGGAGCCGAGGTGGACCTAGTGGATGTGAAAGGTCAAACGGCCCTCTACGTAGCTGTGGTCAACGGTCACCTGGAATGTGTCCGGATCCTCCTTGAGGCCGGAGCCGATCCCAACGGAAGTCGGCACCACCGCAGCACCCCGCTGTACCACGCCGCTCGGGTGGGAAGGCTGGACATACTGCAGGAGCTGATCAGGTGAGCTCAGACGGGATCAGTCTAAGACCTGGCTTTTCTCCTTCCTCCTCTCCCACCACTGAAAACTGATGGCAGGTCTTCCTGAGACAGGTGAAGCAGTCCATCTTTCAGCCTCATTTTTATCTGATATACATCACTTTTTTTTTTTTTTTTTTTTTTACAGTATTGGATTTATTTTGTGCTGATGCAGCAGATTGTCTAAGGGTCTGCATTTTGATCTGCTGCTAGCTTTGCGATGCAATGTGTGCCAGCGCTTCAAGCAGCAGTTGGGTTATTACCTGACTTATAAAAACGGCTTCTTTCATCTCTTCCAGAATGCACAAAAACACATCAGACATTCAATCACAGGGTCCCGCAGGTCAACAGCAGCAGCCCACGTGCGACAGCAGTCACACAGACACATGAATATTTGACGAGAGCAGACTGAGAATCCGCAGTTTTACCCTCAGATGTTTGATGCAGACACACACTTTTCTCTGCAGTTGGCCAGTGTGCAGTATGTGTTTTAACTGTCTCCATGGTCCCCTCTGTCCAGGTTCAATGCTGATGTAGATATGGACCACCAGCTGGGCCCCCGGCTCCTCCTAAGCGCTCGCACCCTCAACACTCTGGTGGTGTGTCCCCTCTACATCAGCGCCGCCTACCACCACCTCCACTGTTTCCGGCTGCTGCTCCAGGCCGGCGCTCAGCCCGATTTCAACTACACGGGGCCCGTCTGCCAAGAGGCCCTGACCCGCGGCCTGGCCTCCTGCCTGCTGGATGCTGTGCTGCGGCACGGGTGTGAGGTGGCCTTCATCCACCTGCTGCTGGACCACGGGGCCAACCCGGCCCTCGTGCCCTGGGACGAGTCGGAGCTGGAGGCTCCTAATCGGAGGAAGGTGGATCCGGAGGCGCTGAAGACCTTCCTGGAGGCGAGGAGTGAGTAAATCTGTGAATATGCAGGCATGAGTGAGGACAGATACACTGCTAACAGACTGTTGTTTAAGGGTTTTATACAGATTTACTCTTCATATGCACATTTTCTGCCTCTGCAGCAGTGACAGCTGTGGCCGGAGACATTTTGTTTTCCTCTTGTGCGCCTGCTCCGTTCTCTTGAACACGATCTCTCAGGAATTCGAAAGCTCACTTGCACTCAAGGGTGAACTACTTAGAATTTTGTTATCAAAGGTCAAAGGTCACTGTGACCACACAAAACAGCTTTTTTGGCATAACTCATTCATGTGCTAACTCTGACAAAATGTCACACAAATGTCTCACAGGATAAAATGATGTAGTGAAGACACTTTGTAGCCAAAAGGTCAAAGGTCAGCTTCACCGTGACATCACAATGTTCTGCAAGAACAGAAGGGCAGATTGTGAGCATATTTTACTTTGGATCAGATGAAACTGTGCTGATCTACAGATCTTCTGTGCTGCCGGGTTGAAGATGTGTGCGCAGCGTTCATGTTACAGTTTGTAGCTTCTCCGCAGCAACATCCATATTTGCGGCATTGTAGTCCACCACAAGCTCATTGTTTCTGCTGATACTGAGCTTCAGGTGGTTGTCGTTGCACCATCAGTCCTCTGTTCTCCTCTGTAAAAGTCGTCTCTAAGTGAAGACAGCGTGCACCCTGTTTTCATGCTTTGCCTGAATCTGTGGTGCTTTGTCTCCTCTCAGGATGCCCTCGCAGGCTGACACACCTGTGTCGCATCAGGATCCGCAGAGTGATGGGCAAACATCGTCTAAACCATATACCCTCGTTACCGCTACCACAACCCATCAAGAACTTCCTGCTTCACCAAAACTGACAACCATCCACCTTCTGTACTTCTGCAGAGCTCGTCCAACCCGAACCTCAGTCAGTCCCAAAGCCAGTCCCCAGGATGGAGCAGTTTGTCAACCCAGTTTGCTAATTGCTTATTATTTTCTAATAATAAACAATTAATTATAATTTTAAGATTTTGAAGAAGTTATAAGTTACAGAATACTCCTATCTTCCTATTACTGTTATAATGTAATGAAATGCTTCTTAACTTATCAGAGAAGCCTTAATATGTCCTGACATGTGGAAACTTAGTGTGCATCCTTAATGTTTGTCTTCCCAAAATGGCCGGGATGTTCTGGTCCTGCTTCAGTAGCACTTTTCAGCTGAACAACCACAGAGAGAATTAAGTTTGAAGCAATGATTTAGTCATGCCATGCGTTCGATGTCCTGCTCAGAGGCAGAGGTGCCAGATCTGGCTCCCTGAATTGCTCATTTATCTGTTTGATGTAAACTTTAGGCCTTTTACCAACTCTCAGCTGGAGTGAGTGCAGAGTGCAGCGACCCAGACCTGAGTGTCTACTGTCCATCGCTTCATTGTAAGTGATCATTAGTGTGAAGTGAAGGATAAAAAAGTGCCCTCGATTGTGTTTGTATTCTAATTCTGCTTCTTTTGACGTGTTAAGCTCTTTCATTTGGCTGACGATGTAAGGGCTGGACCGTGGGTTAGCAAACTGCTAACGCTGTCGTTCTGTGTTTACATTTCTTTTTTAGCCGTAAATCCTTTTTTAACCGTATGCCTTAACGTTTTGGAGTTTTGGAAAATGGCCTCAAAGATTGTTCACACCTAAAGTACGAATGATAAAATTCAAGTTGTTAAGGAGGAAAACTGAAGTTTAAAATGAGCAATTTATGGTCCTGGATCCAGTGGCGTGTCCAGACTTTTTGACTGCAGTGGTCTAAGGGGGACATGGACTTATTCAGGGAAGGCATGAAGTACGTGTACATGTACGTGCACACACACACACACACATACAGGCTGGAATAGCTTTAATTCAGCATTTCTCATATCTACTTTAATCCCTAACGTGACAAGATCTTATGGTTTCTTACATTCCTGTGGTTCATTTTAAAATTTTTCTTGCATTGCATTCATTTAGCTGACACTTTTATCCAAAGTGACTCATAATAAGTGCATTTAAAACACTATAGAAGATAAATAGTCCCTACCAATCACAACACAGTGGAGTGGCACCACGCAAAAATAACGTAAAGCTTCCATACTTTATTGTTTTAGTCCTCAAAAAGAAATTGTACCTCCAAAAATAGGTTACAAAAGAAAACAATGCACATTCAGGTCCCGCCTCTGACTGGGCTGATAGCCAATCATACTTTAGGATAACAGAATGGCACTTGGGGTGGCCAGTGCCACCCCAGACCCCCCCCCCCCCTTCTGGACACGCCCCTGCCTGGATCTCAACTGAAACACTGGAAGCAGGAGAATCGTTTAAAGGTTGGGCCTAATTACTGAAGTGCATAAAGTAAAGTAAGACTTTGTAGAAAATGCTCTGTTTAAGTATATTTAAGAGTACTCTGTCTGTGAATGAAATGTATTTATGATGAATAGTAATTACCCAAACAACAGCCTTCTGTGTGAGTCATTTCACTTATTGTCTACCGTGCACATCAACATGAAAAACCAGTGCGTTTTGGTTTGTGTGTCCCGTCTTAATTTGCATACAGTAAATGTACAATAATTCTATATTCTCTCCTGTATGTTTTTCATCATCTAATCCTACACAGGAGGGCTTCCACGCCACCAGAAAGCTTCAAAAGTAAGATCATTTTCCATGCTTCCTGTTCTGTTAGCCATCTCCTTCAGTGACCTTGAGAGAATTATTCCTTCTGCTTTCCTCACAACCCCTTCCAACATCTGTTCTGGTCCAAATTATCTGAGCCAATGCCATGGACAGAATCTCTGGAGTTTAGGTTTGGTTAAATCTAATGAAAGGAAATCACCCTTCTGTCAATATCAGAGCTGCACAGCCCGCAAATGGTGTGGGCTTTTGATCCAGAACAGCTTCAGCACACTATTAGTTCATCAGCTCTTAGGGGAAATTCCCTTCATATACAATACATTATCTTTTTAACCCAGCAGCCGTAATGTGCTGCACACTAAACCGATCACTCACCTGATTGATCTCCAGTCTCTTTCTTTTCATACGTGGACGCCTGCAGCCTTGTTGTTGTCTAATTCTCCCTCTCGTCTTGGGATTCGTGATGTCCTCCAGAGGTATGGTGATAGAGTGCTGCACAGAGACGTTGTTGTTGTTGTTGTTGTTGTTGTTGTGAAGCTGATAAATGACTCAAAATGTCATGATGTTTGAGAAAACCACAATTTGGTGAAAACCCAACTGGCCCCATGGAAAATGCAGAGCCTGGGAACTCCATGTGGAAGCGACAGGGAGCACAAGGGCCAGGGGAGAAGAGGGCTCTCGATCCAAAAAGCCCCGGTCAAGACTGGAGACGACGGGCTGGGCTGGTCTCTGGAAAAGCCTTTAGTGCAATTAAAGATTTCCTGCGAACATGCCTCTGAAACAGCGTCCAGGCTCCCATTGGACAGATAAATTCTCTGATAAACGAATGAGGCTTGATCATTAATTTATTTTTAAAAATTTGTGACAATTAAATGCTAACGATGCAAAATGTAACTGAATACATTTACTCAAGTGCTGTACTTCAGTACAAATTCAAAGTACTTGTATTTGAGCATTTCCATTTTATGCAACTTCATACTTCCGCTCCACATCTCAGAGGCTAATGTTGTTCTTTTTACTCCACGACATTTGTCTGACAGCTTTAGTTACTTTTCAGATAACGGTTTTTCAAACTCTTTCTGGCCAGTGAAAACCACGTATCTTCACATTTGGCGACTCTGAATTTGAATTTTTCTGATAAACTGAAGGATGAAGTGAAATTCTCCTTCTTATTAAGCTTAATAAACTCTTAAAAAGCCTCTTGGCTGAGCTGGAAAATGTATCTTCACAGAGCTCAAAACAGCCTGTTTCTCTGAGCTCATGAAAAGCTGATTTTTTAGAGATGCTCGGTTCTCACAGGAAACAAACAGATGATCTTGTAGAGTATGATGCATTGCTGGAACCAGCAGTATATAAAGTAATTCAAATCTCAAACATCCACAGCAGTAAAATGCAGAATGCACATTAATGCAGCAGTGATATTTATCCAAAAACACCAGATTTAATAGTAAAACACTGACAGACACTCCTTTACTGCAAAATGAAGACTTTGACTTTTTAAAAGAAATTTTGCTGATAATACACACAGGAGCTTTAACATGCCTTGTACTTTCAGTGTAGTATTTTCACAGTACTTTTACTTCAGTAAAGGATTTGAATACTTCTTTAACCTGTGCTTGGAAGTGATAAGCTTATATGCATGCTTGTGCACAAAAATGCACCACTGTCACATGAGGTCTCTAGATGGCACTGTCTTCCTTTCAAGCATGGCGGACGTCTCGACGTCGCCCAGTGTCTCTCTGTCCTCTTTCTCTCCCATCTCTGCCTTTGTCTCTCATTCCCTCCTTTACCTCCTCTCCTTTTCTCCCTCTCCATCTATCCTCTGTGAGCCTCTTCTGAGTCTGCTGCAGAGGATTCAGCTGTGGACCTCAGCATGTGTCCTCAAGAGCCTCATCCTTTCAGAACTCAAGTCTTTCATTAACAGAACTCACACACACACACACACACACACACACACACACACACAGATGCAGAATGAGCCCCTTTGCACCAGTGCAGAGTGAAGCAGAGATTGGACAGTTTGGTAAACCGCTATCTTCCTGTGGGGAGTTTCCATTGCGAGAGGCTTCTCTTTCAAGTCAAACTTATTTTATGTTACAGTTTATTTAAGAAGGCACCCCGCTCGGTTCAGCATGGATGGATTCATTAGACAAGAGATTTACTCCAAAGTGAAATTTCAAACCGACCCTTGAAGAACAAATGAACACACATTACACTCACTCTTCTTTTGAAGGCTAAATGCTTAACATCAGGAAATTATATTTTATTGGTGACTGCTTAGTCCATAAAAAACTTCAAATCATGATCAGCATTAACAGTATTTAAACACTAAAGCGATTTTCTTTGGTCATGCTGTTGCAACAAAAGAGAAACAGAGATGGTAAACGGTTTATTCCTTCAGAAAATCACTGCGAGCCTGGAAAAGCTGAATGATGTTGTTCATTCCTGAGTTTATTTGCGCCGCAAACTGCAATCAAAATCTCAGCAGCCTCTGCTAATATCACCGCAGTGTTCCGCTTCAACTGGGGACCAGCATGCAAGGAGATGTTAAAAGCAGCGCAGCTCGCTTCATGAGGCGACCGCAGCTTTTAGACATGGATTAAAGCTTGTTTCCATGGATCTGGTGTTTTCATATAAAATGCTGTTGGCGTGTGTGTGCACATGAATACGTTAGTGGTGTTTGCTTAACAAATACAGACCCTGTTTGTGTGACGGAGAGAGAGTGAGATCTGTTTGGCTGGATCAAAACTCACCTGTAAGTTGTTAAGTAGCTCCACCACAATCACTCTGTATCTGCCTCTTTATCAGGAGGCCTGCTCTCCTGCACTTGCACTGGCGAGTCGCCTGTTGTTGGTAATTGCCACGCGCTTTAATTCGAATGATCTCATTCCTCAGGCGCTCCGGAACTCTTAGTTTCCTCCAATGACCACATCACTGTGTGTTTACTGCTGCCACACACACACACGCACACATGCACACAGGTATTCTGACCCAGTGCGGTCCAGAGCCATTGATTTTAAGCTTCAACACACAGCCAGAGCAGCGAAATCTATCAGAACGTAATGCAGTTTTAACGTGACTCACGGCGATGACATGAAAATGAGTTTGTCGTTCAATGGGCCAAGAAAAACGGCCTTTTTCCGTCCGTTTCAGCTCCCATCAGGGCCTGGGTCTGAAAGTATTGATCATTTTTCATGTTTGGGTCATACCGTAACACAGCACATGTGGATTACAACTGCAAGTCCGGAAGCACTTTTCCTCTATTAAGGCCGTCTTGCTCTATAAACTACTCAGTCAGTGTTTAGCACAACACACACAGGGAATTCCTTCAGCTTTATTGATATAATTAAGGAGTATATGGTTGGAAATATTGAAAGAATCTTAACGTATAAAAGCGTGTTTTAATTAGAAACCTCAGAGGGGCTAAATGAGTCTTAATTTGACTGTTTTCCAAAGGAGCCCCGGTAGTTGTGAAATGTGGCAAGAGCAGGAAGGATGTAAAGCGATTGCTTCTGTAATTACTGTCACAGTCTGTAACTTGGCTCTTACAGCAAACTTAATTAGTTCCCTCTCATTTGTTTGTTTGACTATTGCATGTCTTGCTTTTCTCCGACGGTCTGACGTTCAAGAACAATGACGCCGTGGAATCTGAGAGGACAAGTTGTAGCTGGTGTAAAGTTTCAGGGGTGTCTTGTACAGAAAAATGACATATCGCATTAAGCTAATATTAGCCGTATTCATTCGCAGTGATGTTGGGAAATGAGTTGATTGATTGTCTGATTGTGTTCTTGCTGCTCTGTTCGAGTACTTTACTTTAGGTATTGAGGCTTCATGAAGCTTGAGGAAAAATGTGGCCTAGCATTGGCCTGTTAGCACTGTCATTGTGAGCATGCTAGCATGCTGATACTAGCTCTAAACACAGTACAGTCTTGTAGAACTGCTAGCACGGCTGCAGACTGTGTAAAATAAGCTGCGTGTTCAGTGTTAGCATTAATAAGTTTTCATGTCAGTCTTCACTCTTTTGTCTGAAGATCTAAACGCAAGACTGTCTGCGTCTCCAGCACTGAAAAACAGTGACGTGATGAACCTGCTAGCGATCTAAATGCTGTTTTCTATGTTCAAGTGAAAAGAGAAACTGACTGATTGTTGCACATGTCAAAACAGAAAGTTTAGGAACAGTCTTTTTATAATCAGTCCTGACATTATGCTGTGTATCTGAGTTTGTGAGCCCAGGGATTAGCAAATGGCAGCATGACAATGTCCATTACAGCAAACTACCCATGTTTAATTACTTCCGTAGAGCTGGACTGCTCATGGGAAGGATTTTCCGCCACTGAGAAGATCTCGCGGTTACGAGTGGGAGGGGGTGTCTTGGATGGGGAACAAAGCTGTAGAGCTGTCGTGGACGGTAGGGTTGGAGGCCTGTGGGCCCCCTCCTCTTCTTCCTCCTTCTTGTCCCCCTCAAAAAAACGAATCAGGAACCATTGGGCAGCTTCCCAAACCGCCGCCTGACAACAACATGGGCAAAAAAGAAACCCAGTTGAACAGAAGAGGGGAGAAGAGGAAGAGAGTCATTCGGTGGCCACCACTGTGGGAATGTTGTAAACTGTGCTTTCCTGAGGCCTTGGGAATCCCACACCAGAGCTGGAACCTGCGGGCATGGAAAACGGGGGCCTGCTTCCCCCAAGAGACGAGACGTCAGATTCAGAGATCACTTGGTGTCGGGGAGATGGCAGTGACGCACTTTCTCTGCTGTGCATCGGTGGGGGTGGGGTAGTTTTTAAAGAACAGAAATATCTATATGACAATACCGAAGACAACAAGTAATTATTTCTAATTTACTATCAGAGTCCTGTGTTTGCTTAAACCCTGCTGGACACATAGCAGGATTACCAACTGCGCAAAGACCTTGGAGGCTTCACATTCACACTAAATATGTTTGTGTTGGATTAAATTTCCACAACTGACACATATTTAAGGGTAATGTTTTAACACAGGTGTAAGGGCAAAAAGGTTGTTCATGGCTGCATCCGGCTGCCTCCTTCAACTCTGTCCAAGAACTACAGTATGTTTTTTTTTTTTTTGGCCCTTTGTCATCTCAAGGTGATCTCAAGATGATCTCATACAAATGGGAACAATGGCAGACACTTTCAGTCTCTCTTTGAGGACCTTCATGAAAAACAGTCGTGGGAGTTTACTGCATGTCACACTGGGTGTAATCAAGTCTGTGCAATATTAATTTGTGGCGAGATCACGCGATGAATCGTACTGCGACGCTGTAAATGGAAAAAGGGTATGAGAGTAAACAGAGGAATGTCGTCAGCCTGGATCATCCATCTGCGCTGCCACAACTCAGCCACGTTTCCCCACAAACTTCTTCATTTCTGTCACCTCCGTCATTCTGGTTGGTGCGTATTCTGTGTGATTTCATTCTGACAGCTTTAGTTACTTTACAAAGGAAGATTTTTGCAAATAAAAATACATGATGTGCTTATGAAATATGATGTTTTGTTATAAGTTAAACTACCAACATCATTAGGAGCATATCTGAAAAGATATGGTTCCAGCTTCACAAATATGGAGATTTGCTGCTTTTCCGTTTAATTGTTTTAATAATTTTAATATATGTTTAATAATTTTGAGGTTTGGACTGCTGGTTGGACAAAACAAACACTGTAAAGGCGTCACTTTGGGCTCTCATTCTCTGAATTTTGAGTAATAATAATGTAAGTACAAGTACGTTTTATTGTGTTGCTGTCACGAGTGCTTCTTTACCCACAGTCCCTCACCATGATGTACTCCTGACTACACTGAGGAAGGAAGACAGATACCACAAAGAACATCACCAGAATTACTCTGGATAATAAGCATTTATCATAATGTGATGATTGTTTTCTAAAATGACTATCATAGTTTGAGGAAAAGCAACCAGTAACGCTTTAGATCACAACCCTCGACTTGCAGTTTAATTCTTCCTGATTCACTGTCTAATTTAGGAACTGACCACGGTGCAACCGCTGAGTGAATAACAAGTAAAAAAAAAAATGAGCTGATAAATTTGATTTGGGATCAGTGAATGCTGGAGAGCACTGAATGAAAGTGTGAAAGCTTTGAATGAAACTGAATGAGAAAGAATCATTTCAAATAAGTAAGAATACTGAATGACGCACTGATGCTTAAATAGAAGCCTGCCAACGCGCTGCTGTGCATGTTTGTCCCTCCACACAGGTTCAGCTGCGAGGCCACAGTGGGACACCACATCAAATCGACCATTTCCTCCACTGATAAGCAGCTTCCCAGATCTGCTCGAGACGGAGGGATTAAAAAAGACATTTAGGGAAATGGTTTTGGCAACAGTAAAGCTGAGCTCTTCTCAACTTCAGAAAATGAGTCCTTCACTCTGTCGCTGAAACGTAAAATCTGGTTTCACTTAGATAAGTGAAACATTCTTCATACGGTGTCAGACATTTTCACTTGTCTGCAGTGAACACAGCACTGTTTTTGTGAACTTCCCTGAATCAGATGACTGTCTCTTGAAAAGTAGACAGATCAGGCCACCGTTTTTAGGTAGAATAATCTGTCACTTGATTTTAAAAGGATATGTTACTTTTGACAAGCGAGTGGAAGAGCTGCTTCTGTAATGCAGCGTGTGTGTGTGTGTGTGTGTGTGTGTGTGTGTGTGTGTGTGTGTCTACTGTGATATCAGAAACAATGAAGAGTAATATACAGTCAAACTCACACACATAACTCCATTCAGTAGCTCAAGATTCT